>NC_091299.1:59076724-59129224 GCF_038502225.1 Cherax quadricarinatus
TTTTGCATGAAATGTGTTTGAAAAATATATATTCATTATAAAGTTGCTTGGAACCTTAAACTGTGGTGATTCAAGACTGGCCCGAAGCCTGACCGTCGCCATGTAAGACGCACAGTGATTTTGAGGGTCAGATTTTGAAAAAAAAAAAATGTCTTATATGCTGCAAAATAGAGTATATTATTATTAATATTCAGTACATTTTTATCTTTTGTATTGTAGATCATGTTGAATAATTGCAGACACTTTTTATGTATTTTATACTGTAAATTTTTGACTTACAAACACATTGAGAAGCTTCTGTATTGTGTATAATATTAATAATACACAAGGTCTCCAACATGTTCGTAAGTTGAAGATTCCTGTATTATAATAATAATAATAATAATAATAATAAACTTTCGTTTTTCCTTTTTGGCCACCCCACCTCGGTGGGGTACGGCTGGTGTGTTGAAAGAAAAGAAAGAAGAAGAAGAAGAATAATAATAATATCTTTATTTACTACAAGTACATGTACAAGGTATACAGACCTAGCTGACAACAATGACATACTACTATATAGAAAGCCGTTTGTTATGCTCCGCATGTCGGGCAAATTAGGTCAGTGTCCCAGGATGCGACCCACACCAGTCAACTAACACCCAGGTATCCATTTTACTGATGGGGAACATACACAACAGGTGTAAAGAAACACGCCCAATGTTTCTACCCTGGCTGGGAATCGAACCCAGACCCTCGCCATGTGAAGCGAGAGCGTTAGCCACCAGGCCACCAGAGCCCCTTATGAATGTTATACACAAATCAAGAGGTCTCCAGTGTGTTTATAAGTGGAGAACTTACTGTACTTAAGGATTATATCTAACTAGTGAAAGTTCTCCACAACTAACAACTTATTTAAAGGTGTTAGTTTAAGATTACAAGGATGTAAAGTGGCAGACAAATGGTACACATTGTTGATATTCAAGATGATGCTTTGAGTTATGGAATAGTGGCAAGCAGTGTTGTGAAAGTACCAGAAAATAGCATTAGAAAAGTAGATAAAACTAGCAAATATTGTTGGTTTAATCAGTACATTTCCCTTCTATATGTCAAATATATTTGCTAAACAGCTACTAAATTTTTTAAACACATCAGACATCTCCCACCAAGACAGGTGACCCGATAAAGAAGAAACGAAAGTTATTTTTCTTATTACATTCAGTAAATTATACAGGAGGTGTTACTAGCACCGTGTTGCCAACATTTAGTAATACAGAAAGTGTCACTAGCACTTTGCTGCCAAAATTTAGTAATTTATGCAGGTGTCACTAGCACCTTGCTGCTGCCAGGTTTACTGATAAATTATAACATGTACATTTTCCCGCAGGTAAGCCTAAGGTTGAGCCAGTACCGGCCTATGAGAATCGTGTAGAGTGTGAGACAGTCGGTGAACTGGAAAGTATTCGACTTATCTCTGGCAGCCTTCACATGGAAAGTCTGGCCATTAGAGAACGTATTCTTGGTCCCCATAATCCTGAGGTGACTATATATATGGTGCTCCTTGACTTACGATGGTTCGACTTTTGATATTTTGACTTTATAATGGTGCAATTGTGATGCACATTCACTATCTACATTTATTGATAGAATAAACTTGTATTCATTTATTTATTTTTCAATGCTGATATTTAGTAATTATTTACAGTGGACCCCCGGTTAACGAACTATTTTCATTCCAGCAGTATGTTCAGGTGCCAGTACTGACCGAATTTTTTCCCATAAGGAATATTGTGAAGTAGATTAGTCCATTTCAGACCCCCAAACATACACGTACAAACGCACTTACATAAATACACTTACATAATTGGTCACATTCGGAGGTGATCGTTAAGCGGGGGTCCACTGTATTTATTTACTTATTCAGTGACAGTTGTTATTTGTTTAAATATGTATATACAGCATCTCCTCACTTAGCGACGTACTCTTTAACCGATGCCTTGGACTTTCATCTCCTCACTTAGCGACGTACTCTTTAACCGATGCCTTGGACTTTCATCTCCTCACTTAGCGACGTACTCTTTAACCGATGCCTTGGACTTTCAACGGGCTCTCTGATCAGTAGTGTACAATATAAACTATACCAGAAATGTTATAAATGGTACAAAGGTGACATTAAAACAATATTAAAGATGATCGACATAAACTCGTTACCATTATAGCATGATCCTCGCTTAGCCACAAATTTGTTTAACAATGTGGTCTCAGGAACCCAATTCTGTTAAGTGAGGAGAGGTTGTATTATATATTCATAATCGACTTAAGGTATATTCAACTTATATTTTCAACTTATGCGGGGTTCCACTGTATATCATAAGTTGAAAATATGTTAAAAATATCATAAGTTGAAAATATAAGTTGAATATACCTTAAGTCGATTATGAATATATAATACAACCTGTCCTCACTTAACAACAAAATTGGGTTCCTGAGACCACATTGTTAAACAAATTTGTGGCTAAGCGAGGATCATGCTATAATGGTAACGAGTTTATGTCGACCATCTTTAATATTGTTTTAATGTCACCTTTGTACCATTTATAACATTTCTGGTATAGTTTATATTGTACACTACTGATCAGAGAGCCCGTCGAAAGTCCAAGGCATCGGTTAAAGAGTACGTCGCTAAGTGAGGAGATGAAAGTCCAAGGCATCGGTTAAAGAGTACGTCGCTAAGTGAGGAGATGAAAGTCCAAGGCATCGGTTAAAGAGTACGTCGCTAAGTGAGGAGATGAAAGTCCAAGGCATCGGTTAAAGAGTACGTCGCTAAGTGAGGAGATGAAAGTCCAAGGCATCGGTTAAAGAGTACGTCGCTAAGTGAGGAGATGCTGTATATACATATGTAAACAAATAACAACTGTCACTGAATAAGTAAATAAATACAGTGGACCCCCGCTTAACGATCACCTCCGAATGTGACCAATTATGTAAGTGTATTTATGTAAGTGCGTTTGTACTTGTATGTTTGGGGGTCTGAAATGGACTAATCTACTTCACAATATTCCTTATGGGAACAAATTCGGTCAGTACTGGCACCTGAACATACTTCTGGAGTGAAAAAATATCGTTAACCGGGGGTCCACTGTATTCAACTTACGATGGTTCATGGGAATGTAACCCCCATTGTAAGTCAAGGAGCACCTGTCATCTACATTTTCTCTCTGGAGATATTATTGCAGGGGGGGTATCTTGATGCCAGTGAAGGGCTCTTGATTCAAGGAATTGGAGCTACCCTTCTCTTGGATCAGACCTCAATACCTTCCATTTTTGCAGGTGCTGTATGGCACCTACAGGTTTAGCTCTTCCTCGTGAATATATAATGCAACGTTATTGTAAAGTACAGTACTCTTGTACATCTTATTGAACAAATTAAAAGTTTTAGCCTTTATAGTAATCTTTATAGAGTTAGAATAAGTTACTTCTTGTCTGACTGCCATCTTTGTAGGTGGGAAGTACAGTGCCTGTACTCTGAAGGATGAGTAGAGGTGGGAAGTGCAGTTCCAGTACTCTGAAGGATGAGTAGAGGTGGGAAGTGCAGTTCCAGTACTCTGAAGGTTGAGTAGAGGTGGGAAGTACAGTTCTGGTATTCTGAAGGATGTACAGAGGTGGGGAATACAGTGCCTGTACTCTGAAGGATGTGTGGAGGTGGGAGGTACAGTTCCGGTACTCTGAAGGATGGTTAGGGAAGTTGTGATTGAATATATCTTTTAAATTAGTAGTTACTGACTGAGTAATAAGTTGTTTTCTGGTCCCTCTTCCACTACCTTGATGTAAAAACAACCAGGAATGAAAATCACTGCTGCTGTCAATTATGAATATATAACTAGTAATTTCAGGCATAAAAATGGTATGGTGATACCAGACCATTTTTCATGCATGACATTTATATACAGTTAAGGACATGTATTACAGGAAACATTTCATTACTGCAGTAAGTCCTCAACTAAGGAACACTTTAGGGACCTTCTGAATTGTGTATAATAATGATATTATATACAAAATAATATAGTAACATTATACACAATACAGAAGATTCTTAACGTGTTAGTATACTAGTAGAGGACTTAATGTAGTTCCGTCTTCAGTCCTAGGAAGCTATGAGTGTCTTCTTATGACTGAAGAATTCACTAGTGCTGAAACATTTCTTGTAATGAATGTCTTGAACTGTAGATAAGTGTCTTTTGCACCATTTCATGCATGTTTGTGTTGATGAAATAGTTTTGTTTGCTGTATTTCAGGTACCTCATCCTGTAATCTTCCGTGGAGCCGTGTTTGCCGACAATGCTCGTTTTGACCGATGCTTGCAGCTCTGGATGCACGCTTTAAGATTAAAACAGCTTAATAAAGTTTGTGTTATGAAAGATCTTCTGAGATTTGCACAGGTGAGTGAGCACCAAGTGTATTCTTAAAGGATATATATCAGGGGTGTATATTATGTGTGTGCTAAGTGACTACCAATTATATTCTTAAGGGGTATATATTGCGGGTGTATGTTCTACACACTCGCCAAAGATGATCAATTCATCATAAATATTAAACTCACTCAATAATATAATCATGGATTATATTGAGAAACTAATTTTTCAGTCCCCTGTTATGAAATATTGTGGCAGTAGTTGTGAGTTAGCACTGCACACCCCACAACTAGTTGTACCATGCACAGTGCACACCCCACAACTAGTTGTACCATGCACAGTGCACACCCCACAACTAGTTGTACCATGCACAGTGCACACCCTCTGATAATAGCCCAACATACGCCACTGCTATATGCTGTGAATTTATTGGTACAGTACTGTATACAGTGGACCCCCGCATAACGATCACCTCCGAATGCGACCAATTATGTAAGTGTATTTATGTAAGTGCGTTTGTACGTGTATGTTTGGGGGTCTGAAATGGACTAATCTACTTCACAATATTCCTTATGGGAACAAATTCGGTCAGTACTGGCACCTGAACATACTTCTGGAGTGAAAAAATATCGTTAACCGGGGGTCCACTGTATATCCTTGGACACAACTCTATGGTGATTCTTCTGTTTTTTATGTGCGATGATAAACTTACAATCCCTTTTTTTTTTTCTTAATGTATCGTACATCTCGCACCAAGTTAGGATGGCCTTAAAAGGAAAAGAATTTTTTTTTTTTTTCCAACAAGTCGGCCGTCTCCCACCGAGGCAGGGTGACCCAAAAAAGAAAGAAAATCCCCAAAAAGAAAATACTTTCATCATTATTCAACACTTTCACCACACTCACACATTATCACTGTTTTTGCAGAGGTGCTCAGAACACAACAGTTTAGAAGCATATACGTATAAAGATTCACAACATATCCCTCCAAACTGCCAATATCCCGAACCCCTCCTTTAGAATGCAGGTATTGTACTTCCCATTTCCAGGACTCAAGTCCGGTTATATAAAAATAACCGGTTTCCCTGAATCCCTTAACTAAATATTACCTTGCTCACACTCCAACAGATCATCAGGTCCCAAATACCATTCGTCTCCATTCACTCCTATCGAACACGCTCATGCATGCCTGCTGGAAGTCCAAGCCCCTCGCCCACAAAACCTCCCTTACCCCTTCCTTCCAACCTTTTTGAGGACGACCCCTACCCCGCCTTCCTTCTCCTACAGATTTAAATGCTCTCCATGTCATTCTACTTTGATCCATTCTCTCTAAATGGCCAAACGACCTCAACAACCCCTCTTCAGCCCTCTGACTAATACTTTTATTAACGCCACACCTTCTCCTAATTTCCACACTCCGAATTTTCTGCATAATATTTACACCACACATTGCCCTTAAACAGGACATCTCCACTGCCTCCAACCGTCTCCTCGCTGCTGCATTTACCACCCAAGCTTCACACCCATATAAGAGTGTTGGTACTACTATACTTTCATACATTCCCTTCTTTGCCGCCATAGATAACGTTTTTTGACTCCACACATACCTCAACGCACCACTCACCTTTTTTCCCTCATCAATTCTATGATTAACCTCATCCTTCATAAATCCATCCGCCGACACGTCAACTCCCAAGTATCTGAAAACATTCACTTCTTCCATACTCCTCCTCCCCAATTTGATATCCAATTTTTCTTTAAATCATTTGATACCCTCATCACCTTACTCTTTTCTATGTTCACTTTCAACTTTCTACCTTTACACACACTCCCAAACTCGTCCACTAACCTTTGCAATTTTTCTTTAGAATCTCTCATAAGCACAGTATCATCAGCAAAAAGTAACTGTGTCACTTCCCATTTTGTATTTGATTCCCCATAATTTAATCCCACCCCTCTCCCGAACACCCTAGCATTTACTTCTTTTACAACCCCATCTATAAATATATTAAACAACCATGGTGACATTACACATCCCTGTCTAAGACTTACTTTTACCGGGAAGTATTCTCCCTCTCTCCTACTCACCCTAACCTGAGCCTCACTATCCTCATAAAAACTCTACAGCATTTTGTAATTTACCACCTATTCCATATACTTGCAGCATCTGCCACATTACTCCCCTGGTTGACTGTTATCACTAATCTTCTTAGGCCCCATGGTGACTTATTTATACAAATAATATAAAAGAAGCACCAAAAAATATGAAGAAACACGAAATAGTTTACAGCGAAGCTCTGGCAGGTTGTGTTTGTTAGGTCGAGTGCCGAGCAAACGGTCAACTACAGAGCGATTTGTTTACCCAACAAAGTGTTGGAATACCAAATTGTTTGGGTACGGAGCTGTTCGAGTACCGAGGTTCCACTTTATTTATATTTATCTCGATAATCAAAAGTACCACCAGTGAAAACCTCCAGAGTTGCCAGGATTGTTTCTGAAGCCTCCATCATAGTCACTGTTTCTGAAGCCTCCATCATAGTCACTTTCTGAAGCCTCCATCATAGTCACTGTTTCTGAAGCCTCCATCATAGTCACTGTTTCTGAAGCCTCCATCATAGTCACTGTTTCTGAAGCCTCCATCATAGTCACTGTTTCTGAAGCCTCCATCATAGTCACTGTTTCTGAAGCCTCCATCATAGTCACTGTTTCTGAAGCCTCCATCATTGTCACTGTTTCTGAAGCCTCCATCATTGTCACTGTTTCTGAAGCCTCCATCATTGTCACTGTTTCTGAAGCCTCCATCATTGTCACTGTTTCTGAAGCCTCCATCATTGTCACTGTTTCTGAAGCTTCCATCATAGTCACTGTTTCTGAAGCTTCCATCATAGTCACTGTTTCTGAAGCCTCCATCATAGTCACTGTTTCTGAAGCCTCCATCATAGTCACTGTTTCTGAAGCCTCCATCATAGTCACTGTTTCTGAAGCCTCCATCATAGTCACTGTTTCTGAAGCCTCCATCATAGTCACTGTTTCTGAAGCCTCCATCATAGTCACTGTTTCTGAAGCCTCCATCATAGTCACTGTTTCTGAAGCCTCCATCATCATAGTCACTTTCTGAAGTCATCATAGTCACTGTTTCTGAAGCCTCCATCATAGTCACATAGTCACTTTCTGAAGCCTCCATCATAGTCACTTTCTGAAGCCTCCATCATAGTCACTTTCTGAAGCCTCCATCATAGTCACTTTCTGAAGCCTCCATCATAGTCACTGTTTCTGAAGCCTCCATCATAGTCACTTTCTGAAGCCTCCATCATAGTCACTTTCTGAAGCCTCCATCATAGTCACTTTCTGAAGCCTCCATCATAGTCACTTTCTGAAGCCTCCATCATAGTCACTTTCTGAAGCCTCCATCATAGTCACTTTCTGAAGCCTCTATCATAGTCACTTTCTGAAGCCTCCATCATAGTCACTTTCTGAAGCCTCCATCATAGTCACTTTCTGAAGCCTCCATCATAGTCACTTTCTGAAGCCTCCATCATAGTCACTTTCTGAAGCCTCCATCATAGTCACTTTCTGAAGCCTCCATCATAGTCACTTTCTGAAGCCTCCATCATAGTCACTTTCTGAAGCCTCCATCATAGTCACTTTCTGAAGCCTCCATCATAGTCACTTTCTGAAGCCTCCATCATAGTCACTTTCTGAAGCCTCCATCATAGTCACTGTTTCTGAAGCCTCCATCATAGTCACTTTCTGAAGCCTCCATCATAGTCACTTTCTGAAGCCTCCATCATAGTCACTTTCTGAAGCCTCCATCATAGTCACTTTCTGAAGCCTCCATCATAGTCACTTTCTGAAGCCTCCATCATAGTCACTTTCTGAAGCCTCCATCATAGTCACTGTTTCTGAAGCCTCCATCATAGTCACTTTCTGAAGCCTCCATCATAGTCACTTTCTGAAGCCTCCATCATAGTCACTTTCTGAAGCCTCTATCATAGTCACTTTCTGAAGCCTCCATCATAGTCACTTTCTGAAGCCTCCATCATAGTCACTTTCTGAAGCCTCCATCATAGTCACTTTCTGAAGCCTCCATCATAGTCACTTTCTGAAGCCTCCATCATAGTCACTGTTTCTGAAGCCTCCATCATAGTCACTTTCTGAAGCCTCCATCATAGTCACTTTCTGAAGCCTCCATCATAGTCACTTTCTGAAGCCTCCATCATAGTCACTTTCTGAAGCCTCCATCATAGTCACTGTTTCTGAAGCCTCCATCATAGTCACTTTCTGAAGCCTCTATCATAGTCACTTTCTGAAGCCTCCATCATAGTCACTTTCTGAAGCCTCTATCATAGTCACTTTCTGAAGCCTCCATCATAGTCACTTTCTGAAGCCTCCATCATAGTCACTTTCTGAAGCCTCCATCATAGTCACTTTCTGAAGCCTCCATCATAGTCACTTTCTGAAGCCTCCATCATAGTCACTGTTTCTGAAGCCTCCATCATAGTCACTTTCTGAAGCCTCCATCATAGTCACTTTCTGAAGCCTCCATCATAGTCACTTTCTGAAGCCTCCATCATAGTCACTGTTTCTGAAGCCTCCATCATAGTCACTTTCTGAAGCCTCCATCATAGTCACTGTTTCTGAAGCCTCCATCATAGTCACTTTCTGAAGCCTCCATCATAGTCACTTTCTGAAGCCTCCATCATAGTCACTTTCTGAAGCCTCCATCATAGTCACTTTCTGAAGCCTCCATCATAGTCACTTTCTGAAGCCTCCATCATAGTCACTTTCTGAAGCCTCCATCATAGTCACTTTCTGAAGCCTCCATCATAGTCACTTTCTGAAGCCTCCATCATAGTCACTTTCTGAAGCCTCCATCATAGTCACTTTCTGAAGCCTCCATCATAGTCACTTTCTGAAGCCTCCATCATAGTCACTGTTTCTGAAGCCTCCATCATAGTCACTTTCTGAAGCCTCCATCATAGTCACTTTCTGAAGCCTCCATCATAGTCACTTTCTGAAGCCTCCATCATAGTCACTTTCTGAAGCCTCCATCATAGTCACTTTCTGAAGCCTCCATCATAGTCACTTTCTGAAGCCTCCATCATAGTCACTTTCTGAAGCCTCCATCATAGTCACTTTCTGAAGCCTCCATCATAGTCACTTTCTGAAGCCTCCATCATAGTCACTTTCTGAAGCCTCCATCATAGTCACTTTCTGAAGCCTCCATCATAGTCACTTTCTGAAGCCTCCATCATAGTCACTGTTTCTGAAGCCTCCATCATAGTCACTGTTTCTGAAGCCTCCATCATAGTCACTTTCTGAAGCCTCCATCATAGTCACTTTCTGAAGCCTCCATCATAGTCACTTTCTGAAGCCTCCATCATAGTCACTTTCTGAAGCCTCCATCATAGTCACTTTCTGAAGCCTCCATCATAGTCACTTTCTGAAGCCTCCATCATAGTCACTTTCTGAAGCCTCCATCATAGTCACTTTCTGAAGCCTCCATCATAGTCACTTTTGAAATATTCTTGAATAACAGAAATTTAGTAATTTTTATGTGATTATTGATTTTGGAGAACTGGAGACCTGTGCAACATTTGGTAATCTTTATTTTGGAAATATTTTGCCAACAGGTGGCTTCCTCAGTCCGATATGGAGATGAATGGTGGAAGAAGAGTGAGTGCGAGGTAATCAGTCCCTTGAGTTGATGTGTTCAGTCCATCAGTTTTGAGAAAAGTGAGAATAAGATTACCAGACATTGCAGAAGTGTCTAATTCTTCAACTTGTAGGTTTTCTGAACTATTGATTTTGCCGTTTGTTAAAAAATTCTCAGCATTTATGTTGTCTGTGTGCGTCTGTTCCTTGTCTGTCAGTTATATAATTCTCACTATATCAGTATTTATAGTGTTTGTGTGCATCTGTTCCTTGTCTGTCAGTTATGTAATTCTCACTGTATCAGCATTTATGTTGTCTGTGTGTGTCTGTTCTTTGTCAATTACATAATTCACAAAATATATACAGTAGGGCCCCGCTATACGGCATACTTCTAATATGGACATGTCAAATTATGACAAAAATTCTCTATACAGCTCCCCCACCAGACTTTCTAACATGGTCACCGCACTCCAACCAGTTTGTTTACATTTTCTGTGAGCTCCCTGTCTCTCCATTATGTCTGGAAACTTTCCAAAATTTCAAGTGTTTTAAAGTTATTTCATGTTTTATATATCTCTTGATAATTATACTTATTGCAGGTAGTAGGTTGGTAGACAGCAACCACCCAGGGAGGTACTACCGTCCTGTGGTAGTAGGTTGGTAGACAGCAACCACCCAGTGAGGTACTACCGTCCTGTGGTAGTAGGTTGGTAGACAGCAACCACCCAGTGAGGTACTACCGTCCTGTGGTAGTAGGTTGGAAGACAGCAACCACCCAGGGAGGTACTACCATCCTGTGGTAGTAGGTTGGTAGACAGCAACCACCAAGTGAGGTACTACCGTCCTGTGGTAGTAGGTTGGTAGACAGCAACCACCCAGGGAGGTACTACCGTCCTGTGGTAGTAGGTTGGTAGACAGCATCCGCCCAGGGAGGTACTACCGTCCTGTGGTAGTAGGTTGGTAGACAGCAACCACCCAGGAAGGTACTACTGTCCTGTGGTAGTAGGTTGGTAGACAACAACCACCCAGGGAGGTACTACCGTCCTGTGGTAGTAGGTTGGTAGACAACAACCACCCAGGGAGGTACTACCATCCTGTGGTAGTAGGTTGGTAGACAACAACCACCCAGGGAGGTACTACCGTCTTGCAAAGTGAGTGTAAAACGAAAGCCTGTGATTGTTTTACATGATGGTAGGATTGCTGGTGTCTTTTGTCTGTCTCATAAACATGCAAGATTACAGGTACATCTTGCTACTTCTACTTAAACTTAGGTCACACTACACATACATGTAAAAGCATATATATACACACCCCTCTGGGTTTTCTTCTATTTTCTTTCTAGTTCTTGCTCTTGTTTATTTCCTGTTATCTCCATGGGGAAGTTGAACAGAATTCTTCCTCCGTAAGAAATGCGTGTTGTAAGAGGCAACTAAAATGCCAGAAGCAAGGGGCTAGTAACCCCTTCTGTATAAATTACTAAATTTAAAAAGAGAAACTTTCATTTTTCTTTTTGGGCCACCCTGCCTTGGTGGGATACGGCTGATTTGTTGAAAAAAAAAATATGTATGTTAGTGTAAACTTGTTATCTAGCATATGCATTTGTAAGTGGAAAAAATTGTGTTCTGCTTTCCAGCGATGTCCTCTTTCCAGTGGTAGCCTGGAACCTAACCTGCTGTATAAGTGGGGCCCTCCTGTATGTCAGCATTTATACAATAAGATGACAGTAAACAAGTGATAACACAGTGAAAAAATAATGAATTTCCAAGTGCTTTCATGACTACAGTGCCAATGAATTTGTCTTATAAAATAAATTGCTTGTTGTATTATTACAGGTGTTTTCCCAGATGTTACATGTGGGGGTACAGCTGGAGTTTGAAGCAGTACATGAGGTTTTAGGTGCTACTGTTCTTGAGCTCAAGAGAAACCAAGAGAAAATACAGAATCCCGGCCCTAAGGATGATGTAGAGACTGTTAAGGTAAGAAAATAGCTGAGTAAAGTAATCTTAACGAGTGTACAGTAGGGCCTCACATATACACCTCTATTTTTGGTGGTCCATGTATTCGTTGGCTTTCAGTTGAGTCGTTGATCATCATGTTTGGTTCTTGTACCACCTTTTCCGTCGATCTCACACAACATTTGTGTAGGACAACCGGCACTGTATTTTAAGGTAAGTATTGTATGTACTGTGTATGTATTTATTTTACTTTTTATCTGTTTTTTATGCTGAGTGCAGTCATTAATAAAAAAAATTGCTTTTTTTTTTTTTTTTTTTCCCCCACCAGTGATTTTTTTTTCACTTATCACTGAGGGTTAGGAACCTAAGAGCCATATAAACAGGGCTTTCCTGTACCTGGGTAAAGTAGAGTTTTTTTTTTTTTTTTTTTTTTAATTTGATGGCCATTTCCTGCCAAAGTCGGGTAACCCAAAGATGTGAACACATTCAATATCATTAAAAGAATTACGGTTAAGAGAGAAAGTAGGATTAAAGCAGAGCAAGAAGGTTTTAGTAAGGGCAGGGAATGTGTGGACCAAGTGTTTACAATGAAGCATCTATGTTAATAATACCTACTATTACACAAATAACTCCGCACATGGTAGGTAAGACACATAGGCAACAGTTAGGCAACTTTATTCCGAAACGTTTCGCCTACACAGTAGGCTTCTTCAGTCGAGTACAGAAAGTAGGCAGGAACAGTAGAGAAGTGAAGACGATGTAATCAGTCCATCACCCTTGAAGTCGTAGATTTGAGGTTGTCAGTCCCTCAGCCTAGAGAAATTCAGTTCCATAGTCAGGAACTATCTGAAGGTTAAGCGACAGTGCGGAGGCTTAAATACTGTCAGAAGGAGAGGTGCAGAGTAGTAGTAGTGAGAATGTAGCCACTGAGAGGTCATGTCCCTCTCAGATCAAACAATTCTCACTTGTAAAAGTTGTCCAAGGTGTTTTCTGTACCAAGATGCCATTGTGTTGCAGTGTCTTACCTACCAACCTGTCGGTATTGTATACCATTTTGATATTCAACCCCACACATAACAAAAACATGACAATGTTTTGCTCCAACTTAAACCATGAACTACAGGTGGTCCTTGATTTATGATAGGGTTGTGTTCCCACGAACCCATCGTAAGTTGAAAATATTAAGAGTTGAATAAGAAGGTGTGATAAATAGGTGGTTTAGAAAGACATGTAAGCAAACACTATAACATATTTATTAGAAAACGTTTCGGTCCTGGGACCTTGATCACTTCTAACATACAGAGGTAGAAAGACATTATATATATAGGCGGAGAGTGAGATGTGACGCACGTGACCTGAGGAATGTCATAAGAACATAAGAATGGAGGAACACTGTAGAAGGCCTACTGGCCCATGCAAGGCAGGTCCTTATCAAAACAACCTCTACCTATGATGAGGACGGGTAGACAATGAAATCATGTGACTCCTGTGTTGTTGGGTTGGTGCTGCTTAAGTATCATGTATGCCAATGTTTTTGAAATTTTGTAGTTTCCAGTGTTGCGTGATAAATAGGTAAATAATTACTGCCACTGAATAATTAAATAAACCAATAATTACTGGAACTAAATTCCAGTATTGAAAAGTAAATAAATGAATACAAGTTATGGACTTGCCACCTTCATATTGGGTAATTATCTTAAGTTTCGTCTATAAAGTACAGTGGTACCTCGGGATACAAACATTATACAGTGGTACCTCGGGATACGAACTCAATTCGTTCCAGACGGCTGTTTGAGTGCCGATACCGAATGAATTTGTTCCCATAAGGAATAATGTAAATTAGATTAATCCGTTTCAGACTCCCAAAAATACACTTACAAATGCACTTACATAAATACACATAATTGTTCGAGCTTTGAGGCGTTTGTATCCCGAGGTACCACTGTATAATGTTTGTATCCCGAGGTACCACTGTATAGTGTTTGTATCCCGAGGTACCACTGTATAATGTTTGTATCCCGAGGTACCACTGTATCCTTATTATCAACGCACTAAAAAACAAGGCAGGAGATTTAAATACCTTACCACCCCTTATATACAAAAAAGTGTCACAAGTACTATCACCAATCATTGCAACACTCTTTAACAAATCCATTGAATCCTCCACCTTCCCTACAGCTCTCAAAATAGCAAGGGTCACCCCAATCCATAAAGGAGGAGACCAAACAGAGTTGAATAACTATAGGCCAATATCCAATTTACACCCTCTCTCAAAAATCTTCGAAAAATTAATTCATAAACGAATCTACTCCTACCTCATCTCCCAAAACATTCTCCACCCCTACCAATTTGGATTCAGGCCTAATAAAAATACTAATGATGCTATTATACACATGCTAGAACATATATACACTGCAATACAGAAAAAAGAAGTCCCACTGGGGATCTTCATTGACTTACGTAAAGCTTTTGATACAGTTGACCATGACTTGCTCCACGTAAAATTGTCACACTATGGTATTAGAGGGCACTCCCTCAACTACCTCAAGTCATACCTCAGCAACAGAAGCCAATATGTGTACGCAAATGGGGCAAGCTCTTCCGCTCAACCAATTACAGTTGGTGTCCCACAGGGAAGTGTCCTTGGCCCTCTTCTCTTTCTCCTATACATAAACGACCTACCAAATGCTTCGCAATTACTCAAACCCACACTTTTTGCAGATGACACTACATACGTCTTCTCTCACCCGAGCCCAGTCACGCTAGCCAATACTGTAAACACCGAATTACAGAAAATATCAACCTGGATGAGGACCAACAAACTTACTCTAAACATTGACAAAACCTACTACATTCAGTTTGGTAACAGAGCTACAGATGTCCCTCTTAACATATTGATAAACGGATCACCTATCACAAAGCTAACAGAGGGAAAATTATTAGGAATCCACCTTGATAATAGACTCAAATTTCATACACATATACAACAAATTTCTAAGAAAATTTCCAAGACATACTATCGAAGATATGGTACTATGCTCCACAGTCAGCCCTCCTGGCCCTTTATCACTCTCTTATTTACCCCTGTCTCACCTATGGAATTTGTGCATGGGGCTCAACAACAATTAACCATCTCAGACCACTAATTACCCAACAAAAGGCTGCAGTTAGAATGATAACAAATTCTCACTACAGGCAACACACTCCACCAATATTCAAAACACTCAACCTACTCACCATACAAAACATCCATACTTATTACTGCACCTATTACATACATAGAACACTTAACTCTGATATTAACCCTCCCCTCAAACATCTCCTTGCCAACCTCAACAGAACACATGACCATAACACAAGGCACAGATCACTCTTTGATGTTTCTCGTGTCCATCTCACACTATGCAAAAACTCAATGCACATAAAAGGCCCTAAAATCTGGAATTCATTACCTGTAAATATAAAAGAAACACTACCTGTTTATAAATTCAAGTCTCTTCTCAAAGATCACTTACTCACTCAAAACCAAATAAATACTGAATAACTGAACCTTATAAATTGTATATCCTAAATGTTACTCACAATTATATCACACAAATGTTAAACCTAGGACCCAATCTAACTTATTATTATTTTAAATACACTACCTAACAGAATACTCCATTCGACTGAATGTACAACAATGCAAGCAACCATATGACCTGTCTTTGTAATACTCATTTGTATTTTATAGTTATCTGTTTACAATAAAGTTTTATCACTGATTACATCATTGCTTAGTTAATCTTAAGTTAATTTTAAGCCAGCCCGTAATGCTATGCATATAAGTGGCTTTGGCATGCTGCTCTTACCTGTATTTTTTTGTACCTCTGTATGTATGCTAAAATTACTAAATAAATAAATAAATAAATAAATATAATGTTTGTATCCCGAGGTACCACTGTATAATGTTTGTATCCCGAGGTACCACGGTACAGGCTCTCCTTATTTAACGACGGAGATGCTTTCATAAGACCACATTGGTAAACAAATTTGTTAAGTGAGGATCATATTATAATGGTAGTGGGTTTGTGTCAACCATCTTTGATAGTGTTTTAATGTCACATTTGCAACATTTATAACATTTCTGGTATATTTTTAAATGTTTATACAGTAGTGTACTGTACATTGTAATAAACAGAATAGAGGAAATCAGCTTTAATATACATTATTTAGGTATTCATACTGGTCAGAGAGCCCATCGTAAGTCCAAGGCGTTGGTAAAAAAGTACGTTGCTAAGTGAGGAGACGCTGTAATTGCTTTTGCACCATTGTAAAGTAAAAAAATCATAAAGTCGAGGGGCATCTATAGTTAATGGTTCAAGTTGGATTGAAACATCACAGTGAGTCTCATTCTCCTGTGTGCGGGTTATTTGTGTATTGTTCCGGTCACAATATTGCGACCTTTTATTCTTTAATACCATCTTGTTAATTTTTTTATTGCAGGACGAAATGGAAAGCAACATGATCACAGCTCTCTATCTTATCATGATTGCAATGTGTGTGGCAAAGGGCCGCTCCACATCTCAGCCTGCTGGTGTTGCAAATGGCGTTGGTGGTAACAATGGCATTGGAGGCCTCAATGGAGGCATTGGAATCGCAGGATTTGGAATTCGAAGTGTGGATGGAGAATCTACTGGACACTCTCCCCAACACCTGCATCAGGTTGTTGAAAAAGAAACCCAGGTTCACCACACTGTGTATAGGTAGGTGCTGCAAGTGAAGCCTAGGTCCACCACACTGTGTATAGGTAGGTGCTGCAAGTGAAACCTAGGTCCACCACACTGTGTATAGGTAGGTGCTGCAAGTGAAACCTAGGTCCACCACACTGTGTATAGGTAGGTGCCACAAGTGAAACCTAGGTCCACCACACTGTATAGGTAGGTGCTGCAAGTGAAGCCTAGGTCCACCACACTGTGTATAGGTAGGTGCCACAAGTGAAACCTAGGTCCACCACACTGTATAGGTAGGTGCTGCAAGTGATGCCTAGGTCCACCACACTGTGTATATGGTAGGTCGTCTGCCACCAAGGCAGATGGCAGGGGGACTCAAAAAGGAAGAAAACTATGTAGAGGTTTTCACTTGTGTTATCCTGAGCTATTAACCTCAATAAATGTTCTACAGCCTGGTTCGTGTGGAAGCCAGGACGAGGTCAGGACAGTCACTGCTCCATCTTGCTGTTAACCCAGAGACGCCTGTGGACGACTTCCATACTAATCATATATGCAGGTATAGTAGTGTTTTAAGTTCAGTATGTATGCTGATTTGATTAACAGTCAGTAAATTGATCTTTATAGACAGGAGATGTGGAGTTACTAAAGGTATTAGTCAGAGGACTGAAGAGGGGTTGTTTAGATGGTTTGGTCATTTAGAGAGAATGAATCAAAGTAGAATGACTTGGAGAGCGTATAAATCTGTAGGGGAAGGAAGGCAGGGTAGGGGTCATCCTCGAAAAGGTTTGAGGGAGGGGGTAAAGGAGGTTTCGTGGGCGAAGGGCTTGGACTTCCAGCAAGCATGTGTGAGCGTGTTAGGGGAGGATGGGGAGGAATGGTTTTAGGGACCTGACAAGCTGTTGGAGTGTGAGCAGGGTAATATTTGTGAAGGGATTCAGGGAAACCGGTTAGCCGGACTTGAGTCCTGGAAATGGGAAGTACAATGCCTGCACTTCAAAGGAGGAGTTTGGGATATTGGCAGTTTGGAGTGACTATCTAAACCGTCGTATCTGAGCGCCTCTGCGAAGACTGTGATTGTGTGAGTGTGGTGAAAGTGTTGAATGATGATGACAGTATTTTCTTTTGGGGGATTTTCTTTCTTTTTGGGTCACCCTGCCTCGGTGGGAGACGACCGACGTATTAAAAAAAAAAGTGATTACATCAGACCTTCTCATAATAACCAGTGATAGAAGTGTGTTTAACCTTGCAGGTCACTGACATGACATTTTACAGATGGTTGTATAAGAGATGAGGTGTATGTATAAGTGGATGTATAAAATAAGGTGAACCATACAATAAATGAGGGGATACAAAAATGGTAAGTACTGGATTAAATCATTGTGAAAATATAGAAATTGATACATGAATGAAGAAAGGGGAATGTAGCAGAGTATAGTGGTGCCAACACTGTTATATGTAGCAGAGTATAGTGGCACCAGCACTGTTATATGTAGCAGAGTATAGTTTACCTGGAGTTTACCTGGAGAGAGTTCCGGGGGTCAACGCCCCCGCAGCCCAGTCTGTGACCAGGCCTCCTGGTGGATCAGAGCCTGATCAACCAGGCTGTTGCTGCTGGCTGCACGCAAACCAACGTACGAGCCACAGCCCGGCTGGTCAGGAACCGACTTTAGGTGCTTGTCCAGTGCCAGCTTGTAGACTGCCAGGGGTCTGTTGGTAATCCCCCTTATGTATGCTGGGAGGCAGTTGAACAGTCTCGGGCCCCTGACACTTATTGTATGGTCTCTTAACGTGCTAGTGATGCCCCTGCTTTTCATTGGGGGGATGTTGCATCGTCTGCCAAGTCTTTTGCTTTGGTAGTGAGTGATTTTCGTGTGCAAGTTCGGTACTAGTCCCTCTAGGATTTTCCAGGTGTATATAATCATGTATCTCTCCCGCCTGCGTTCCAGGGAATACAGTTTTAGGAACCTCAAGCGCTCCCAGTAATTGAGGTGTTTTATCTCCGTTATGCGCGCCGTGAAGGTTCTCTGTACATTTTCTAGGTCAGCAATTTCACCTGCCTTGAAAGGTGCTGTTAGTGTGCAGCAATATTCCAGCCTAGATAGAACAAGTGACCTGAAGAGTGTCATCATGGGCTTGGCCTCCCTAGTTTTGAAGGTTCTCATTATCCATCCTGTCAGTGCCAACACTGTTATATGTAGCAGAGTATAGTGGTACCAGCACTGTTATACGTAGCAGAGTATAGTGGTACCAACACTGTTATATGTAGCAGAGTATAGTGGTACCAACACTGTTATATGTAGCAGGGTATAGTGGTACCAGCATGTTATATGTAGCAGAGTATAGTGGTACCAGCACTGTTATATGTAGCAGAGTATAGTGGTACCAACACTGTTATATGTAGCAGAGTATAGTGGTACCAACACTTATATGTAGTGGAGTTTAGTGGTACCAGTGCTGTTATATGTAGTGTGAGTCTTTGTTAAATTCATTTTAAGTGCTACAGGTACTGAGGCCCCTGGGCTACAGGTACTGTGAGGCCCCTGGGATACAGGTACTGTGAGGCCCTTGGGCTACAGGTACTGTGAGGCCCTTGGGCTACAGGTACTGTGAGGCCCTTGGGCTACAGGTACTGTGAGGCCCTTGGGCTACAGGTACTGTGAGGCCCTTGGGCTACAGGTACTGTGAGGCCCCTGGGCTACAGGTACTATGAAGCCCCTGGGCTACAGGTACTGTGAAGGTCCTGGGCTACAGGTACTGTGAGGGTCCTGGGCTACAGGTACTGTGAGGCCCTTGGGCTACAAGTGCTGTGAGGCCCCTGGGCTATAGATACTGTGAGGCCCCTGGGCTACAGATACTGTGAGGCCCCTGGGCTACAGGTACTGTGAGGCACCTGGGCTACAAGTGCTGTGAGGCCCTTGGGCTACAAGTGCTGTGAGGCCCCTGGGCTACAGGTACTGTGAGGCCCCTGGGCTACAGGTACTGTGAGGCCCCTGGGCTAAAAGTGCTGTGAGGCCCCTGGGCTGGAGGCCCTCCAGCTGGTGGAGGCCCCTGGGCTGTACCCCCTGGAGGCCCTCCATCTGGTGGAGGCCCCTGGGCTGCAGCCCCTGGAGGCCCTCCAGCTGTCAGAGGACCCTGGGCTGCAGCCCCTAAAGCCCATGCCTTAATCCGGCCCTCCAAATGGGGGACAATGCAGTTCAGAGATCATCTGAACTGTAATGTCAGCACACTTTTGAAAAGGTAGGGATAGAATGAATAATGGTGACTGTGTTTTCTTCTTTTGGTCACCTGCCTTGGCAGGAGCTGACCGCTGAGTTAAAAATGAAAAAATTCAGAGGTTATGAATATTTTTCAGATTTCCGTGTGCCACAACAACCAAGTTACTAATAGCATGTGGAGCTGATGTCAACAGTATGGACAAGAACCGTAACACTCCACTACACCTGATTGTTCCCTATCAGAAACCCATCAGGTAAGGTGAAAAAAAGACTGATGTACAGTTCACAACTTTTCTTATAGCAAACTTTTTACTGTGAGTAACATCTTCAGTCGTAATACACAGATGATTAAGAAACAGTATATATAGTGTCGGCTGTGGCGGCAGCAGCAGAAACAGAAGCAGCAGCAGCAGCAGCAGCAGAAATAGTAGCAGTAACAGCAGCAGTAGCAGCAGAAGCAGTAGCAGTAGCAGCAGAAGCAGCAGCAGCAGCAGCAGAAGCAGCAGCAGCAGCAGAAGCAGAAGCAGTGGCAGCAGCAGAAGCAGAAGCAGTAACAGCAGAAGCAGTGGCAGAAGCAGTAGCAGCAGCAGAAGAAGAAGCAGCAGCAGCAGCAGCAGTGGCAGCAGTAGAAGCAGTAGCAGTGGCAGCAGCAGAAGCAATAGCAGTGGCAGCAGCAGAAACAGTAATAGCAGTAGCAGCAGCATCAGCAGAAGCAGCAATAGCAGCAGCAACAGTAACAGCATCAGTAGCAGCAGCAGCAGCAGCAGCAGCAGCAGCAGCAGCAGCAGCATCAGCAGTAGCAGCAGTAGTACAATTGTAGTGATATACAGGTCGGCCATCACTAATCTGGCATCATTGGGACCTGTAGTGTGCTGTATTAGTGAGTTTGCTGGATTACAGAGTGGTTAGGCTAGAATACACTTAATTAATATATCAACAGAGAGACTGCTACATGTTCCTCATTTTCATCACAGCTTTCTCCTCCACTGGCTTGCTGCTGTGGATTTATAACCATCTGCACAATTTCTGAGACAGTATAATGATGAAATTTGAGTCAGTATAATGATGAAATTTGAAATTATGCTAGCTGAAACAACAGTAACAATAATAACAGTAGCAGCAATAACAATTAGTGCCGGATTACTGATGGAACTGGATAACTGACTGCCGGAGTAGTGATGGCCGACCTGTGCTACATTCATTTTCCTCCAAAAATTTATTCTTCATTTAACATCTTTGATATTTATTTACCTCCATAGTCTTTAATATTTACTGTATGCAAAATAACCATAGTGAAAAAAATATTAAAATTACACTCATGATCTCTCGCATTATCAAGGAATAACGATAATCCAAGAAACCACAAAAGCGCTTGGAATTTCACTGTTTTCACTGGTTATTTTGCGTATAGTTCCTTGTAAATAGACATTAATGTCTATTTTTATGTATTTACAGTGACTTCCTCACCCTACATAACATTATCATGGCACTAATAGAGAACGGAGCGCATATGGACACTGTCAACCAGATGGGAGCGACTCCTTTTGACTCTGCGACTACTGGTAAGTTGAGGAATACCAGTCACAGTTGAACAATACCAGTCACAGTTGAACAATACCAGTCACAGTTGAACAATACCAGTCACAGTTGAACAATACCAGTCACAGTTGAACAATACCAGTCACAGTTGAACAATACCAGTCACAGTTGAACAATACCAGTCACAGTTGAACAATACCAGTCACAGTTGAACAATACCAGTCACAGTTGAACAATACCAGTCACAGTTGAACAATACCAGCCACAGTTGAACAATACCAGCCACAGTTGAACAATACCAGCCACAGTTGAACAATACCAGCCACAGTTGAACAATACCAGCCACAGTTGAACAATACCAGCCACAGTTGAACAATACCAGCCACAGTTGAACAATACCAGCCACAGTTGAACAATACCAGCCACAGTTGAACGATACCAGCCACAGTTGAACGATACCAGCCACAGTTGAACGATACCAGCCACAGTTGAACGATACCAGCCACAGTTGAACGATACCAGCCACAGTTGAACGATACCAGTCACAGTTGAACGATACCAGTCACAGTTGAACGATACCAGTCACAGTTGAACGATACCAGTCACAGTTGAACAATACCAGTCACAGTTGAACGATACCAGTCACAGTTGAACAATACAAGTGTGTGCAGGATGACGGGTACTGTCATCCTGCACACACTAGCACATACATAGCTCGCTAATACAGCGCTTGCTTTACAGCACTTTGCTAATACAGTGGACCCCCGGTTAACGATATTTTTTCATTCCAGAAGTATGTTCAGGTGCCAGTACTGACCAAATTTGTTCCCATAAGGAATATTGTGAAGTAGATTAGTCCATTTCAGACCCCCAAACATACACGTACAAACGCACTTACATTAATACACTTACATAATTGGTCGCATTGGGAGGTGATCATTAAGCGGGGGGTCCACTGTACTGCACTTTTTAATTATGCTTTTTTAGCAGACTAGCTGTATCCCACCAAGGCAGGGTGACCCAAAAAGAAAAACAAAAGCTTTTTTTTTTTTTTTTAAATTTAGTAATTTATACAGAAGGGTTACTAGCCCCTTGCTTCCAGCATTTTAGTCACCTCTTACAACACTCATGGCTGATGGAGGAAGAATTCTGTTCCATTTCCCCATGTTGGTTGGTAAGACACACAGGCAACTTTATTCCTGCCTACTTTCTGTATACGACTGAAGAAGCCTACCGTGTAGGCGAAACGTTTCGGAATAAAGTTACCTAACTGTTGCCTATGTGTCTTACCTACCAACTTGTCGGTATTGTGTACCATTTTGATGTTCATCCATTTCCCCATGGAAAACTTTTTAATTACGTTGTGTATTATTTTTGGCACTTGCCTTCTTCGTGAGATGGTTTTCGACATTTTTTGAAAAAAATAAAAGATTATTTTTACTTTTACATTTTTTTTAGGCCTAGTACAATTGTGCACTTAATAAATGATGGTGTTGATATGTTTTTAGGCTTTAATATGCAGTGAAAAGTTAAAAAAAATTGTGGTTTGATTTAAGGTGACAGTCTGGAGCCTAACCCATTGTATTAGCCACATTTTTTTTTTTCAGCATGTTGGCCATCTCCCACTGAGGCAGGTGACCCAAAAAAGAAAGAAACACTTTCACCATCGTTCACACTTAATCACTGTCTTTGCAGAGGCGCCCAAATATGACAGTTTAGATGTCGCTCCAAACAGCCAATATCCCAAACCCCTCCTTTAAAGTGCAGGCATTGTACTTTCCACCTCCAGGACTCAAGTCTGGCTAACTGGTTTCCCTGAATCCCTTCAAAAAATATTACCCTGCTCTCACACTAACAGCTTGTCAGGTCCCAAAAGCCGTTCATCTCCATTCACTCCTAGCTCACAGTTGCCTGTTGTATGTCCAAGCCCCTTGCACACAAAACCTCTTTTACCCCCTCCCTCCATCCTTTCCTAGGATGACCCCTACTCATTCTTCCCCTCCAGTACAGATTTATACAACCCTCCAAGTCATCCTACTTTGCTCCATCCTCTCTAAATGACCAAACCACCTCAACAACCCCTTTGAATAATACTTTTAGAAACTCCACACCTCCTGATTTCCACACTATGAATTCTCTGCATAATATTTAAACCACACATTGCCCTTAGACATGAGATCTCTACTGCCTCCACCCCCCATCCTCGGTGGGAGACGGCCAACTTGTTAAAAAAAAAAAATATTAGCCACATATTCCTGTATAAAACTTTGTTTCATTGTGAATAAATTTGTGAATAAATTTATTGGACATGATTGCAGTTAAATTTTTAATTTGCCTGAACACATAATTATACTGCAGTTTTAAAGATTTTCTTCATTTTCAGGTGTGGCGGAGATAATTCTTCGAACTCAGAAAAAGTTGAGCCTGAAATGTCTGGCAGCTAAAGCAGTCAAGATCAATGGGATCTTATACAAGGGTCAAGTTCCTCGACACTTAGAAGCTTTTATTGAACTTCACGGTCCGGGCCATGTCGACGGACTCTCTAATAGACCTTGCAAAGGTGAACATCGACTATGAAGGCCATAGACATGATAATCTCTTTTATTTTTGTTCATGTCACTCATTTTACCTTGAGTTTTAACATGCTATATCAATTTAATTTATTGAACCAAACTAACTATTAATTATGAGAGGATCCTGAGGTTGTTACCTCAGTGTTCCAAGTGAACGTATGTTTGGAATAAATCCCTTAAACCAGTATTAAAGCCAATATACTCCCATGTTCTATGTTGCTTGTTCTTCAGGTGACACTTGTGAGACTTATGTTTTGTTATCTTGTACATATGTCTACAGATATTGCTAATAAAGATTTTATGTATTTTGACTTTCATTGTTTTGTTGGGGGAAGCCTGTGTAAGATTACCCTGATCTTACTTGTGCTGAGACACAGTACTGTACGTCAGATTGTAAACTTAAGGAAGCCTGTGTAAGATTACCCTGATCTTACTAGTGCTGAGACACAGTACTGTACGTCAGATTGTAAACTTAAGGAAGCCTGTGTAAGATTACATCACCTTGAT
This sequence comes from Cherax quadricarinatus, assembly GCF_038502225.1. Lineage (NCBI taxonomy): Eukaryota > Metazoa > Arthropoda > Malacostraca > Decapoda > Parastacidae > Cherax > Cherax quadricarinatus. Next base: position 59,101,266 of record NC_091299.1, read on the forward strand.
CTTACTAGTGCTGAGAAACAATACTGTACGTCAGATTGTAAACTTAAGGAAGCCTTTAGTTAGTTAATTATTTGTTTATTTACTTACTCAGCAACAGTTATTTATTTATATGTTGATCCAGGAGAAGTTTGGGATATTGGCAGTTAGGAGTGACTATCTAAACTGTCGTATCTGAGTGCCTCTGCAAAGGCAGTGATCATGTATGAGTGGTGGAAGTGTTGAATGATAATGAAAGTTTTTTCTTTCTTTTTGGATTTTTCTTTCTTTTAGGTCACCTGCCTTGGTGGGAAACGACTGACATCTTAAAAAAAAAAAAAATGTTGATCATATTTGACTTGCAATATTTTCAACTTATGATGGGTTCCTCAGGATGTAACCCCCATCGTAAGGTGTGGATCATCTGTACTTGAGAACTGACCTCACCTGATAACATTTAACCCAACTTATGATGGGTTCCTCAGGATGTAACCCCCATCGTAAGGTGTGGATCATCTGTACTCGAGAACTGACCTCACCTGATAACATTTAACCCTTAAACTGTCCAAACGTAGATCTACGTTCACTCGTGTAGCACTCCGAACGTAGATTTACACTTTATTTTACATGCTTTCAAATGTAAAAAAAAACTTGGATCTACGTTCGGAGCACTATGCAAGTGAACGTAGATCGAAATTTGGACAGTTTAAGGGTTAAAATAGTATACCTATCTCACTCTTGTATACTGGTAGGCAGGAACTATCCAAGGAGGTGTTACTATTCTGTCATCTAATTGTAAATCTTTTAAATATTTTTCAGTCTTGCAGGCTTGATCTTTTCTTTATCGAGCATGTAAGATGGCAGGTAAATCTTTGTTTATTGAGCATGTAAGATGGCAGGTAAATCTTTGTTTATCGAGCATGTAAGATGGCAGGTAAATCTTTGTTTATTGAGCATGTAAGATGGCAGGTAAATCTTACAAACTAATAATTCTTTCTTTCAACACATCGGCCGTATCCCACCGAGGCAGGGTGGCCCAAAAGGAAAAACAAAAGTTTCTCCTTTTACATTTAGTAATATATACAGGAGAAGGGGTTACTAGCCCCTTGCTCCCGGCATTTTAGTTGCCTCTTACAACACGCATGGCGTACGGAGGAAGAATTCTGTTCCACTTCCCCATGGATATAAGAAATAAACAAGAACAAGAACTAGAAAGAAAATAGAAGAAAACCCAGAGGGGTATGTATATATACGCTTGTACATGTATGTGTAGTGTGACCTAAGTGTAAGTAGAAGTAGCAAGATGTACCCGAAATCTTGCATGTTTATGAGACAGACAAAAGACACCAGCAATCCTACCATCATGTAAAACAATTACAGGCTTTCGTTTTACACTCACTTGGCAGGACGGTAGTACCTCCCTGGGCGGTTGTTGTCTACCAACCTACTACCACAGGATGGTAGTACCTCCCTGGGTGGTTGTTGTCTACCAACCTACTACCACAGGATGGTAGTACCTCCCTGGGCGGTTGCTGTCTACCAACCTACTACCACAGGATGGTAGTACCTCCCTGGGTGGTTGTTGTCTACCAACCTACTACCACAGGACAGTAGTACCTCCCTGGGTGGTTGTTGTCTACCAACCTACTACCACAGGACGGTAGTACCTCCCTGGGTGGTTGTTGTCTACCAACCTACTACCACAGGATGGTAGTACCTCCCTGGGTGGTTGTTGTCTACCAACCTACTACCACAGGACGGTAGTACCTCCCTGGGTGCTTGTTGTCTACCAACCTACTACCACAGGATGGTAGTACCTCCCTGGGTGGTTGTTGTCTACCAACCTACTACCACAGGACGGTAGTACCTCCCTGGGTGGTTGTTGTCTACCAACCTACTACCTACAAAACTAATAATTGCTTCCTATATATTTTTCTCTGTTTCTTTGTAGTTCTTAGTATTGTAAATTTTTTCAATGATGTATTTAATTTTTTAACAAAAAAACTCCCTCTAAACTTAATTAAGGTGTACTATACAATGTTACGAATAACTAAAGTGTACTGAACACTCATCAGTGTTATTAAACCATACCCCGGCCGGGATTGAACCCATGGTCAGAGAGTCTCAAAACTCCAGCCCGTCGCGTTAGCCACTAGACCAGCTAGCCACAATAAGATTCGTCCAACTAGGTATATTTCTACACCATAGGAAGGTTAGCACAGGCACCACTGTGACCACAAATGCAAGTTTTTACAGACGAATCTCCAGCTAGCGTGGCCGTGACGAACTCTAGCTCAAGTCCCTTCACTGCCGTCAACATGACTCACGAAATCGTAATGACACGATTGCAAACAAACCATACCCCGTGGCTAACGCGACGGGCTGGAGTTTTGAGACTCTATGACCGCGGGTTCAATCCCGGCCGGGGTATGGTTTGTTTGCAATCGTGTCATTACGATTTCGTGAGTCATGTTGACAGCAGTGAAGGGACTTGAGCTAGAGTTCGTCACGGCCACGCTAGCTGGAGATTCGTCTGTAAAAACTTGCATTTGTGGTCACAGTGGTGCCTGTGCTAACCTTCCTATGGTGTAGAAATATACCTAGTTGGATGAATCTTATTGTGGCTAGCTGGTCTAGTGGCTAACACGACGGGCTGGAGTTTTGAGATTCTCTGACCGCGGGTTCAATCCCGGCCGGGGTATGGTTTGTTTGCAATCGTGTCATTACGATTTCGTGAGTCATCAGTGTTATTAATAACACTTGTCAGTGTTATTAATAACACTTGTCAGTGTTATTAATAACACTTGTCAGTGTTATTAATAACACTTGTCAAGTGTTATTAATAACACTTGTCAGTGTTATTAATAACACTTGTCAGTGTTATTAATAACACTTGTCAGTGTTATTAATAACACTTGTCAGTGTTATTAATAACACTTGTCAGTGTTATTAATGAACACTCGTCAGTGTTATTAATAACACTAACAAGTGTTAATAACACTTGTTAGTGTTATTAATGAACACTCCTCAGTGTTATTAATAACACTTGTCAGTGTTATTAATAACACTTGTCAGTGTTATTAATAACACTTGTCAGTGTTATTAATAACACTTGTCAGTGTTATTAATAACACTTGTCAGTGTTATTAATAACACTTGTCAGTGTTATTAATAACACTTGTCAATGTTATTAATAACACTTGTCAGTGTTATTAATAACACTTGTCAATGTTATTAATAACACTTGTCAGTGTTATTAATAACACTCGTCAGTGTTATTAATAACACTTGTCAGTGTTATTAATAACACTTGTTAGTGTTATTAATAACACTCGTCAGTGTTCATTAATAACACACATGAAGACAAAAACTCAGATGATTAATTAATCTGTATATTTTGACCTCGTACTGGGGTCCTCTTCAGCAGAAAAGTGACCCTAGAAGGGGGTTGAAATATACAGATTAATTAACCTCCTGAGTTTGTTTCCAAGTTATTGGGCATACAATTTTATATTTATACGTTTGTGCTTGTAGCTTCCCTCAAGGGAGGTTCCATGCTGCTGAGAGGCTTGAGGGAGGTTCCATGCTGCTGAGAGGCTCGAGGGAGGTTCCATGCTGCTGAGAGGCTCGAGGGAGGTTCCATGCTGCTGAGAGGCTCGAGGGAGGTTCCATGCTGCTGAGAGGCTCGAGGGAGGTTCCATGCTGCTGAGAGGCTCGAGGGAGGTTCCATGCTGCTGAGAGGCTCGAGGAAGGTTCCATGCTGCTGAGAGGCTCGAGGGAGGTTCCATGCTGCTGAGAGGCTCGAGGAAGGTTCCATGCTGCTGAGAGGCTCGAGGGAGGTTCCATGCTGCTGAGAGGCTCGAGGGAGGTTCCATGCTGCTGAGAGGCTCGAGGAAGGTTCCATGCTGCTGAGAGGCTCGAGGGAGGTTCCATGTTGCTGAGAGGCTCGAGGGAGGTTCCATGCTGCTGAGAGGCTCGAGGGAGGTTCCATGCTGCTGAGAGGCTCGAGGGAGGTTCCATGCTGCTGAGAGGCTCAAGGGAGGTTCCATGTTGCTGAGAGGCTCGAGGGAGGTTCCATGTTGCTGAGAGGCTCGAGGGAGGTTCCATGTTGCTGAGAGGCTCGAGGGAGGTTCCATGTTACTGAGAGGCTCGAGGGAGGTTCCATGCTGCTGAGAGGCTCGAGGGAGGTTCCATGCTGCTGAGAGGCTCAAGGGAGGTTCCATGTTGCTGAGAGGCTCGAGGGAGGTTCCATGTTGCTGAGAGGCTCGAGGGAGGTTCCATGTTGCTGAGAGGCTCGAGGGAGGTTCCATGCTGCTGAGAGGCTCGAGGGAGGTTCCATGCTGCTGAGAGGCTCGAGGGAGGTTCCATGCTGCTGAGAGGCTCGAGGGAGGTTCCATGCTGCTGAGAGGCTCAAGGGAGGTTCCATGTTGCTGAGAGGCTCGAGGGAGGTTCCATGCTGCTGAGAGGCTCGAGGGAGGTTCCATGCTGCTGAGAGGCTCGAGGGAGGTTCCATGCTGCTGAGAGGCTCGAGGAAGGTTCCATGCTGCTGAGAGGCTCGAGGGAGGTTCCATGTTGCTGAGAGGCTCGAGGGAGGTTCCATGCTGCTGAGAGGCTCGAGGGAGGTTCCATGCTGCTGAGAGGCTCGAGGGAGGTTCCATGCTGCTGAGAGGCTCTAGGGAGGTTCCATGTTGCTGAGAGGCTCGAGGGAGGTTCCATGTTGCTGAGAGGCTCGAGGGAGGTTCCATGTTGCTGAGAGGCTCGAGGGAGGTTCCATGTTACTGAGAGGCTCGAGGGAGGTTCCATGTTGCTGAGAGGCTCGAGGGAGGTTCCATGTTGCTGAGAGGCTCGAGGGAGGTTCCATGTTGCTGAGAGGCTCGAGGGAGGTTCCATGTTGCTGAGAGGCTCGAGGGAGGTTCCATGCTGCTGAGAGGCTCGAGGGAGGTTCCATGTTGCTGAGAGGCTCGAGGGAGGTTCCATGTTGCTGAGAGGCTCAAGGGAGGTTCCATGTTGCTGAGAGGCTCGAGGGAGGTTCCATGTTGCTGAGAGGCTCGAGGGAGGTTCCATGTTGCTGAGAGGCTCGAGGGAGGTTCCATGTTGCTGAGAGGCTCGAGGGAGGTTCCATGTTGCTGAGAGGCTCGAGGGAGGTTCCATGTTGCTGAGAGGCTCGAGGGAGGTTCCATGCTGCTGAGAGGCTCGAGGGAGGTTCCATGTTGCTGAGAGGCTTGAGGGAGGTTCCATGTTGCTGAGAGGCTCGAGGGAGGTTCCATGTTGCTGAGAGGCTCGAGGGAGGTTCCATGCTGCTGAGAGGCTCTAGGGAGGTTCCATGTTGCTGAGAGGCTCGAGGGAGGTTCCATGTTGCTGAGAGGCTCGAGGGAGGTTCCATGTTGCTGAGAGGCTCGAGGGAGGTTCCATGTTGCTGAGAGGCTCGAGGGAGGTTCCATGCTGCTGAGAGGCTCGAGGGAGGTTCCATGTTGCTGAGAGGCTCGAGGGAGGTTCCATGCTGCTGAGAGGCTCGAGGGAGGTTCCATGTTGCTGAGAGGCTCGAGGGAGGTTCCATGCTGCTGAGAGGCTCGAGGGAGGTTCTGAGAGGCTTAAGGGAGGTTCCATGCTGCTGAGAGGCTCGAGGGAGGTTCCATGCTGCTGAGAGGCTCGAGGGAGGTTCCATGCTGCTGAGAGGCTCGAGGGAGGTTCCATGTTGCTGAGAGGCTCGAGGGAGGTTCCATGCTGCTGAGAGGCTCGAGGGAGGTTCCATGTTGCTGAGAGGCTCGAGGGAGGTTCCATGCTGCTGAGAGGCTCGAGGGAGGTTCCATGCTGCTGAGAGGCTCGAGGGAGGTTCCATGCTGCTGAGAGGCTCGAGGGAGGTTCCATGCTGCTGAGAGGCTCGAGGGAGGTTCCATGCTGGTGAGAGGCTCGAGGGAGGTTCCATGCTGCTGAGAGGCTCGAGGGAGGTTCCATGCTGCTGAGAGGCTCGAGGGGGGTTCATTGTTGCTGAGAGGCTCGAGGGAGGTTCCATGCTGCTGAGAGGCTCGAGGGGGGTTGAATGATGCTGAGAGGCTCGAGGGAGGTTCCATGCTGCTGAGAGGTTCAAGGGAGGTTCCATGCTGCTGAGAGGCTCGAGGGAGGTTCCATGCTGCTGAGAGGCTCGAGGAAGGTTCCATGCTGCTGAGAGGCTCGAGGGAGGTTCCATGCTGCTGAGAGGCTCGAGGGAGGTTCCATGCTGCTGAGAGGCTTGAGGGGGGTTCCATGCTGCTGAGAGGCTCGAGGGAGGTTCATTGTTGCTGAGAGGCTCGAGGGAGGTTCCATGCTGCTGAGAGGCTCGAGGGGGGTTCATTGTTGCTGAGAGGCTCGAGGGAGGTTCCATGCTGCTGAGAGGCTCGAGGGAGGTTCCATGTTGCTGAGAGGCTCGAGGGAGGTTCCATGCTGCTGAGAGGCTCGAGGGAGGTTCCATGTTGCTGAGAGGCTCGAGGGAGGTTCCATGCTGCTGAGAGGCTCGAGGGAGGTTCCATGCTGCTGAGAGGCTCGAGGGAGGTTCCATGCTGCTGAGAGGCTCGAGGGAGGTTCCATGCTGCTGAGAGGCTCGAGGGAGGTTCCATGTTGCTGAGAGGCTCGAGGGAGGTTCCATGCTGCTGAGAGGCTCGAGGGAGGTTCCATGTTGCTGAGAGGCTCGAGGGAGGTTCCATGCTGCTGAGAGGCTCGAGGGAGGTTCCATGCTGCTGAGAGGCTCGAGGGAGGTTCCATGCTGCTGAGAGGCTCGAGGGAGGTTCCATGCTGCTGAGAGGCTCGAGGGAGGTTCCATGCTGTTGAGAGGCTCGAGGGAGGTTCCATGCTGCTGAGAGGCTCGAGGGAGGTTCCATGCTGCTGAGAGGCTCGAGGGAGGTTCATTGTTGCTGAGAGGCTCAAGGGAGGTTCCATGCTGCTGAGAGGCTCGAGGGGGGTTTATTGTTGCTGAGAGGCTCGAGGGAGGATCCATGCTGCTGAGAGGTTCAAGGGAGGTTCCATGCTGCTGAGAGGCTCGAGGGAGGTTCCATGCTGCTGAGAGGCTCGAGGAAGGTTCCATGCTGCTGAGAGGCTCGAGGGAGGTTCCATGCTGCTGAGAGGCTCGAGGGAGGTTCCATGCTGCTGAGAGGCTTGAGGGAGGTTCCATGCTGCTGAGAGGCTCGAGGGAGGTTCATTGTTGCTGAGAGGCTCGAGGGAGGTTCCATGCTGCTGAGAGGCTTGAGGGAGGTTCCATGCTGCTGAGAGGCTTGAGGGAGGTTCCATGCTGCTGAGAGGCTCGAGGGAGGTTCATTGTTGCTGAGAGGCTCGAGGGAGGTTCATTGTTGCTGAGAGGCTCGAGGGAGGTTCCATGCTGCTGAGAGGCTTGAGGGAGGTTCCATGCTGCTGAGAGGCTCGAGGGAGGTTCATTGTTGCTGAGAGGCTCGAGGGAGGTTCCATGCTGCTGAGAGGCTTGAGGGAGGTTCCATGTTGCTGAGAGGCTCGAGGGAGGTTCCATGTTGCTGAGAGGCTCGAGGGAGGTTCCATGTTGCTGAGAGGCTCGAGGGAGGTTCCATGCTGCTGAGAGGCCCGAGGGAGGTTCCATGCTGCTGAGAGGCTCGAGGGAGGTTCCATGCTGCTGAGAGGCTCGAGGGAGGTTCCATGCTGCTGAGAGGCTCGAGGGAGGTTCCATGCTGCTGAGAGGCTCGAGGGAGGTTCCATGCTGCTGAGAGGCTCGAGGGAGGTTCCATGCTGCTGAGAGGCTCGAGGGAGGTTCCATGCTGCTGAGAGGCTCGAGGGAGGTTCCATGCTGCTGAGAGGCTCGAGGGAGGTTCCATGCTGTTGAGAGGCTCGAGGGAGGTTCCATGTTGCTGAGAGGCTCGAGGGAGGTTCCATGCTGCTGAGAGGCTCGAGGGAGGTTCCATGCTGCTGAGAGGCTCGAGGGAGGTTCCATGCTGCTGAGAGGCCCGAGGGAGGTTCCATGCTGCTGAGAGGCTCGAGGGAGGTTCCATGCTGCTGAGAGGCTCGAGGGAGGTTCCATGCTGCTGAGAGGCTCGAGGGAGGTTCCATGCTGCTGAGAGGCTCGAGGGAGGTTCCATGCTGCTGAGAGGCTCGAGGGAGGTTCCATGCTGCTGAGAGGCTCGAGGGAGGTTCCATGCTGCTGAGAGGCTCGAGGGAGGTTCCATGCTGCTGAGAGGCTCGAGGGGGGTTCCATGCTGCTGAGAGGCTCGAGGGAGGTTCCATGCTGCTGAGAGGCTCGAGGGAGGTTCCATGCTGCTGAGAGGCTCGAGGGAGGTTCATTGTTGCTGAGAGGCTCAAGGGAGGTTCCATGCTGCTGAGAGGCTCGAGGGGGATTTATTGTTGCTGAGAGGCTCGAGGGAGGATCCATGCTGCTGAGAGGTTCAAGGGAGGTTCCATGCTGCTGAGAGGCTCGAGGGAGGTTCCATGCTGCTGAGAGGCTCGAGGAAGGTTCCATGCTGCTGAGAGGCTCGAGGGAGGTTCCATGCTGCTGAGAGGCTCGAGGGAGGTTCCATGCTGCTGAGAGGCTTGAGGGGGGTTCCATGCTGCTGAGAGGCTCGAGGGAGGTTCATTGTTGCTGAGAGGCTCGAGGGAGGTTCCATGCTGCTGAGAGGCTTGAGGGAGGTTCCATGCTGCTGAGAGGCTTGAGGGAGGTTCCATGCTGCTGAGAGGCTCGAGGGAGGTTCATTGTTGCTGAGAGGCTCCAGGGAGGTTCATTGTTGCTGAGAGGCTCGAGGGAGGTTCCATGCTGCTGAGAGGCTTGAGGGAGGTTCCATGCTGCTGAGAGGCTCGAGGGAGGTTCATTGTTGCTGAGAGGCTCGAGGGAGGTTCCATGCTGCTGAGAGGCTTGAGGGAGGTTCCATGCTGCTGAGAGGCTCGAGGGAGGTTCCATGCTGCTGAGAGGCTCAAGGGAGGTTTATTGTTGCTGAGAGGCTTGAGGGAGGTTCCATGCTGCTGAGAGGCTCGAGGGAGGTTTATTGTTGCTGAGAGGCTTGAGGGAGGTTCCATGCTGCTGAGAGGCTTGAGGGAGGTTCCATGCTGCTGAGAGGCTCGAGGGAGGTTCCATGCTGCTGAGAGGCTCGAGGGAAGTTCATTGTTGCTGAGAGGCTCAAGGGAGGTTCCATGCTGCTGAGAGGCTCGAGGGAGGTGCCATGCTGCTGAGAGGCTCGAGGGAGGTGCCATGCTGCTGAGAGGCTCGAGGGAGGTTCCATGCTGCTGAGAGGCTCGAGGGAGGTGCCATGCTGCTGAGAGGCTTGAGGGAGGTTCCATGCTGCTGAGAGGCTCGAGGGAGGTTCCATGCTGCTGAGAGGCTCGAGGGAGGTGCCATGCTGCTGAGAGGCTCGAGGGAGGTGCCATGCTGCTGAGAGGCTCGAGGGAGGTTCCATGCTGCTGAGAGGCTCGAGGGAGGTGCATTGCTGCTGAGAGGCTTGAGGGAGGTTCCATGCTGCTGAGAGGCTCGAGGGAGGTTCCATGCTGCTGAGAGGCTCGAGGGAAGTTCATTGTTGCTGAGAGGCTCAAGGGAGGTTCCATGCTGCTGAGAGGCTCGAGGGAGGTGCCATGCTGCTGAGAGGCTCGAGGGAGGTTCCATGTTGCTGAGAGGCTCGAGGGAGGTTCATTGTTGCTGAGAGGCTTGAGGGAGGTTCCATGTTGCTGAGAGGCTCGAGGGAGGTTCCATGCTGCTGAGAGGCTCGAGGGAGGTTCCATGCTGCTGAGAGGCTCGAGGGAGGTTCCATGCTGCTGAGAGGCTTGAGGGAGGTTCCATGCTGCTGAGAGGCTCGAGGGAGGTTCCATGTTGCTGAGAGGCTCGAGGGAGGTTCCATGTTGCTGAGAGGCTCGAGGGAGGTTCCATGCTGCTGAGAGGCTCGAGGGAGGTTCCATGCTGCTGAGAGGCCCGAGGGAGGTTCCATGCTGCTGAGAGGCTCGAGGGAGGTTCCATGCTGCTGAGAGGCTTGAGGGAGGTTCCATGTTGCTGAGAGGCCCGAGGGAGGTTCCATGTTGCTGAGAGGCTCGAGGGAGGTTCCATGCTGCTGAGAGGCTCGAGGGAGGTTCCATGCTGCTGAGAGGCTCGAGGGAGGTTCCATGCTGCTGAGAGGCCCGAGGGAGGTTCCATGCTGCTGAGAGGCTCGAGGGAGGTTCCATGCTGCTGAGAGGCTCGAGGGAGGTTCCATGCTGCTGAGAGGCCCGAGGGAGGTTCCATGTTGCTGAGAGGCTCGAGGGAGGTTCCATGCTGCTGAGAGGCTCGAGGGAGGTTCCATGCTGCTGAGAGGCTTGAGGGAGGTTCCATTCTGCTGAGAGGCTCGAGGGAGGTTCCATGTTGCTGAGAGGCTCGAGGGAGGTTCCATGCTGCTGAGAGGCTCGAGGGAGGTTCCATGCTACTGAGAGGCTCGAGGGAGGTTCCTTGTTGCTGAGAGGCTTGAGGGAGGTTCCATGCTGCTGAGAGGCTCGAGGGAGGTTCCATGCTGCTGAGAGGCTTGAGGGAGGTTCCATGTTGCTGAGAGGCTCGAGGGAGGTTCCATGCTGCTGAGAGGCTCGAGGGAGGTTCCATGCTGCTGAGAGGCTCGAGGGAGGTTCCTTGTTGCTGAGAGGCTCGAGGGAGGTTCCATGCCATACCCCGGCTGGGATTGATCCCGCGGTCAGAGAATCTCAAAACTCCAGCCCGTCGCGTTAGCCACTGGACCAGCTAGGCACAATAACATTCATCCAACTAGGTATATTTCTACACCACTTACCAACAGTGCTCTCCCACACCAGCACTTACCAACAGTGTTCTCCCACACCACTTACCAACAGTGCTCTCCCACACCACCACTTACCAACAGTGCTCTCCCACACCACCACTTACCAACAGTGCTCTCCCACACCACCACTTACCAACAGTGCTCTCCCACACCAGCACTTACCAACAGTGCTCTCCCACACCACCACTTACCAACAGTGCTCTCCCACACCACCACTTACCAACAGTGCTCTCCCACACCACCACCACTTACCAACAGTGTTCTCCCACACCACTTACCAACAGTGCTCTCCCACACCACCACTTACCAACAGTGCTCTCCCACACCACCACTTACCAACAGTGCTCTCCCACACCACCACCACTTACCAACAGTGCTCTCCCACACCACCACCACTTCCCAACTTTGCTCTAGCACACCACTTACCAACAGTGCTCTCCCACACCACCACCACTTACCAACAGTGCTCTCCCACACCACCACCACTTCCCAACTTTGCTCTAGCACACCACTTACCAACAGTGCTCTCCCACACCACCACCACTTACCAACAGTGCTCTCCCACACCACTTACCAACAGTGCTCTCCCACACCACCACTTACCAACAGTGCTCTCCCACACCACCACTTACCAACAGTGCTCTCCCACACCACCACTTACCAACAGTGCTCTCCCACACCACCACTTACCAACAGTGCTCTACCACACCACCACTTACCAACAGTGCTCTCCCACACCACCACTTACCAACAGTGCTCTCCCACACCACCACTTACCAACAGTGCTCTCCCACACCACCACCACTTACCAACAGTGCTCTACCACACCACCAACACTTACCAACAGTGCTCTACCACACCACCACCACTTACCAACAGTGCTCTACCACACCACCACCACTTACCAACAGTGCTCTACCACACCACCAACACTTACCAACAGTGCTCTACCACACCACCAACACTTACCAACAGTGCTCTACCACACCACCAACACTTACCAACAGTGCTCTACCACACCACCAACACTTACCAACAGTGCTCTACCACACCACCAACACTTACCAACAGTGCTCTACCACACCACCAACACTTACCAACAGTGCTCTACCACACCACCAACACTTACCAACAGTGCTCTACCACACCACCAACACTTACCAACAGTGCTCTACCACACCACCACCACTTACCAACAGTGCTCTACCACACCACCACCACTTACCAACAGTGCTCTACCACACCACCACTTACCAACAGTGCTCTACCACACCACCAACACTTACCAACAGTGCTCTACCACACCACCAACACTTACCAACAGTGCTCTACCACACCACCAACACTTACCAACAGTGCTCTACCACACCACCAACACTTACCAACAGTGCTCTACCACACCACCAACACTTACCAACAGTGCTCTACCACACCACCAACACTTACCAACAGTGCTCTACCACACCACCAACACTTACCAACAGTGCTCTACCACACCACCAACACTTACCAACAGTGCTCTACCACACCACCACTTACCAACAGTGCTCTACCACACCACCAACACTTACCAACAGTGCTCTACCACACCACCACTTACCAACAGTGCTCTCCCACACCAGCACTTACCAACAGTGCTCTCCCACACCACCACTTACCAACAGTGCTCTCCCACACCACCACTTACCAACAGTGCTCTCCCACACCAGCACTTACCAACAGTGCTCTCCCACACCACCACTTACCAACAGTGCTCTCCCACACCACCACTTACCAACAGTGCTCTCCCACACCACCACCACCACTTACCAACAGTGCTCTCCCACACCACCACTTACCAACAGTGCTCTCCCACACTGTCACCTCTTACCAACAGTGCTCTACCACACCACCACCACTTACAGTGCTCTCCCACACCAGCACTTACCAACAGTGCTCTCCCACACCACCACTTACCAACAGTGCTCTCCCACACCACCACTTACCAACAGTGCTCTACCACACCACCAACACTTACCAACAGTGCTCTACCACACCACTTACCAACAGTGCTCTCCCACACCACCACTTACCAAGAGTGCTCTCCCACACCACCACTTACCAACAGTGCTCTACCACACCACCACCACTTACCAACAGTGCTCTCCCACACCACTTACCAACAGTGCTCTCCCACACCAGCACTTACCAACAGTGCTCTCCCACACCACCACTTACCAACAGTGCTCTCCCACACCAGCACTTACCAACAGTGCTCTCCCACACCAGCACTTACCAACAGTGCTCTCCCACACCAGCACTTACCAACAGTGCTCTCCCACACCAGCACTTACCAACAGTGCTCTCCCACACCAGCACTTACCAACAGTGCTCTACCACACCACTTACCAACAGTGCTCTCCCACACCACCACTTACCAAGAGTGCTCTCCCACACCACCACTTACCAACAGTGCTCTCCCACACCAGCACTTACCAACAGTGCTCTACCACACCACTTACCAACAGTGCTCTCCCACACCACCACTTACCAACAGTGCTCTCCCACACCACCACCACTTACCAACAGTGCTCTCCCACACCACCACTTACCAACAGTGCTCACCCACACCACCACCACCACTTAACAACAGTGCTCTCCCACACCACTTGCCAACAGTGCTCTACCTCACCACCACCACTTACAGTGCTCTCCCACACCACTTACCAACAGTGCTCTCCCACACCACTTACCAACAGTGCTCTCCCACACCACCACCACTTAACAGTGCTCTCCCTCACCACCACTTAACAACAGTGCTCTCCCACACTACCACTTACCAAGAGTGCTCTACCACACCACCACTTACCAACAGTGCTCTCCCACACCACTTACCAACAGTGCTCTCCCACACCACCACCACTTACCAACAGTGCTCTCCCACACCACCACTTACCAACAGTGCTCTCCCACACTATCACCACTTAACAACAGTGCTCTACCACACCACTTACGAACAGTGCTCTCCCACACCACCACTTACCAATAGTGCTCTCCCACACCACCACCACTTACGAACAGTGCTCTCCCACACCACCACTTACCAATAGTGCTCTCCCACACCACCACCACTTACCAACAGTGCTCTCCCACACCACCACTTACCAACAGTGCTCTCCCACACCACCACCACCACTTACCAACAGTGCTCTCCCACACCACACTGGTGCTGTCTGACACACTGGTGCTGTTATCTGACACACTGGTGCTGTTGTCTGACACACTTGTGGTGTTGTCTGACACACTGGTGCTGTTGTCTGACACACTGGTGCTGTTGTCTGACACACTGGTGCTGTTGTCTGACACACTGGTGCTGTTGTCTGACACACTGGTGCTGTCTGACACACTGGTGCTGTTATCTGACACACTGGTGCTGTTGTCTGACACACTTGTGCTGTTGTCTGACACACTGGTGCTGTTGTCTGACACACTGGTGCTGTTGTCTGACACACTGGTGCTGTTGTCTGACACACTGGTGCTGTTGTATGACACACTGGTGCTGTTGTCTGACACACTGGTGTTGTTGTCTGACACACTGGTGCTGTTGTCTGACACACTGGTGCTGTTGTTTGACACACTGGTGCTGTTGTCTGACACACTGGTGGTGTCTGACACACTGGTGCTGTTGTCTGACACACTGGTGTTGTCTGACACACTGGTGCTGTCTAACACACTGGTGTTGTTGTCTGACACACTGTTGTTGTTGTCTGACACACTGGTGCTGTTGTCTGACACACTGGTGTTGTCTGACACACTGGTGCTGTTGTCTGACACACTGGTGTTGTCTGACACACTGGTGCTGTTGTCTGACACACTGGTGTTGTCTGACACACTGGCTGGTGCTGTTGTCTGACACACTGGTGCTGTTGTCTGACACACTGGTGTTGTTGTCTGACACACTGGTGCTGTTGTCTGACTCACTGGTGCTGTTCTCTGACACACTGGTGTTGTCTGACACACTGGTGCTGACACACTGGTGCTGTTGTCTGACACACTGGTGTTGTCTGACACACTGGTGCTGTTGTCTGACACACTGGTGCTGTCTGACACACTGGTGCTGTCTGACACACTGGTGCTGTTGTCTGACACACTGGTGTTGTCTGACACACTGGTGCTGTTGTCTGACACACTGGTGCTGTTGTCTGACACACTGGTGTTGTCTGACACACTGGTTCTGTTGTCTGACACTGGTGTTGTGTGACACTGGTGCTGTTGTCTGACACACTGGTGGTGTTGTCTGACACACTGGTGTTGTTGGCTGACACACTGGTGTTGTCTGACACACTTGTGCTGTTGTCTGACACACTGGTGCTGTCTGACACACTGGTTCTGTTGTCTGACACACTGGTGTTGTCTGACACACTGGTGTTGTTGTCTGACACACTGGTGGTGTCTGACACATTGGTGCTGTTGTCTGACACACTGGTGTTGTTGTCTGACACACTGGTGTTGTCTGACACACTGGTGCTGTTGTCTGACAAACTGGTGTTGTCTGACACACTTGTGCTGTTGTCTGACACACTGGTGCTGTTGTCTGACACACTGGTGTTGTCTGACACACTGGTGCTGTTGTCTGACACACTGGTGCTGTTGTCTGACACACTGGTGCTGTTGTCTGACTCACTGGTGCTGTTGTCTGACACACTGGTGCTGTTGTCTGACACACTGGTGCTGTCTGACACACTGGTGCTGTTGTCTGACACACTGGTGCTGTTGTCTGACACACTGGTGCTGTCTGACACACTGGTGCTGTCTGACACACTGGTGCTGTTGTCTGACACACTGGTGCTGTTGTCTGACACACTGGTGCTGTTGTCTGACACACTGGTGCTGTTGTCTGACACACTGGTGCTGTTGTCTGACACACTGGTGCTGTTGTCTGACACACTGGTTCTGTTATCTGACACACTGGTGCTGTTGTCTGACACACTGGTGCTGTTGTCTGACACACTGGTGCTGTTGTCTGACACACTGGTGCTGTTGTCTGACACACTGGTGTTGTCTGACACACTGGTGCTGTTGTCTGACACACTGGTGCTGTTATCTGACACACTGGTGCTGTTGTCTGACACACTGGTGCTGACATACTGGTGCTGTCTGACACTGGTGCTGTTGTCTGACACACTGGTGCTGTTTGACACACTGGTGCTGTCTGACACACTGGTGCTGTTGTCTGACACACTGGTGCTGTTGTCTGGCACACTGGTGCTGTTGTCTGGCACACTCACTGGTGCTGTTGTCTGACACACTCACTGGTGCTGTTGTCTGACACACTGGTGCTGTTGTCTGTCACACTGGTGCTGTTGTCTGACACACTGGTGCTGTTGTCTAACACACTCACTGGTGCTCTTGTGTGACACACTGGTGCTGTTGTCTAACACACTCACTGGTGCTCTTGTGTGACACACTGGTGCTGTTGTCTGACGCACTGCTGCTGTCTGACACACTCACTGATGCTGTTGTCTGACACATTGGTGCTGTTGTCTGACTCACTCACTGGTGCTGTTGTGTGATACACTGGTGCTGTTGTCTGACACACTGGTGCTGTTGTCTGACACACTGGTGCTGTTGTCTGACACACTGGTGCTGTTGTCTGACACACTGGTGCTGTTGTCTGACACTCACTGGCGCTGTTGTCTGACACACTCACTGGTGCTTTTGTCTGACACACTGGTGCTGTTGTGCCACACTGTTGCTGTTGTCTGACACACTGGTGCTGTTGTCTGACACACTGGTGCTGTTGTCTGACATACTGGTGCTGTTGTCTGACACACTGGTGGTGTCTGACACACTGGTGCTGTTGTCTGACACACTGGTGTTGTCTGACACACTGGTGTTGTCTGACACACTGGTGTTGTGTGACACACTGGTGCTGTCTGACACACTGGTGCTGTTGTCTGACACACTGTTGTTGTCTGACACACTGTTGTCTGACACACTGGTGCTGTTGTCTGACACACTGGTGTTGTCTGACACACTGGTGCTGTTGTCTGACACACTGGTGTTGTCTGACACACTGGTGTTGTCTGACACACTGGTGCTGACACACTGGTGCTGTTGTCTGACACTGGTGTTGTTGTCTGACACACTGGTGCTGTTGTCTGACACACTGGTGCTGTTGTCTGACACACTGGTGTTGTCTGACACACTGGTGCTGACCCACTGGTGTTGTTGTCTGACACACTGGTGCTGTTGTCTGACACACTGGTGCTGTTGTCTGACACACTGGTGCTGTTGTCTGACACACTGGTGTTGTCTGACACACTGGTGCTGTTGTCTGACACACTGGTGCTGTCTGACACACTGGTGCTGTCTGACACACTGGTGCTGTTGTCTGACACACTGTTGTTGTCTGACACACTGTTGTCTGACACACTGGTGCTGTTGTCTGACACACTGGTGTTGTCTGACACACTGGTGCTGTTGTCTGACACACTGGTGTTGTCTGACACACTGGTGTTGTCTGACACACTGGTGTTGTCTGACACACTGGTGCTGTTGTCTGACACTGGTGTTGTCTGACACACTGGTGCTGTTGTCTGACACACTGGTGCTGTTGTCTGACACACTGGTGTTGTCTGACACACTTGTGCTGTTGTCTGACCCACTGGTGTTGTTGTCTGACACACTGGTGCTGTTGTCTGACACACTGGTGCTGTTGTCTGACACACTGGTGCTGTCTGACACTGGTGCTGTTGTCTGGCACACTGGTGCTGTTGTCTGGCACACTCACTGGTGCTGTTGTCTGACACACTCACTGGTGCTGTTGTCTGACACACTGGTGCTGTTGTCTGACACACTGGTGCTGTTGTCTGACACACTTGTGCTGTTGTCTGACACACTCACTGGTGCTGTTGTCTGACACACTCACTGGTGCTGTTGTCTGACACACTGGTGCTGTTGTCTGATGCACTGCTGCTGTTGTCTGACACACTCACTGGTGCTGTTGTCTGACACATTGGTGCTGTTGTCTGACTCACTCACTGGTGCTGTTGTGTGATACACTGGTGCTGTTGTCTGACACACTGGTGCTGTTGTCTGACACACTGGTGCTGTTGTCTGACACACTGGTGCTGTTGTCTGACACACTGGTGCTGTTGTCTGACACACTGGTGCTGTTGTGCCACACTGGTGCTGTTGTCTGACACACTGGTGCTGTTGTGCCACACTGGTGCTGTTGTCTGACACACTGGTGCTGTTGTCTGACACACTCACTATTGCTGTTGTCTGACACACTGGTGCTGTTGTCTGACATACTGGTGCTGTTGTCTGACGCATTGCTGCTGTTGTCTGACACACTGGTGCTGTTGTCTGACACATTGGTGCTGTTGTCTGACACTGGTGCTGTTGTGTGACACACTGGTGCTGTTGTCTGACACACTCACTGGTGCTGTTGTCTGACACACTGGTGCTGTTGTCTGACACACTGGTGCTGTTGTCTGACACACTCGTGCTGTTGTCTGACACACTCACTGGTGCTGTTGTCTGACACACTGGTGCTGTTGTCGTCTGACACACTGGTGCTGTTGTCTGACACACTCACTGGTGCTGTTGTCTGACACACTGGTGCTGTTGTCTTACGCACTGGTGCTGTTGTTTGACACACTGGTGCTGTTGTCTGACACACTCACTGGTGCTGTTGTCTGACACACTCACTGGTGCTGTTGTCTGACACACTCACTGGTGCTGTTGTCTGACACACTCACAACAAGGGGACACAGCAACAAGGGGACACAGCACCAAGGGGATACAACAACAAGGGGACACAGGAACAAGGGGACACAGGTACAAGGGGACACAGCAACAAGGGGACACAGCACCAAGGGGTTACAACAACAATGGGACACAGCAACAAGGGGACACAGCAACAAGGGGACACAGCAAAAAGGGATACAACAAGGGGACACAGCAACAAGGGGACACAGGAACAAGGGGACACAGCAACAAGGGGATACAACAACAAGGGGACACAGCAACAAGGGGACACAGCAACAAGGGGACACAGCAACAAGGGGACACATCAACAAGGGGACACAGGAACAAGGGGACACAACAACAAGGGAACACAACAAAGGGACACAGCAACAAGGGGACAGAGCAACAAGGGGACACAGCAACAAGGGGATACAACAACAAGGGGACACAACAAAGGGACACAGCAACAAGGGGACAGAGCAACAAGGGGACACAGCAACAAGGGGATACAACAACAAGGGAACACAACAAAGGGACACAGCAACAAGGGGACAGAGCAACAAGGGGACACAGCAACAAGGGGATACAACAACAAGGGGACACAGCAACAAGGGGACACAGGAACAAGGGGACACAGCAACAAGGGGACACAGGAACAAGGGGACACAGCAACAAGGGGATACAACAAAAAGGGGACACAGCAACAAGGGGACACAGCTACTGTCAGCAGACATTACATACTTCATGCAGACAGTTTGGCCTGACTGACTGGCTACTGTCAGCAGACATTACATACTTCATGCAGACAGTTTGGCCTGACTGACTGGCTACTGTCAGCAGACATTACATACTTCATGCAGACAGTTTGGCCTGACTATTACTATATACTACTGTCTACTACTATATACTACTGTCTACTACTATATACTACTGTCTACTACTATATACTACTGTCTACTACTATATACTACTGTCTACTACTATATACTACTGTCTACTACTATATACTACTGTCTACTGCTATATACTACTGTCTACTACTATATACTACTGTCTACTACTATATACTACTGTCTACTACTATATACTACTGTCTACTACTATATACTACTGTCTACTACTATATACTACTGTCTACTACTATATACTACTGTCTACTGCTATATACTACTGTCTACTACTATATACTACTGTCTATACTGTCTACTGCTATATACTGTCTACTGCTATATACTGTCTACTGCTATATACTGTCTACTGCTATATACTGTCTACTGCTATATACTACTGTCTACTGCTGTATACTACTGTCTACTATATACTACTGTCTACTACTATATACTACTGTCTACTACTATATACTGCTGTCTACTATATACTGTCTACTACTATATACTACTGTCTACTATATACTACTGTCTACTACTATATACTACTGTCTACTACTATATACTACTGTCTACTGCTATATACTACTGTCTACTATATACTGTCTACTGCTATATACTACTGTCTACTGTATACTGTCTACTGCTATATACTACTGTCTACTACTATATACTACTGTCTACTACTATATACTACTGTCTACTACTATATACTACTGTCTACTACTATATACTACTGTCTACTACTATATACTACTGTCTTCTACTATATACTACTGTCTACTACTATATACTACTGTCTACTGCTACATACTACTGTCTATTACTATATACTGGTGTCTACTATATACTGTCTACTGCTACATACTACTGTCTACTATATACTGTCTACTGCTATATACTACTGTCTACTGCTATATACTACTGTCTACTGCTGTATACTACTGTCTACTACAATATACTACTGTCTACTACTATATACTACTGTCTACTACTATATACTGCTGTCTACTATATACTGTCTACTATATACTACTGTCTACTACTATATACTACTGTCTACTACTATATACTACTGTCTACTGCTATATACTACTGTCTACTATATACTGTCTACTGCTATATACTACTGTCTACTATATACTGTCTACTGCTATATACTACTGTCTACTACTATATACTACTGTCTACTACTATATACTACTGTCTACTATATACTACTGTCTACTATATACTACTGTCTACTACTATATACTACTGTCTACTGCTACATACTACTGTCTACTACTATATACTACTGTCTACTACTATATACTACTGTCTACTGCTACATACTACTGTCTACTACTATATACTACTGTCTACTACTATATACTACTGTCTACTGCTACATACTACTGTCTACTACTATATACTACTGTCTACTACTATATACTACTGTCTACTACTATATACTGTCTACTGCTATATACTGCTGTCTACTATATACTGTCTACTGCTATATACTACTGTCTACTGCTATATACTACTGTCTACTGCTGTATACTACTGTCTACTACTATATACTACTGTCTACTACTATATACTACTGTCTACTACTATATACTGCTGTCTACTATATACTGTCTACTACTATATACTACTGTCTACTAATATATACAGCTGATTCTACTATATACTGTCTACTACTATATACTACTGTCTACTACTATATACTACTGTCTACTACTATATACTACTGTCTACTACTATATACTACTGTCTACTGCTGTATACTACTGTCTACTACTGTCTACTGCTATATACTACTGTCTACTATATACTACTATATACTACTATATACTACTGTCTACTGCTATATACTACTGTCTACTACTATATACTACTGTCTACTGCTATATACTACTATATACTACTGTCTACTACTATATACTACTGTCTACTACTATATACTACTGTCTACTACTATATACTACTGTCTACTGCTATATACTACTGTCTACTGCTATATACTACTGTCTACTGCTATATACTACTGTCTACTGCTATATACTACTATATACTACTGTCTACTGCTATATACTACTGTCTACTGCTATATACTACTGTCTACTGCTATATACTACTATATACTACTGTCTACTGCTATATACTACTGTCTACTGCTATATACTACTGTCTACTACTATATACTACTGTCTACTATATACTACTGTCTACTGCTATATACTACTGTCTACTACTATATACTACTGTCTACTACTATATACTACTGTCTCCTACTATATACTGTCTACTGCTATACCTGGAGTTTACCTGGAGAGAGTTTCGGGGGTCAACGCCCCCGCGGCCCGGTCTGTGACCAGGCCTCCTGGTGGATCAGCGCCCGATCAACCAGGCTGTTGCTGCTGGCTGCACGCAAACCAACGTACGAGCCACAGCCCGGCTGATCAGGAACTGCCTTTAGGTGCTTGTCCAGTGCCAGCTTGAAGACTGCCAGGGGTCTGTTGGTAATCCCCCTTATGTGTGCTGGGAGGCAGTTGAACAGTCTCGGTCCCCTGACACTTATTGTATGGTCTCTTAACGTGCTAGTGACACCCCTGCTTTTCATTGGGGGGATGGTGCATCGTCTGCCAAGTCTTTTGCTTTCGTAGTGAGTGATTTTCGTGTGCAAGTTCGGTACTAGTCCCTCTAGGATTTTCCAGGTGTATATAATCATGTATCTCTCCCTCCTGCGTTCCAGGGAATACAGGTTTAGAAACCTCAAGCGCTCCCAGTAATTGAGGTGTTTTATCTCCGTTATGCGCGCCGTGAAAGTTCTCTGTACATTTTCTAGGTCGGCAATTTCACCTGCCTTGAAAGGTGCTGTTAGAGTGCAGCAATATTCCAGCCTAGATAGAACAAGTGACCTGAAGAGTGTCATCATGGGCTTGGCCTCCCTAGTTTTGAAGGTTCTCATTATCCATCCTGTCATTTTTCTAGCAGATGCGATTGATACAATGTTATGGTCCTTGAAGGTGAGATCCTCCGACATAATCACTCCCAGGTCTTTGACGTTGGTGTTTCGCTCTATTTTGTGGCCAGAATTTGTTTTGTACTCTGATGAAGATTTAATTTCCTCATGTTTACCATATCTGAGTAATTGAAATTTCTCATCGTTGAACTTCATATTGTTTTCTGCAGCCCACTGAAAGATTTGGTTGATGTCCGCCTGGAGCCTTGCAGTGTCTGCAATGGAAGACACTGTCATGCAGATTCGGGTGTCATCTGCAAAGGAAGACACGGTGCTGTGGCTGACATCCTTGTCTATGTCGGATATGAGGATGAGGAACAAGATGGGAGCTAGTACTGTGCCTTGTGGAACAGAGCTTTTCACCGTAGCTGCCTCGGACTTTACTCTGTTGACGACTACTCTCTGTGTTCTGTTAGTGAGGAAATTATAGATCCATCGACCAACTTTTCCTGTTATTCCTTTAGCGCGCATTTTGTGCGCTATTACGCCATGGTCACACTTGTCGAAGGCTTTTGCAAAGTCTGTATATATTACATCTGCATTCTTTTTGTCTTCTAGTGCATTTAGGACCTTGTCGTAGTGATCCAGTAGTTGAGACAGACAGGAGCGACCTGTTCTAAACCCATGTTGCCCTGGGTTGTGTAACTGATGGGTTTCTAGATGGGTGGTGATCTTGCTTCTTAGGACCCTTTCAAAGATTTTTATGATATGGGATGTTAGTGCTATTGGTCTGTAGTTCTTTGCTGTTGCTTTACTGCCCCCTTTGTGGAGTGGGGCTATGTCTGTTGTTTTTAGTAACTGAGGGACGACCCCCGTGTCCATGCTCCCTCTCCATAGGATGGAAAAGGCTCGTGATAGGGGCTTCTTGCAGTTCTTGATGAACACAGAGTTCCATGAGTCTGGCCCTGGGGCAGAGTGCATGGGCATGTCATTTATCGCCTGTTCGAAGTCATTTGGCGTCAGGATAACATCGGATAGGCTTGTGTTAATCAAATTTTGTGGCTCTCTCATAAAAAATTCATTTTGATCTTCGACTCTCAGTCTGGTTAGCGGCTTGCTAAAAACTGAGTCATATTGGGACTTGAGTAGCTCACTCATTTCCTTGCTGTCATCTGTGTAGGACCCATCTTGTTTAAGTAGGGGCCCAATACTGGACGTTGTTCTCGATTTTGATTTGGCATAGGAGAGGAAATACTTTGGGTTTCTTTCGATTTCATTTATGGCTTTTAGTTCTTCCCGCGATTCCTGACTCCTAAAGGATTCTTTTAGCTTAAGTTCGATGCTTGCTATTTCTCTGACCAGTGTCTCCCTGCGCATTTCTGATATATTGACCTCTTTTAGCCGCTCTGTTATTCTTTTCCGTCGCCTGTAAAGGGAGCGCCTGTCTCTTTCTATTTTACATCTACTCCTCCTTTTTCTTAGAGGAATAAGCCTTGTGCATACATCGAGTGCCACCGAGTTAATCTGTTCTAGGCATAAGTTTGGGTCTGTGTTGCTTAGTATATCTTCCCAGCTTATATCGGTTAGGACTTGGTTTACTTGGTCCCACTTTATGTTTTTGTTATTGAAGTTGAATTTGGTGAATGCTCCCTCGTGACTAGTCTCATTTTGTCGGTCTGAGGCTCCACGCATACATGTCTGAACCTCAATTATGTTGTGATCTGAGTATATTGTTTTTGATATGGTGACATTTCTTATCAGATCATCATTGTTAGTGAAGATGAGGTCTAGTGTATTCTCCAGTCTAGTAGGCTCTATTATTTGCTGGTTTAAATTGAATTTTGTGCAGAGATTTAAAAGCTCGTGTGAGTGTGAGTTTTCATCAGAGCTGCCTCCTGGTGTTATTACTGCAACAATATTATTTGCTATATTCCTCCATTTTAGGTGCCTTAAGTTGAAATCCCCCAGGAGCAAGATGTTGGGTGCAGGAGCTGGAAGATTTTCCAGACAGTGGTCAATTTTTAACAGCTGTTCCTGGAATTGCTGGGATGTTGCATCCGGAGGCTTGTAGACTACCACAATGACTAGGTTTTGGTTCTCGACCTTTACTGCTAAAACTTCCACTACGTCATTTGAGGCATTAAGCAGTTCTGTGCAAACAAGTGACTCTGCAATGTACAGGCCAACCCCCCCCTTTTGCCTGTTCACTCTGTCACATCTGTATAGGTTGTAACCTGGGATCCATATTTCGTTGTCCAAGTGATCCTTTATGTGGGTCTCAGTGAAAGCCGCGAACATTGCCTTTGCCTCTGCAAGCAGTCCACGGATGAAAGGTATTTTGTTGTTTATTGCTGGCTTTAGACCCTGTATATTTGCAAAGAAGAATGTTATCGGACTGGTGGTATTGTTGGTACTGGGGGGGGATTTTTTTTCCGGCATTAGTATCTGTATCTGTTGGTTTGGAGTGGAGGCCATCGACTGTGGTTCCACTCCAGGAATGACTGGATTTGGTGTACGATTTCTGCCATTTCCTGCCAGTTTTTTTTCCTTCCTGGCACTAAAAAACCTCTCCCTCTTGAGTGGCTGTGGCTACCCAGGTTTTCCCATGGCCTGGATGTTTTGTATCTTTTTGTCCCCTTTAGATGGTATGCCTGGCAATTTAAGTTATAGCACAGTCTTTCCTGTACTGAAGAGGTACACATTTCAGGGTGAAAAAGCTTACAGGAAGGGAGTTTGCATTTTCCTGTTGTCATATGGGCATGACATTTTCTAGGGTGGTCATAGTTGCATGTCCCATCTGTTTTTCCAGATTTCCCATGCCAGCAGATACCAAGTGCATAGTATGTGCACAGGCTTGGTTTCCGTTTGCCTTGGGTTTCTGTGACTGTATTCCCTGTTGGTGCATGTTTCCCTGTCTTATTCCTATCCTCCCTAGCACCAACAATGGAGCTCCCACCAGTTGTTTTTGGTAATTTATCCTCACTATTGCTATTGGAGTCCTCTTGTTTGCTATTTCCTGCGGTATTTCTGGTTTGCAATATTGGTTTTATCTTATCTTTGACTACACTTGTTTCCCTACTATGGCTCCTGTCCTCTATGAGGTCATTTATATGTATTCCTTCCTGCGTATAATTCCCGACTACCTGGACAAAATCTCCAGCTTCACCATTACTGTCTACCAGGACAGTATCTCCAGCTTCACCATTTCTGTCTCCCAGGACAGCACCTCCAGCTTCCCCATTACTGTCTCCCAGGACAGTATCTCCAGCTTCACCATTACTGTCTCCCAGGACAGCACCTCCAGCTTCACCATTACTGTCTCCCAGGACAGCACCTCCAGCTTCACCATTACTGTCTCCCAGGACAGCACTATCAGCCCTACATTTACTGACTACCAGGACATCACCTCCAGCCTTACAGTTTGTGACTACATGGCCAGTATCAAGGGCAGTACCATTCAGCCCGGACTTTTTATGTTCCCATCTGTTGTAGAAAGCTTCCAGGTTTTCTATGAAAGCAGCTTTGATGTTGTCCTCTTTTAATACCCTTGTGATTTTAGTCCACAGATTTTCCTCATTTGGGCATACCCAAAAACACTTCTCTGTTTTAATACTGCTTGTAGCTAGTTCTGGGATATCTGCACAAGGAGCGTGACACCAATTTCCACAAAAATGACAATTTATCCATGTGGTAGCCCGTTTGTTTGACTGAGCACAGACTACACACAGCTTCATAATGATGTGAATGGTTGATTTACTGCAAGTCTACTAGCAACCTCTTGAATATTATATTAATAACCTTAAATGAAGCTCTAGCTATTTGTATTTCTGTTTCTAACTCTTTTTGTATATTGGACAGCTTACCGTCACGTTCCTGATTTTTAATGTTTGTGTTTATAAGGGCGCCTACAAACCCATCCGTTTACAGTCTGCTTTATTGTCCAACGAAACTGTTTGAAACCAGTCCCGGGTTCGGACCAGTCAAGGGTTCGGACCAGTCAAGGGTTCGGACCAGTCGATCTGCTCTGATCAGTGGGTCACTTATTTAAAACATACTGGTCGGTGATTTGAGCTAACACATGAAGGATCTACTGGAAATTATCTACCCGAGTAATATGTGATTTGACTGATACAAAAGTATAACTTGCGTGTTGAAGAGCCGGTGATATCTGGCAGCTCCTACAATGACGTACAGTCGACCTCTTTGTTTATCAATCGCTGTATCTGGCTTTTCTATTTTTGTTTTTCCGTCTCCACCACAATAAATGCTATATTATCACTATAGTTGACTGGTGCAAATTTTGGAGGAAGGACGCTTTTTCTGTAGTAATAATTGCTTCTCGTTGTGTATATTGCGACCGCTGGTAACTACAGGTTATATGAAATTCACAGTAACGTCTGGTATTTCAAGAAAATGAAACTAATGAAAGTCACTCCACTCCACTAAGTACCATTATAATACTGGTTAGTTGCTACTACAACACTGTATTCTGCTATTCACTGGTATCACTAGATTATATGCGAGTACACTAGCAGGCCAGGAAGATTATTAAAAACAGCTGACCTGTGGTAAGTTTCTGGCGACTTCTGGCACCTGCCTCTATAGGCTTATCACTTCATTTACAAATTCACCTGTTTTCAAATGACACTTTAGCCTTTATCATCAATATACTAGGGAGCCACTGTAGTATACACTATACACTATGTATACTCAAAGCTTTCAGGGAGACTTTCTTTCCTCTGACACAACGTTCAATTATTATTATTTTTTCCACACGGGAAACAGGCCTATGATTCCCCTCTGGCAGTAAACTCTGCTAGGTAATGCACACTAATTCTCCTTTTTTTACTCAGTATATAATGTTTTCCGCCCAAGATTGGTTCCAGGCGCTAGAGGGATGTATCGTATAGGATTGATGACACAAATTAAAGTTCTAGCACGTAAGAGCGACCGTGAAAACACCAGAAAGCCGGGAGCACAACGATAACAACCCTTTAATGGTAACTACTGTCTACTGCTATATACTACTGTCTACTACTATATACTACTGTCTACTACTATATACTACTGTCTACTACTATATACTACTGTCTACTACTATATACTACTGTCTACTAATATATGCTACTGTCTACTACTATATACTGTCTACTGCTATATACTACTGTCTACTGCTATATACTACTGTCTACTGCTATATACTACTGTCTACTGCTATATACTACTGTCTACTGCTATATACTACTGTCTACTACTATATACTACTGTCTACTGCTATATGCTGCCATGCACTGCTCTTCACAACATGCTACTGTCTGCTGCTGTACTGCTGTCTGCTACTGTATGCTGCTGTGCACTATGTATGCTGCATGTACTCATATACTGCTGTGCTGCTAGCATGTACTGCTGTCTGCTACTGTATACTGCTGTGCTACTATATGCTCACTGTCTGCTACTGTATGCTACTGTCTACTGTATCTTTACTGTCTACTGCTATATAATGCTGTCCTGCTGCTGTATGCTGCTATATGCCTGCTATCTACTACAACATATACTGCTGTCTCTACTATATGCTACTGTCTGCTGCTATATGCTGCTGTGCTATGTACTGCTATATACTGTTTTGTCTACTATATGCTACTGTCTGCTACTATATACTACTGTCTGCTCATATACTAC
>NC_091299.1:59134224-59174224 GCF_038502225.1 Cherax quadricarinatus
GTCATCAACTACAGACCAGTCTCACTGTTGTCAGTCATCAACTACAGACCAGTGTCACTGTTGTCAGTCATCAACTACAGACCAATGTCAGTACTGTCAGTCATCAACTACAGACCAGTGTCACTGTTGTCAGTCATCAACTACAGACCAGTGTCACTGTTGTCAGTCATCAACTACAGACCAATGTCAGTACTGTCAGTCATCAACTACAGACCAGTGTCACTGTTGTCAGTCATCAACTACAGACCAATGTCAGTACTGTCAGTCATCAACTACAGACCAGTGTCACTGTTGTCAGTCATCAACTACAGACCAGTGCCACTGTTGTCAGACATCAACTACAGACCAGTGTCACTGTTGTCAGTCATCAACTACAGACCAGTGTCACTGTTGTCAGTCATCAACTACAGACCAGTGTCACTGTTGTCAGTCATCAACTACAGACCAGTGTCACTGTTGTCAGTCATCAACTACAGACCAGTGTCACTGTTGTCAGTCATCAACTACAGACCAATGTCACTACTGTCAGTCATCAACTACAGACCAGTGTCACTGTTGTCAGTCATCAACTACAGACCAGTGTCACTGTTGTCAGTCATCAACTACAGACCAATGTCACTTGTCAGTCATCAACTACAGACCAGTGTCACTGTTGTGAGTCATCAACTACAGACCAGTGTCACTGTTGTCAGTGATCAACTACAGACCAGTGTCACTTGTCAGTCATCAACTACAGACCAGTGTCACTGTTGTCAGTCATCAACTACAGACCAGTGTCACTGTTGTCAGTCATCAACTACCATTCACTTCATGACCTTCAATATGGCTTCAAAAAAGGTCACTCTGCTGCTGATCTGCACCAGTCCAGTGACCAGTCCAGTGACTGGTGCCACAAAGTGGCACCAGTCACTGGACGACTCCAAGGGCAGGTGTGTAGCGGCACTGGACATTACTGGCACTTTCCACCGAGTATGGCACCAAGGACTCTGGCAAAACTTCAGCACTGGGAGTCGCCGGCTCAGTTGTGTCTCCTCTGTGACTACCTTCAAGATGGATTACTAAGAGTAGTTGGTACTCTAGCAGAGTGATGCACTCCTCTGTGACTACCTTCAAGATGGATTACTAAGAGTAGTTGGTACTCTAGCAGAGTGATGCACTCCTCTGTGACTACCTTCAAGGTGGATCACTAAGAGTAGTTGGTACTCTAGCAGAGTGATGCACTCCTCTGTGACTACCTTCAAGATGGATCACTAAGAGTAGTTGGTACTCTAGCAGAGTGATGCACTCCTCTGTGACTACCTTCAAGATGGATCACTAAGAGTAGTTGGTACTCTAGCAGAGTGATGCACTCCTCTGTGACTACCTTCAAGATGGATCACTAAGAGTAGTTGGTACTCTAGCAGAGTGATGCACTCCTCTGTGACTACCTTCAAGATGGATCACTAAGAGTAGTTGGTACTCTAGCAGAGTGATGCACTCCTCTGTGACTACCTTCAAGATGGATCACTAAGAGTAGTTGGTACTCTAGCAGAGTGATGCACTCCTCTGTGACTACCTTCAAGATGGATCACTAAGAGTAGTTAGTGCTGTAGCAGAGTGATGCACTCCTCTGTGACTACCTTCAAGGTAGACAGATCTCTGAGGGTAGTTCTCAATGGGACAGAGTCAACGAGGCACTTACTAGTACAAGTGTTCCACAGGGAAGTGTACTAGTGGTAATATTAGTACAAGTGTTCCACAGGGAAGTGTACTAGTGGTAATATTAGTACAAGTGTTCCACGGGGAAGTGTACTAGTGGTAATGTTAGTACAAGTGTTCCACAGGGAAGTGTACTAGTGGTAATATTAGTACAAGTGTTCCACAGGGAAGTGTACTAGTGGTAATATTAGTACAAGTGTTCCACAGGGAAGTGTACTAGTGGTAATATTAGTACAAGTGTTCCACGGGGAAGTGTACTAGTGGTAATGTTAGTACAAGTGTTCCACAGGGAAGTGTACTAGTGGTAATATTAGTACAAGTGTTCCACAGGGAAGTGTACTAGTGGTAATATTAGTACAAGTGTTCCACAGGGAAGTGTACTAGTGGTAATATTAGTACAAGTGTTCCACAGGGAAGTGTACTAGTGGTAATATTAGTACAAGTGTTCCACAGGGAAGTGTACTAGTGGTAATATTAGTACAAGTGTTCCACGGGGAAGTGTACTAGTGGTAATATTAGTACAAGTGTTCCACGGGGAAGTGTACTAGTGGTAATATTAGTACAAGTGTTCCACAGGGAAGTGTACTAGTGGAAATATTAGTACAAGTGTTCCATAGAGAAATGTACTTGGGCCATTGTTATGGAATGTCTACTACAATGACCTTCTTCATCTCATCCCAGAATTCCATGCAGATGCTGTACTCTGACATTTACTCAACCAAGACAGGAAATGCCAGCTGCTTTAAGTTACATCAATCACCAGCTTACAGCTATATCAACCTGGGGTAAACAATGGCAGGTACCATTTATTCCTGAGAAAACATAAATAATGATGGTCTCTCGGTACCATGATGGTAATGCTGGAGCAGTGGTAAGAATAATGGTCTCTAGGCACTATGGTGGTAATGTTGGAACATTGGCACTATGATGGTAATGCTGGAACATTGGCACTATGATGGTAATGCTGGAACATTGGCACTATGATGGTAATGCCAAAACAGTGGCAGGAATTAATGGGAGAGCGTTGGTACCCGGGATGAGGTTGATATCCCTGGGGTAAAATTTGATTCTAAATTGATTATGAAGAATCATGTAGTAAATCTTGCGAACAGAGCAGCCAGGAAGCTTACAGTACTTAGACGTATCTCGTATGTACTCGACAGTAAATGTTGCAAAAGATTGTACAAGACACAAGTACTCTCACACCTTGAGTATGCTTCACTTTCTTGGATTGCCTGCCCCCCCCCCACTTCATCCACAAGTTCTTGACAGAAAGAGAACAGAGCAAGACGCCCCATCTCTCGTCTGGACCCAGCCTGGACAGATCTATCACTCTGGCAGAGCCTACAACACAGGAGGGATGTAGGTGGCCTTACAGTTATGTTCAATTCAATTCAATTCAAGTTTATTCTCTATAAGGGTTACAATGTGGGGTTTACAGGTTTTGAGTATTGTGTGGTTTACATGTTATAAAATACTAATTACAGAGGGGGCCACTAGGGCACCTAGCATGACTAGGCATTTCGGGCAGACTTAGATTAATTCTTAACATTAAATCCTTACAGATTATGGTATTAAGGCTAAGTGACTACATCATAATTTGTGAGTTTAGCAATGTGAATGCTTTTGTTTTGGCACAATACAAGGTGTCTATATTGGAGTATCATAGGCAAACTTATGACTTGTTAGGATTTATTATTTTAAGATTAAGATTAGTATTTCTGGGTTTATAGTCAGTGGGTGAGTGAGTGTAATTGTGAACCACCAGGTGGTTATCATGTAGTTAGTTGTCGGGGTGGATCAGGGAGATAAGATGTTTTCTAACTGTAGTTTTGAAAGTGATGAATGTGTCTGCAGTTCTAGAGTTTTCAGGTAGGGTGTTCCAGATTTTAGGGCCTTTGACATACATTGAATTTTTGTAAAGGTTTAGTCGAACACGGGGAATGTCATAGAGATGTTTGTGTCTGGTGTTATGCCTGTGGATCCTGTCACAACTATCAAGAAAGCATTTTAGGTCAAGGTTAATATTGGAATTTAAGGTCCTGTAGATATAGATTGCACAGTAAGTGTGGATGTTCTGAACAGGGAGTAAGTTTAGGTCTATGAAGAGTGGGGGGGGGGTGTTGCCAGGGATTGGATTTAGCGATTATTCTTACTGCGGCTTTTTGTTGGGTTAATATTGGCTTTAGGTGTGTTGCTGCAGTTGATCCCCAAGCACAGATAGCATAGGTGAGGTATGGATATATAAGTGAATGGTATAGTGTGAGAAGGGCAGTTTGTGGCACGTAGTATTGTATTTTGGAGAGGATCCCCACCGTTTTGGATACTTTTTTTTGTTATGTGTTGGATATGGGTGCTGAAATTTAGGTTGTTGTCGAGGAATTTGTCAAGGAATTTGCACTCATTATGTCTGGCAGTTAGAGTGTTGTCGATCTTAATGTTAAGTTGCGCAACACCTGCTCTGCTACCAAACATAATATAGTAGGTTTTGCCAGTGTTAAGTGTAAGTTTATTGGCTGTCATCCAAGTCGATATTTCGAGCAGCTCCTCGTTAACAATGGTGTTGAGGGTGGCTAGATTAGGGTGAGAGATGACATAAGTCGTGTCGTCAGCAAAGAGAATGGGTTTCAGGTGTTGGGATACGTTTGGAAGATCATTGATGTAAATGAGGAAGAGCAGGGGACCAAGGACACTTCCCTGCTGAACTCCAGTATCAAGTGGCCGTATTGATGAGGCTATGTCTTTAATGGTGACATACTGATACCTATTAGAAAGGTAGGATTTAAAATATGCAAGTGCATGGCCTCTTATACCATAGTGGTCAAGTTTGTGGAGTAGAATGCCTTGGTCTTCTGTGTCAAACGCTTTTCTTAGGTCAATAAAAATTCCTAGCGGATATTCCTTATTTTCCAATGCTGTGTAAAGCAGATCTAGCATTTTTATGATTGCATCATTGGTCCTTTTATTTTTCCTGAATCCAAATTGGCAGGGGTTGAGTATGTTTTGTGACGTTATAAATGAATATAGTCTCCTGTGCACGAGTTTCTCGAAGATTTTGGATAGCAATGGTAAGTTTGATATTGGCCTATAGTTGTTTACGTCTGTAGGGTCACCACCTTTATGTATTGGTGTAACCCTTGCTGTCTTGAGTAGTTTCGGGAAAGTGCTAGTTTCTAGTGATTTGTAAAAAAGTAATGTAATAGCATGCGAAAGGACATGGGCCGCTCGCTTGTACAATAATGGTGGGACGTAAGACAGATTCTCCGAGTTATTTTTAAGTGACTTTATAATCTCGGTGACTTCCGTGGGCTCAGTTGGTACAAGATAGAAGGAATTTGGAAAATTCCCATCTAGGTAGTCCCCGGCATGGGCATTGGTATGTGGGATTTTACTGGCGAGATTAGATCCTATGGTTGAGAAGAAGTCGTTTATCTTGTTAGCTGTGTCAGTGGGATGTAGTGGTGTTTCATGAGGTTTAGTTAAAACAATACTCTTGTTTTTTTTCAGTTTGTGGGTCCCCAGAATCTGGGAAAGTGTTTTCCAGGTCTTTTTTATATCTCCTCTTGTGTCAGTGAATCTGCTGGAGTAGTATAGTTGTTTGGCTTTCTTTATTACTTTGGTGAGGACTGATGAATAGTGTTTAAGAATATCTTTGTGTATTAAGCCCTGTCTATATTGCTTTTCATATTGGTGTTTCTTATCAATGGATTTCAGAATGCTGCTGGTTAGCCATGGGCAACCAAGCCGTTTATTCGTGATCTGTTTCGTTTTATAGGACAATGTTTGTTGTATAGTCTAAGTATTTTGTTAAGAAAAATGTCTGTCCAATCGTTAATACCATTGGCATTGGAGAATTCTGTAGGCGAGTCAACAGTCTCTAGGTCTGCTGTGAAATTCCTTATTGAGGCCTCGTCAAGGCCAGTGGTTTCAAGATACCACACTTGGCGCTGCTTTGTGTGCAGCGAGAAGCCAGCTTCTACACCACAAGATGGGCAGTAAGAAGACAGCCCCTACATCACAAGACGGGCAGCGAGAAGCCAGCTTCTGCACCACAAGACGGGCAGTGAGAAGTCAGCCTCTACATCACAAGACAGGCAGTGAGAAGACAGCCTCTACATCACAAGACGGACAGTGAGAAGACAGCCTCTACATCACAAGACGGACAGTGAGAAGACAGCCTCTACATCACAAGACGGACAGTGAGAAGTCAGCCTCTACATCACAAGACGGGCATTGAGAAGACAGCCTCTACATCACAAGACGGACAGTGAGAAGACAGCCTCTACATCATAAGACGGACAGTGAGAAGACAGCCTCTACATCACAAGACGGACAGTGAGAAGACAGCCTCTACATCATAAGACGGGCAGTGAGAAGGCAGCCTCTACACCACAAGACGGGCAGCCAACAGCAACTACACCTGACTGTAACCTTCTCCAACACAATACTTCATCTGAGATCATTTATTCCCAGGATGACTCTAGTCTGGAACATGTTTCTACATTATAACGACATCAACGATATAAAGTCAGTTGACAAAATGAAATCACTGGCCTCCAGCTGGCATACAGCTGGCATACAGCTGGTCCATAACTGGCCCATAGCTGGCCCATAGCTGGCCCATAGCTGGCTCACAGATAGCTCCAATTTCACCCTACTTTTTGTTTGTCTCATAACAATAAAACGGCTTTCAAATGAGCTGATGTAAGTAACAGTCAGGAACCTTAACCTTGTAAAACACAGAGAGACAGGCAGATAGACACACACATGGGGCCAGGAACTAGGGATCGACCCCTGCAACCTCAACTAGGTGAGTACATGCAGAGAGAGAGAGAGAGAGAGAGAGAGAGAGAGAGAGAGAGAGAGAGAGAGAGAGAGAGAGAGAGAGAGAGAGAGAGAGAGAGGGTGGTGGTGTGGGCTGGAATAATCAGTATCTGAGAGAGTGTGGTGCTGGACGGAACTATCTCACTGCTGCTGTCTCACACTGTACCTCTCTCTCTCTCTCTCTTTCTCACACACACTCTCTTACTCTCTCTCATCCTTCCGCATGATCCTCACCTTAATAAGCGAGAGACAGTGACAAAGATACCTTGCTGACAGTGAACAGTGTCTTGCAGACACTGAACAGTGTCTTCCTGACAGTGAACAGTGTCTTGCTGACACTGAACAGTGTCTTGCTGACACTGAACAGTGTCTTGCTGACCCTGAACAGTGTCTTGCTGACACTGAACAGTGTCTTGCTGACCCTGAACAGTGTCTTGCTGACACTGAACAGTGTCTTGCTGACAGTGAACAGTGTCTTGCTGACAGTGAACAGTGTCTTGCAGACACTGAACAGTGTCTTGCTGACAGTGAACAGTGTCTTGCAGACACTGAACAGTGTCTTGTTGACAGTGAACAGTGTCTTGCTGACACTGAACAGTGTCTTGCTGACAGTGAACAGTGTCTTGCTGACAGTGAACAGTGTCTTGCAGACACTGAACAGTGTCTTGCTGACAGTGAACAGTGTCTTGCTGACACTGAACAGTGTCTTGCTGCCAGTGAACAGTGTCTTGCTGACACTGAACAGTGTCTTGCTGACAGTGAACAGTGTCTTGCTGACACTGAACAGTGTCTTGCTGACAGTGAACGGTGTCTTGCTGACACTGAACAGTGTCTTGCTGTCACTGAACAGTGTCTTGCTGACAGTGAACGGTGTCTTGCTGACAGTGAACAGTATCTTGCTGACACTGAACAATATCTTGCTGACAGAGAACAGTATCTTGACAGCGAACAGTGTCTTGCTGAGAGTGAACAGTGTCTTACTGACAGTGAACAGTGTCTTACTGACACTGAACAGTGTCTTGCTGACAGTGAACAGTATCTTGCTGACAATGAACAGTATCTTGCTGACACTGAACAGTGTCTTGCTGACAGTGAAGAGTGTCTTACTCACACTGAACAGTGTCTTGCTGACAGTGAACAGTGTCTTGCTGACAGTGAACAGTATCTAGACAGTGAACAGTGTCTTGCTGACACTGAACAGTGTCTTGCTGACAGTGAACAGTCTCTTGCTGACACTGAACTGTCTCTTGCTGACACTGAACAGTGTCTTGCTGACACTGAACAGTGTCTTGCTGACAGTGAACAGTATCTAGACATTGAACAGTGCCTTGCTGACAGTGAACAGTCTCTTGCTGACACTGAACTGTCTCTTGCTGACACTGAACAGTGTCTTGCTGACACTGAACAGTGTCTTGCTGACAGTGAACAGTATCTAGACATTGAACAGTGCCTTGCTGACAGTGAACAGTCTCTTGCTGACAGTGGACAGTGTCTTGCTGACAGTGAACAGTGTCTTGCTGACACTGAACAGTGTCTTGCTCACAATGAACAGTATCTAGGCATTGAACAGTGTCTTGCTGACACTGAACAGTGTCTAGCTGACTCTGAACAGTGTCTTGCTGACAGTGAACAGTATCTAGGCATTGAACAGTGTCTTCTGACACTGAACAGCGTCTAGCTGACAGTGGACAGTGTCTTGCTGACAGTGAACAGTGTCTTGCTGACACTGAACAGTGTCTTGCTCACAATGAACAGTGTCTTGCTGACACTGAACAATATCTTGCTGACAGAGAACAGTATCTTGGCAGTGAACAGTGTCTTGCTGACAGTGAATGGTGTCTTGTTGACAGTGAACAGTATCTTGCTGACAGTGAACAGTGTCTTGCTGACACTGAACAGTGTCTTGCTGACAGTGAACAGTGTCTTACTGACACCGAACAGTGTCTTACTGACAGTGAACAGTGTCTTACTAACAGTGAACAGTATCTTGCTGACAACGAACAGTGTCTTGCTGACATTGAACAGTGTCTTGCTGACAGTGAACAGTGTCTTACTGACAGTGAACAGTGTCTTGCTGACAGTGAACAGTGTCTTGCTGACAGGGAACAGTGTCTTGCTGACAGTGAACAGTATCTAGACAACGAACAGTGTCTTGCTGACACTGAACAGTGTCTTGCTGACAGTGAACAGTCTCTTACTGACACTGAACAGTCTCTTGCTGACACTGAACAGTGTCTTACTGACACTGAACAGTGTCTTGCTGACACTGAACAGTGTCTTGCTGACAGTGAACAGTGTCTTCCTGACGCTGAACAGTGTCTAGCTGACAGTGAACAGTGTCTAGCTGACAGTGGACAGTGTCTTTCTGACAGTGAACAGTGTCTTGCTGACAGTGAACAGTGTCTTGCTGACACTGAACAGTGTCTTGCTGACAGTGAACAGTGTCTTGCTGACACTGAACAGTGTCTTGCTGACACTGAACAGTGTCTTGCTGACACTGAACAGTGTCTAACTGACACTGAACAGGGTCTTGCTGACACTGAACAGTGTCTTGCTGACAGTGAACAGTATCTAGGCATTGAACAGTGTCTTGCTGACAGTGAACGGTCTCTTGCTGACAGTGAACAGTGTCTTGTTGACAGTGAACAGTATCTAGACATTGAACAGTGTCTTGCTGACACTGAACAGTGTCTAGCTGACACTGAACAGTGTCTTGCTGACACTGAACAGTGTCTAGCTGACAGAGA
Source organism: Cherax quadricarinatus (assembly GCF_038502225.1). Taxonomy (NCBI): domain Eukaryota; kingdom Metazoa; phylum Arthropoda; class Malacostraca; order Decapoda; family Parastacidae; genus Cherax; species Cherax quadricarinatus. Next base: position 59,143,494 of record NC_091299.1, read on the forward strand.
ACAGTGTCTTGCTGACAGTGAACAGTGTCTTGCTGACAGTGAACAGTGTCTTGCTGACACTGAACAGTGTCTTGCTGACACTGAACAGTGTCTTGCTGACACTGAACAGTGTCTTGCTGACACTGAACAGTGTCTAGCTGACAGTGAACAGTGTCGTGCTGACACTGAACAGTGTCTAGCTGACAGTGAACAGTGTCTTGCTGACACTGAACAGTGTCTTACTGACACTGAACAGTGTCTTGCTGACACTGAACAGTGTCTTGCTGACACTGAACAGTGTCTTGCTGACAGTGAACAGTGTCTAGCTGACAGTGAACAGTATCTTGCTGACAGTGAACAGTGTCTAGCTGACAGTGAACAGTATCTTGCTGACACTGAACAGTGTCTAGCTGACAGTGAACAGTATCTTGCTGACATTGAACAGTGTCTAGCTGACAGTGAACAGTGTCTTGCTGACACTGAACAGTGTGTAGCTGACACTGAACAGTGACTTGCTGACACTGAACAGTGTCTTGCTGACACTGAACAGTGTCTTGCTGACACTGAACAGTGTCTTGCTGACACTGATCAGTGCCTTGCTGACACTGAACAGTGTCTTGCTGACAGTGAACAGTGTCTTTCTGACAGTGAACAGTGTCTAGATGACAGTGAACAGTTTCTTGCTGACACTGAACAGTGTCTTGCTGACAGTGAACAGTGTCATGCTAACACTGAGCAGTGTCTTGCTGACACTGAACAGTGTCTAGCTGACAGTGAACAGTGTCTTGCTGACACTGAACAGTGTCTTGCTGACACTGAACAGTGTCTAGCTGACACTGAACAGTGTCTTGCTGACATTGAACAGTGTCTTGCTGACAGTGAACAGTGTCTTGCTGACAGTGAACAGTGTCTAGCTGACAGTAAACAGTATCTTGCTGACACTGAACAGTGTCTAGCTGACAGTGAACAGTGTCTTGCTGACACTGAACAGTGTCTAGCTGACAGTGAACAGTGTCTTGCTGACAGTGAGCAATGTCTTGCTGACGGTGAACAGTATCTTGCTGACACTGAACAGTGTCTAGTTGACAGTGAACAGTGTCTAGCTGACAGTGAACAGTGTCTTGCTGACACTGAACAGTGTCTTGCTGACAGTGAACAGTGTCATGCTAACACTGAACAGTGTCTTGCTGACACTGAACAGTGTCTAGCTGACAGTGAACAGTGTCATGCTGACACTGAACAGTGTTTGGCTGACACTGAACAGTGTCTAGCTCACAGTGAACAGTGTCTTGCTGACAGTGAACAGTGTCTTGCTGACACTGAACAGTGTCTTGCTGACACTGAACAGCGTCTAGCTGACAGTGAACAGTGTCTTGGTGACATTGAACAGTGTCTTGCTGACAGTGAACTGTGTTAGCTGACAGTGAACAGTGTCTTGCTGACACTGAACAGTGTCTTGCTGACAGTGAACAGTGTCTTACAGTGAATTTTTTGACAACCACACATTCATAATATTCATAATCATAATGTTCATTTTGTTCTTAATGTTGATATTGTTCATAATGTTCATATTGTTCATAATGTTCATATTGTTCATAATGTTCATATTCATACTGTTCATAATGTTCATATTGTTCATAATGTTCATATTGTTCATAATGTTCATATTGTTCATAATGTTCATATTGTTCATATTGTTCATAATGTTCATATTGTTCATAATGTTCATATTGTTCATAATGTTCATATTGTTAATGTTCATATTGTTCATAATGTTCATATTGTTCATAATGTTCATATTGTTCATATTCATAATGTTCATATTGTTCATAATCATATTGTTCATAATGCTCATATTGTTCATATTGTTAATGTTCATATTGTTCATAATGTTCATATTCATAATCATATTGTTCATAATGTTCACATTGTTCATAATGTTCACATTGTTCATATTGTTCATAATGTTCATATTCATATTGTTCATATTGTTCATATTGTTCATAATGTTCATATTGTTCATAATGTTCATAATGTTCATATTGTTCATAATGTTCATGTTGTTCATAATGTTCATATTGTTCATATTGTTCATAATGTTCATATTGTTCATAATGTTCATAATGTTCATAATGTTCATATTGTTCATAATCATATTCATAATGTTCATATTCATAATTTTCATATTGTTCATATTGTTCATAATGTTCATAGTGTTCATATTCTTCATAATGTTCATAATGTTCATATTGTTCATAATGTTCAGTGTTCATATTGTTCATAATGTTCATAATGTTCATAGTGTTCATATTGTTCATAATGTTCATAATGTTCATTTTCATAATGTTCATAATGTTCGTATTGTTCATAATGTTCATAATGTTCATATTGTTCATAATGTTCATAATGTTCACAATCTTCATAATGTTCATATTCATAATGTTCATATTCATAATGCTCATAATGTTCATATTGTTCATAATGTTCATATTGTTCATAATGTTCATAATGTTCATATTGTTCATAATCATATTGTTCATAATGTTCATATTGTTCATAATGTTCATATTGTTCATAATGTTCATAGTGTTCATAATGTTCATATTGTTCATAATGTTCATAATGTTCATATTCATAATGTTCATAATGTTCATAATCATATTGTTCATAATGTAATGCTCATATTGTTCATAATGTTCATAATGTTCATATTGTTCATAATGTTCACAATGTTCATAATGTTCATATTCATGTTCATAATGTTCATATTGTTCATAATGTTCATATTGTTCATAATGTTCATAATGTTCATATTGTTCATAATCATATTGTTCATAATGTTCATATTGTTCATAATGTTCATATTGTTCATAATGTTCATAGTGTTCATAATGTTCATATTGTTCATAATGTTCATAATGTTCATAATCATATTGTTCATAATGTTCATAATGTTCATATTGTTGATAATGTTCATAATGTTCATAATGTTCATATTCATAATGTTCATATTGTCCATATTGTTCATAATCATAATGTTCATGTTCATAATGTTCATAGTGTTCATAATGTTCATATTGTTCATATTGTTCATATTGTTCATAATCATAATGTTCATAATGTTCATAATGTTCATATTGTTCATAATGTTCATATTGTTTATATTGTTCATAATCATAATGTTCATGTTCATAATGTTCATAATGTTCATATTGTTCATAATGCTCATATTGTTCATATTGTTCATATTGTTCATAATCATAATGTTCATGTTCATAATGTTCATATTGTTCATATTGTTCATAATCATAATGTTCATGTTCATAATGTTCATAATGTTCATATTGTTCTTATTGTTCATAATCATAATGTTCATGTTCATAATGTTCATAATGTTCATATTGTTCATAATATTCATATTGTTCATATTGTTCATAATCATAATGTTCATGTTCATAATGTTCATATATTTCATATTGTTCATAATCATAATGTTCATGTTCATAATGTTCATAATGTTCATATTGTTCATAATGTTCATATTGTTCATATTGTTCGTGTTGTTCATAATCATAATGTTCATGTTCATATTGTTCATAATCATAATGTTCATGTTCATAATGTTCATATTGTTCATAATGTTCATATTGTTCATAATGTTCATAATGTTCATAATGTTCATATTGTTCATATTGTTCATATTGTTCATAATGTTCATATTGTTCTTAATGTTCATAATCATATTGTTCATAATGTTCATATTGTTCACAATGTTCATATTGTTCACATTGTTCATAATGTTCATAATGTTCACAATGTTCATAATGTTCATATTGTTCATAATGTTCATATTGTTCATAATGTTCATATTGTTCATAATGTTCATATTGCTCATGATCACCTATACTTTTATTACAGGCAAAGAGTGATGGAAGACAAGAACAACTATAACAAGAGAAAGTTATCAGTAACTAGAGAAAATTATCAATAACAAGAAAGTTATCAGTAACAAGAGAAAGTTATCAACAAGAGAAAGTTATCAGTAACAAGAGAAAGTTATCAACAAGAGAAAGTTATTATTAATAATAGAAAGTTATCAATAACAAGAGAAAGTTATTATTAATAATAGAAAGTTATCAGTAACAAGAGAAAGTTATTATTAATAATAGAAAGTTATCAGTAACAAGAGAAAGTTATTATTAATAATAGAAAGTTATCAGTAACAAGAGAAAGTTATTATTAATAATAGAAAGTTATCAGTAACAAGAGAAAGTTAGCAAGAGAAAGTTACCAGTAACAAGAGAAAGTTATCAACAAGAGAAAGTTACCAGTAACAAGAGAAAGTTATCAACAAGAGAAAGTTATCAGTAACAAGAGAAAGTTATCAACAAGAGAAAGTTACTAGTAACAAGAGAAAGTTATCAGTAACAAAAGAAAGTTATCAGTACCAAGAGAAAGTTATCAGTTACCAGAAATAGTTATCAGTGACAATATAACAAGAGAAAGTTATCAGTGACCTGAGAAAGTTATCGAGGACAAGAGAAAGTTATGAGTGACCTGAGAAAGATATCGATGACATGGGAAAGTTATCAGTGATAAGAGAAAGTTATCAATGACAAGAGAGAGTTATCTGTAACAATAGGAATTTATCAGTGACCAGAGAAAGTTATCAGTGACCAGAGAAAGTTATCAGTGACCAGAGAAAGTTATCAGTGACCAGAGAAAGTTATCAGTGACCAGAGAAAGTTATCAGTGACCAGAGAAAGTTATCAGTGACGAGAGAAAGTTATCAGTGACGAGAGAAAGTTATCAGTGACCAGAGAAAGTTATCAGTGACCAGAGAAAGTTATCAGTGACCAGAGAAAGTTATCAGTGACCAGAGAAAGTTATCAGTGACGAGAGAAAGTTATCAGTGACGAGAGAAAGTTATCAGTGACGAGAGAAAGTTATCAGTGACGAGAGAAAGTTATCAGTGACGAGAGAAAGTTATCAGTGACGAGAGAAAGTTATCAGTGACCAGAGAAAGTTATCATTGACCAGAGAAAGTTATCATTGACCAGAGAAAGTTATCATTGACCAGAGAAAGTTATCATTGACCAGAGAAAGTTATCATTGACCAGAGAAAGTTATCATTGACCAGAGAAAGTTATCATTGACCAGAGAAAGTTATCATTGACCAGAGAAAGTTATCATTGACCAGAGAAAGTTATCATTGACCAGAGAAAGTTATCATTGACCAGAGAAAGTTATCATTGACCAGAGAAAGTTATCATTGACCAGAGAAAGTTATCATTGACCAGAGAAAGTTATCATTGACCAGAGAAAGTTATCATTGACCAGAGAAAGTTATCATTGACAAGAGGAAACTTTCATTAAAATAGAAAGTTATCACAGTGGAACAAGAGAAAGTTTTATCAGTGGAACAAGAGAAAGTTTTATCACAGTGGAACAAGAGAAAGTTTTATCACAGTGGAACAAGAGAAAGTTTTATCACAGTGGAACAAGAGAAAGTATTGTACTTGCAACAGTCTTTGTTGGAACAAACTTAACAGATCCTAGAAGGTAGCTTCTCCCTGGACGAGTCTCAGCAACCTTGCATGATGGACAGAGTTGCAGATACCTCCATCAACGGCACTGTAGGTGGCACTGTAGGTGGCACTGTAGGTGGCACTGCAGGTGGCACTGCAGGTGGCACTGCAGGTGGTACCAGGGTATTTGGTCACGCCAAGGAACTGTGTGTCAACAAGATGGGTCACACAATGGTACCTCCGTCCACTGGTAAGATTTATACTTTCTTTTGTGCTAATTTCTGCTGCTTTCTGAAGTTGATGGACACAGTAAAGATAGAAGGTTAGTAAGTAAGTAAGTAAGTAAGTAAGTAAGTAAGTAAGTAAGTAAGTAAGTAAGTAAGTTTATTCAGGTATACACAAATACAGTTACATAGAATTATCATACATAGCAGCATATGTGTAGAGAACCTGGGATAACTCAAAAAAGTCAGACAGAGTGACTTATTTCCATTGGGGTCCTTTTACCTTATTATTATAATATAAAGGTTATAATATTTTCTTATTATTCTATAATGAAGATAACATCTTATTATCATACTAAAAAGACTATCTACTACACGAGGGTCATTAAGACTATCTACAATACGAGGGTCATTAAGACTATCTACTACACGAGGGTCATTAAGACTATCTACTACACGAGGGTCATTAAGACTATCTACCATACGAGGGTCATTAAGACTATCTATTACACGAGGGTCATTAAGACTATCTACAATACGAGGGTCATTAAGACTATCTACTACACGAGGGTCATTAAGACTATCTACTACACGAGGGTCATTAAGACTATCTACCATACGAGGGTCATTAAGACTATCTACTACACGAGGGTCATTAAGACTATCTACAATACGAGGGCCATTACTAGGAATATGGTAAAATTTACACGTATGTTAGCTAAAAAATAGAAAATCATTCCCCTCCCTTTCTGTAGCTACATTCATCAGACACCTTTTGGCACTCTTCTTGAACTGGTTCATGTTATGACTGGCTTTGACATGTGCGGGCAGTCTGTTCCATTCCTTTATTACTGTGCAATGAAAGGTGTTTGAAGCCTGACCAATGACTGGGTACTACAAAGTTATGCTCTCTCCCCCTAGTACTATGATTGTTTTGGTTCCCAACCTTGACAAAATTGACAGCAAGATATTCTGGACATTGTTTGTGAGCAATTTTATAAACATGATTTAGCTTCAGTTGTTTTACTCTGTCCTCAACATTCAGCATATCCAACTGCTGTAATTCATCCTGGCCTACATGTTCTCTTGGTCCCAGCCCCAGGATGAATCTTACGATTTTGTTCTGGGTGATTTGCAGTCTATCTTTCAGTTTTTTTGTCAAGGCAGAGTACCAAGAAGAGCAAGCGTAATCCATATGGCATTGTATAAGGGCTAGACATAGGGTCCTGCGAGCCTCAGTAGGTAGACACTGTGCTTGTCTATACAGGAACTTCAGTCTGGCATTCGCTTTCTTTACTACACTGTTTCCTATCAATTCTCCTGACATGCATGGGTCAAAGGGGATTCCCAGATATTTAACTGACAGTAAAGTTGATTTGTGATTAACTAGAGTAGTTACTAAGTCAAACACTAACCCACAATACTATGAATCTGGAGTGGTTTCTGGAGTCGACGCCCCCGCGGCCAGGTCTGAGACCAGGCCTCGTGGTGGATCAGTATCTGATCAACCAGACAATTACTGCTGGCCACACGTAAACCGACGTACGAACCACAGCTCGGCTGATGAGGTACTGACTTTAGGTGTCTGTCCAGCACCTTCTTGAAGACAACCAGGGGTCTTGAAGACAGCCAGGGGTCTTGAAGACAACCAGGGGTCTTGAAGACAGCCAGGAGTCTTGAAGACAACCAGGGGTGTTGAAGGCAGCCAGGAGTCTTGAAGACAACCAGGGGTCTTGAAGACAGCCAGGGGTCTTGAAGACAACCAGGGGTCTTGAAGACAACCAGGGGTCTTGAAGATAACCAGGGGTCTTGAAGACAGCCAGGGGTCTTGAAGACAGCCAGGGATCTTGAAGACAACCAGGGGTCTTGTAGACAGTTAGGGGTCTTGTAGACAGTCAGGGGTCTTGAAGACAACTAGGGATCTTGAAGACAACCAGGGGTCTTGAAGACAGCCAGGGGTCTTGAAGACAACCAGGGGTCTTGAAGACAACCAGGGGTCTTGAAAACAGCCAGGGGTCTTGAAGACAACCAGGGGTCTTGAAGACAACCAGGGGTCTTGAAGACAGCCAGGGGTCTTGAAGACAACCAGTGGTCTTGAAGACAACCAGGGGTCTTGAAGACAGCCAGGGGTCTTGAAGACAACCAGGGGTCTTGAAGACAACCAGGAGTCTTAAAGACAGCCAGGAATCTTGAAGACAGCCAGGGGTCTTGTAGACAATCAGGGTTCTTGTAGACAGTTAGGGGTCTATTGGTAATCCCCCTTATGTATGCTGGGAGGCAATTGAACAGGGTATTCCAGTGAATACAAATCATCCCCATCATTTTTCCACCAGATGAAGGTGAGATCCTCTGACATTATCACTCCCAGGTCCTTCACATTAGCTTTCCACTCTAATTTTCTCAAGTTTTCTATAGCGGAGTAATTGAAATTTGTCTTCACCGAGCTTCATATTGTTTTCTGCAACCTATTTAAAGATTTGGTTAATGTCCGCCTGGAGCCTTACAGTGTCTACGATGGATCATACTGTCATGGCAATTTGGGTGTCATCCACAAAGGAAGACACGGAGCTCTATGGCTTACATCTCTATGTCAGATATGAGGATGAGGAACAGGATGGGAGAGAGTACTGTGCCTTGTGGAACACTGGGAGCGAGTACTGTGCCTTGTGGAACACTGGGAGCGAGTACTGTGCCTTGTGGAACACTGGGAGCGAGTACTGTGCCTTGTGGAACACTGGGAGCAAGTACTGTGCCTTGTGGAACACTGGGAGCGAGTACTGTGCCTTGTGGAACACTGGGAGCGAGTACTGTGCCTTGTGGAACACTGGGAGCGAGTACTGTGCCTTGTGGAACACTGGGAGCCAGTACTGTGCCTTGTGGAACACTGGGAGCGAGTACTGTGCCTTGTGGAACACTGGGAGCCAGTACTGTGCCTTGTGGAACAGAGCTTTTCACTGTACCACCTCAGACTTTACTCTGTTTACTATTACTCTTTGTGTGTTATTTATCCAGTGGCTTTATCAGTACAGATTCTGGAGCACAGGCAAGAAGGCTGGCGCTTATATACTAACGTCAGGTGGAGAGGGACGGGTAGCAGACGAGGGCATAGTCAGTGTCTCAGTTTTTATCTTGTCGGTATTGTATACCATTCTTGTACATCAGAAATCTACCCTATGAGGATAGACTGAGGGCCATGAATCTGCACTCTCTAGAAAGGTGTAGAATTAGGGGGGATATGATTGAGGTGAATAAATGGAAAACAGGAATAAATAAAGGGGATGTAAATAGTGTGCTGAAAATATCTAGCCTAGACAGGACTCGCAGCAATGGTTTTAAGTTGGAAAAATTCAGATTCAGGAAGGATATAGGAAAGCACTGGTTTGGTAACAGAGTTGTGGATGAGTGGAACAAACTCCCGAGTACAGTTATTGAGGCTAAAACGTTGTGTAGCTTTAAAAATAGGTTAGATAAATACATGAGTGGGTGTGGGTGGGTGTGAGTTGGACCTGACTAGCTTGTGCTACTAGGTCATATGCTGTGCTCCTTCCTTAAGTGTATGTGACCTGACCTGACTAGGTTAGGACGTTGGCTTAAGCCGGTGGGAGAATTAGACCTACCTCGCATGGGCCAGTAGGCCTGCTGCAGTGTTCCTTCTTTCTTATGCTCTTGCGTGAATTTTCATCTGAGCTGCCTCCTGGGGTGACCTCTGCTGAAACATTATTTGCTAAACTCCTCCATTTTAGGTGTCTCAGGTTGAACTCACCCAGCAGCAAGATGTTGGGGGCAGGAGTTGGGAGATTTTCCACACACTGGTCAATTTTCAAAAGCCGTTCACTGAATTACTGGGAAGTAGCATCTGGAGGCTTGTATACCACCACAATGACCAGGTTTCGGTTTTCAATTTTTACCACCAAAACTTCAACTACATCATTTGAGGTACATAGTAGTTCTGTGCAAATGAGAGACTGATGTACAAGTCAACCCTCCCCCTTTCCATTGTTGCCTGTCTATTCTGTCGCATCTGAATAGGTTTTAACCTGAGATTCAAATTTTGTTCTCATAATTATCCTTTATCTGGGTCTCTGTGAAAGCCACAAACATTGTATTTGTGTCCACCAGCAGTCCACTAATGTGAGGAATTTTATTGTTTGTTGATGGCGTTTGACTCTGTATGTTTTCGAAGATAAATGTCGTTATATTGGTGGAATTTAGGGAGCTTTGTTTGCTGGTATTAATATCTGGAACAGTTCACAACTAGCCCATAATACCATGACTACAATAATTCACAACTAGCCCATAATACCATGACTACAATAATTCACAACTAACCCATAATACCATGACTACAATAATTCACAACTAGCCCATAATACCATGACTACAATAATTCACAACTAGCCCATAATACCATGACTACAATAATTCACAACTAACCCATAATACCATGACTACAATAATTCACAATTAGCCCATAATACCATGACTACAATAATTCACAACTAGCCCATAATACCATGACTACAATAATTCACAACTAACCCATAATACCATGACTACAATAATTCACAACTAACCCATAATACCATGACTACAATAATTCACAACTAACCCACAATACTATGACTACAACAATTCACAACTAACCCACAATACTATGACTACAACAATTCACAACTAACCCACAATACCATGACTACAATAATTCACAACTAACCCACAATACCATGACTACAATAATTCACAACTAACCCACAATACTATGACTACAGTAATTCACAACTAACCCACAATACCATGACTACAATAATTCACAACTAACCCACAATACCATGACTACAACAATTCACTACTAACCCACAATACCATAACTACAACAATTCACAACTAACCCACAATATCATGACTACAATAATTCACAACTAACCCACAATACCATGACTACCACAATTCACAACTAACCCACAATACCATGACAAAAACAATTCACAACTAACCAACAATACCATGACTACAACAATTCACAAGTAACCCACAATACCATGACTACAACAATTCACAACTATCCCACAATACCATGACTACAACAATTCACAACTAACCCACAATACCATGACTACAACAATTCACCACTAACCCACAATACCATGACTACAACAATTCACAACTAACCCACAATACCATGACTACAACAATTCACAACTAACCCACAATACCATGACTACAACAATTCACAACTAACCCACAATACCATGACTACAACAATTCACAACTAACCCACAATACCATGACTACAACAATTCACAACTAACCCACAATACCATGACTACAACAATTCACAACCCACAATATCATGACTACAACATAGGTTAGCAATACAAGACCAGGATCCTGGTGGAGTGATACTTCCCCTTTATTCACCAAGACTGAGTCCCCTACCACGGAATTGTGGGTTAGTTGTGAATTGTTGCTGTCATAGTATTGTAGGTTAGTTGTGAATTGTTGTAGTCATGGTATTGTAGGTTAGTTGTGAATTGTTGCTGTCATAGTATTGTAGGTTAGTTGTGAATTGTTGTAGTCATGGTATTGTAGGTTAGTTGTGAATTGTTGTAGTCATGGTATTGTGGGTTAGTTGTGAATTGCTGTAGTCATGGTATTGTGGGTTAGTTGTGAATTGTTGCTGTCATAGTATTGTAGGTTAGTTGTGAATTGTTGTAGTCATGGTATTGTAGGTTAGTTGTGAATTGTTGTAGTCATGGTATTGTGGGTTAGTTGTGAATTGTTGTAGTCATGGTATTGTGGGTTAGTTGTGAATTGTTGTAGTCATGGTATTGCGGGTTAGTTGTGAATTGTGGTAGTCATGGTATTGTGGGTTAGCTGTGAATTGTTGTAGTCATGGTATTGTGGGTTAGTTGTGAATTGTGGTAGTCATGGTATTGTGGGTTAGTTGTGAATTGTTGTAGTCATGGTATTGTGGGTTAGTTGTGAATTGTTGTAGTCATGGTATTGTGGGTTAGTTGTGAATTGTGGTAGTCATGGTATTGTGGGTTAGTTGTGAATTGTTGTTGTTATGGTATTGTGGGTTAGTTGTGAATTGTTGTAGTCATGGTATTGTGGGTTAGTTGTGAATTGTTGTAGTCATGGTATTGTGGGTTAGTTGTGAATTGTTGTAGTCATGGTATTGTGGGTTAGTTGTGAATTGTTGTAGTCATGGTATTGTGGGTTAGTTGTGAATTGTTGTAGTCATGTATTGTGGGGTTAGTTGTGAATTGAATTGTGGTAGTCATTGTATTGTGGGTTAGTTGTGAATTGTTGTTGTTATGGTATTGTGGGTTAGTAGTGAATTGTTGTAGTCATGGTATTGTGGGTTAGTTGTGAATTGTTGTAGTCATGGTATTGTGGGTTAGTTGTGAATTGTTGTAGTTGTTGTCATGGTATTGTGGGTTAGTTGTGAATTGTTGTAGTCATGGTATTGTGGGTTAGTTGTGAATTGTTGTAGTCATGGTATTGTGGGTTAGTTGTGAATTGTTGTAGTCATGGTATTGTGGGCTAGTTGTGAATTGTTGTAGTCATGGTATTGTGGGTTAGTTGTGAATTGTGGTAGTCATGGTATTGTGGGTTAGTTGTGAATTGTGGTAGTCATGGTTTTGTGAGTTAGTTGTGAATTGTTGTAGTCATGGTATTGTGGGTTAGTTGTGAATTGTGGTAGTCATGGTATTGTGGGTTAGTTGTGAATTGTTGTTGTTATGGTATTGTGGGTTAGATGTGAATCGTTGCAGTCATGGTATTGTGGGTTAGTTGTGAATTGTTGTAGTCATGGTATTGTGGGTTAGTTGTGAATTGTTGTAGTCATGGTATTGTGGGTTAGTTGTGAATTGTTGTAGTCATGGTATTGTGGGTTAGTGGTGAATTGTTGTAGTCATGGTATTGTGGGTTAGTTGTGAATTGTTGTAGTCATGGTATTGTGGGCTAGTTGTGAATTGTTGTAGTCATGGTATTGTGGGCTAGTTGTGAATTGTTGTAGTCATGGTATTGTGGGTTAGTTGTGAATTGTTGTAGTCATGGTATTGTGGGTTAGTTGTGAATTGTTGTAGTCATGGTATTGTGGGTTAGTTGTGAATTGTTGTAGTCATGGTATTGTGGGTTAGTTGTGAATTGTTGTAGTCATGGTATTGTGGGTTAGTGGTGAATTGTTGTAGTCATGGTATTGTGGGTTAGTTGTGAATTGTTGTGGTCATGGTATTGTGGGCTAGTTGTGAATTGTTGTAGTCATGGTATTGTGGGCTAGTTGTGAATTGTTGTAGTAATGGTATTGTGGGTTAGTTGTGAATTGTTGTAGTCATGGTATTGTGGGTTAGTTGTGAATTGTTGTAGTCATGGTATTGTGGGTTAGTTGTGAATTGTTGTAGTCATGGTATTGTGGGTTAGTGGTGAATTGTTGTAGTCATGGTATTGTGGGTTAGTTGTGAATTGTTGTAGTCATGGTATTGTGGGCTAGTTGTGAATTGTTGTAGTCATGGTATTGTGGGCTAGTTGTGAATTGTTGTAGTCATGGTATTGTGGGTTAGTTGTGAATTGTTGTAGTCATGGTATTGTGGGTTAGTTGTGAATTGTTGTAGTCATGGTATTGTGGGTTAGTTGTGAATTGTTGTAGTCATGGTATTGTGGGTTAGTTGTGAATTGTTGTAGTCATGGTATTGTGGGTTAGTGGTGAATTGTTGTAGTCATGGTATTGTGGGTTAGTGGTGAATTGTTGTAGTCATGGTATTGTGGGTTAGTTGTGAATTGTTGTAGTCATGGTATTGTGGGCTAGTTGTGAATTGTTGTAGTCATGGTATTGTGGGCTAGTTGTGAATTGTTGTAGTCATGGTATTGTGGGTTAGTTGTGAATTGTTGTAGTCATGGTATTGTGGGTTAGTTGTGAATTGTTGTAGTCATGGTATTGTGGGTTAGTTGTGAATTGTTGTAGTCATGGTATTGTGGGTTAGTTGTGAATTGTTGTAGTCATGGTATTGTGGGTTAGTGGTGAATTGTTGTAGTCATGGTATTGTGGGTTAGTTGTGAATTGTTGTAGTCATGGTATTGTGGGTTAGTTGTGAATTGTTGTAGTCATGGTATTGTGGGTTAGTTGTGAATTGTTGTAGTCATGGTATTGTGGGTTAGTTGTGAATTGTTGTAGTCATGGTATTGTGGGTTAGTTGTGAATTGTTGTAGTCATGGTATTGTGGGTTAGTTGTGAATTGTTGTAGTCATGGTATTGTGGGTTAGTTGTGAATTGTTGTAGTCATGGTATTGTGGGTTAGTTGTGAATTGTTGTAGTCATGGTATTGTGGGTTAGTTGTGAATTGTTGTAGTCATGGTATTGTGGGTTAGTTGTGAATTGTTGTAGTCATGGTATTGTGGGTTAGTTGTGAATTGTTGTAGTCATGGTATTGTGGGTTAGTGGTGAATTGTTGTAGTCATGGTATTGTGGGTTAGTTGTGAATTGTTGTAGTCATGGTATTGTGGGTTAGTTGTGAATTGTTGTAGTCATGGTATTGTGGGTTAGTTGTGAATTGTTGTAGTCATGGTATTGTGGGTTAGTTGTGAATTGTTGTAGTCATGGTATTGTGGGTTAGTTGTGAATTGTTGTAGTCATGGTATTGTGGGTTGTATAATTAATATTACTACTAACATGTCTTCTATTTGAACCTAACCTGTTGTTTTTCTCTACCACCATCGCAACTACCACCATCGCAACTACCACCATCGCAACTACCACCATCGTAACTACCACCATCGCAACTACCACCATCGCAACTACCACCATCGCAACTACCACCATCGCAACTACCATCGTCGCGACTACCACCATCGCAACTACCACCATCGCAACTACCACCATCGCAACTACCACCATCTCCAGGCGGAAACATCAAATTCCTTGAACTGTTTTGGTCTAACTGTCTACAAACTGTCACCTACTGTGCTGTTTTCTGGTCATTTGGCATGTGTGTGGCCTTCCTGGGGCCTACCCTGCTAGACCTAGGTAGGCCTATCTCCCTGGGAGCTACTCTGTTAGGCCTAGCTAGCTTTTGTGGTTGAGAGTAGGATCTGGCTTGTATAGGCCAGTAGGTCTTCTGCAGTGCTCCTCTGGTCTTATGTATCACACTGGAACCTCTCTCTCTCTCTCTCTTTAACCAGGAACTGTTAAATGTTGATGAAAATAGGAATCTGTGATTTTGTGCATTGGGCAGGGAGGTATAACATCTGGTAGGAGTGAGGAAAAGCCAGTTGTGTGTGGGGAGAGGTGTGTGATCCTGTGTGTGTGGAAGGTGTGTGAGGCAGTGGGTAGAATGAAAGAGGGTAAAGCAGCTGGGATTGATGGGATAAAGATAGAAATGTTAAAAGCAGTTGGGGATATAGTTATGGAGTGGTTGGTGTTTTTACTTAATAAATGTATGGAAGAGGGTAAGGTACCTAGGGATTGGCAGAGAGCATGCATAGTTCCTTTGTATAAAGGGAAAGTGGACAAAAGAGAGTGCAAAAATTATAGTTTGTTGAGTATACCTGGTAAAGTGTATGGTAGAGTTATTATTGAAAGAATTAATAGTAAGACAGAGTAGGATAGCAGATGAACAAGGAGGCTTTAGGAAAGGTAGGAGGTGTGTGGACCAGGTGTTTACAGTGAAACATATAAGTGAACAGTATTTAGATGAGTGTAAAGAGGTTTCTGTAGCATTTATGGATTTGGAAAAGGTGCATGATGGGGTGGATAGGGGGGCAATGTGGCAGATGTTGCAGGTGTATGGTGTAGGAGGTAGGTTACTGAAAGCAGTGAAGAGTTTTTTTGAGGATAGTGAGGCTCAAGTTAGAGTATGTAGGAAAGAGGGAAATTATTTCCCAGTAAAAGTGGGCCTTAGACAAGGATGTGTGATGTCACCGTGGTTGTTAGACAGTAAAAGGTGGCCTTAGACAAGGATGTGCGATGTCACCATGGTTGTTAGACAGTAAAAGGTGGCCTTAGACAAGGATATGTGATGTCACCATGGTTGTTAGACAGTAAAAGGTGGCCTTAAACAAGGATGTGTGATGTCACCATGGTTGTTAGACAGTAAAAGGTGGCCTTAGACAAGGATGTGTGATGTCACCATGGTTGTTAGACAGTAAAAGGTGGCCTTAGACAAGGATGTGTGATGTCACAGTGGTTGTTAGACAGTAAAAGGTGGCCTTAGACAAGGATGTGTGATGTCACCACAGTTGTTCATTATATATATAGATGGGGTTGTGAGAGTAGTGATGCTGGGGCGTTGGCAAGATGTGTGGAGTTAAAAGATAAAGAATCTAACACAAAGTGGGAGTTGTCACAGTTGCTCTTTGCTGATGACACTGTGCTTTTGGCAGATTCTGAAGACAAGTTGCAGAGGTTGGTGGATGAGTCTGGTAGGGTATGTAAAAATTGGAAATTATAAGTGAATATAGGAAACAGTAAGGTGATGAGGATAACAGAAAGTTAGGTAATGAAAGATTGGATATCAGATTGGAGGGAGAGAGTATGGAGGAGGTGAATGTATTCAGATATTTAGGAGTGAACATGTCAGCAGATGTGTCTATGAAAGATGAGGTGAATCATAGCGCTGATGAGGGGAAAAAGGTGAGTGGTGCTCTGAGGAGTCTGAGGGGACAAAGAACTTTGTCCATGGAAGCAAAGATGGGAATGTATGAGAGTATAGTTATACCAACACTATTATATGGGTGTGAAGCATGGTTGATGAATGTTGTAACAAGAAGGCTGGAGGTAGTGGAGGAGGCTGGAGGTAGTGGAGATGTCGTGTCTGATTGCAATGTGTGCTGTGAATATAATGCAGAGAATCCATAGCTGGAGATTAGGAGGAGGTGCGGAGTTACTAAAGGTATTTAAATAACAAAAAGGCACAATACCGTGACTGGAACGATACACAAAGATGTCAAGAAAAGTGTTCTTATCTCCCTCTTTCTCCGTGCCCTCCGCATCTGTGATCCTCAGTTCCTTCCAGCAGAAATTTCCACTCTTTATAATTCGTTCTCCCGTCTTGGCTACCCTTCCCATTTCATAGACTCTGCCCTCTCACGTGCTAAACGCAATTTCTTCTCTCCCAAACTCTCTACTCATGGGAACTCTTCTATCCTCTGCCTTCCCTACATTTCCGGTCTTTCTAATCTCAACAATTCTCTCCGTCCCTTAGACATCAAGCTTACCTTCCGCCAGACTAACACTCTTCGCACTAATCTCGTTCATACCTCTCCTCCATCTACAGATGTTCCTGGTGTCTACTCTATTTCTTGCTCCTCCTGTCCTCTTCAATACTTTGGAGAAACTGGTCGATCTCTTTCTGACAGACTTAGGGAGCACAAAAATAGTGTTAGGCTTGCCGACACTAACAATGCTCTTTTCTGTCACGTCAGAGATCATAGCCATCCTATTGACTGGTCTTCTGCTAAAACTGTCTTCCCTACTTCCAACTCGAACAGTCGCCGTTTAGTTGAATCCTCTCTTATACACAACTTTCCTTGTATGAACCTTAGCCCTGGCTTCGTCTCTGTAGATGCCTTCCTCTCCCACTACATTGTAAAATGCTCCAAACTTCAGAACACCCGTGACTTAACCTGATTCCTCATTTTTTCTTCTTCTTCTTCTTTTTCTTCTTCCTCTTCCCCTTTCCTCTCTCCTTTTCTCCTCTGGGTTGTCTTTCTCTCTCCTGTCTCGTGTTTCTGTTCCTTCTTTATTTTATTTCACCACTTCCCCTTTCACGCACCTCGGTGCGCTTGCTCTCCCTCTGTGGGTTTCTAGCTCTCTTGCAGTGCTCCCCTTCCTTTGTATTTGACTGGCTCGTCTTCCTTATTTCCCACTTCTACCACTACCACTACTACTACCTCTTCTTCTTCTACTACAACTACTGATGAAATTAGACACATGTGCGGCGTCTGGTTGTCTTTGTTGTGGACGTTTCGCCATCCAGTGGCTGGCTGGATGGCGAAACGTCTACGGTGAGGATGCCCGGGTGTTGTGCGTGTGTCATTTCATCCTGTCGGTATTATATACAATTCTTGTACTACTACTACTACTACTACTACTACCACTACTACTACCTCCACCTCTTCCTGCCTATATATAGCCGTCCTGCTCCTCCCCTGTTAGTGTGACTTTGTCAATGGTCCAAGTCGGACCGAAACGTCGTCGTAAGCTTCTGTCTTTTATGTGCGGGTTATTTGTGTACTAAAGGTATTATTCAGAGTGCTGAGGAGAGGTTGTTGAGGTGGTGCTGAGGAGAGGTTGTTGAGGTGGTGCTGAGGAGAGGTTGTTGAGGTGATGCTGAGGAAGGGTTGTTGAGGTGGTACTGAGGAAGGGCTGTTGAGGTGGTGCTGAGGAGAGGTTGTTGAGGTGATGCTGAGAGGGGTTGTTGAGGTGGTGCTGAGAGGGGTTGTTGAGGTGGTGCTGAGAGGGGTTGTTGAGGTGGTGCTGAGAGGGGTTGTTGAGGTGGTGCTGAGAGGGGTTGTTGAGGTACTGAGAGGGGTTGTTGAGGTACTGAGAGGGGTTGTTGAGGTACTGAGAGGGGTTGTTGAAGAGGTACTGAGAGGGGTTGAGTTACTGAGAGAGGTTGTTGAGGTACTGAGAGGGGTTGTTGAAGAGGTACTGAGAGGGGTTGAGTTACTGAGAGGGGTTGAGGAGGTACTGAGAAGGGTTGTTGAAGAGGTACTGAGAGGGGTTGTTGAGGTACTGAGAGGGGTTGTTGAGGTACTGAGAGGGGTTGTTGAGGTACTGAGAGGGGTTGTTGAGGAGGTACTGAGAGGGGTTGTTGAAGAGGTACTGAGAGGGGTTGTTGAGTTACTGAGAGGGGTTGAGGAGGTACTGAGAGGGGTTGTTGAAGAGGTACTGAGAGGGGTTGTTGAAGTACTCAGAGGGGTTGTTGAGGTACTGAGAGGGGTTGTTGAGGTACTCAGAGGGGTTGTTGAGGAGGTACTGAGAGGGGTTGTTGAAGAGGTACTGAGAGGGGCTGTTGAGGTACTGAGAGGGGTTGTTGAGGAGGTACTGAGAGGGGTTGTTGAGGTACTAAGAGGGGTTGTTGAGGAGGTACTGAGAGGGGTTGTTGAGGAGGTACTGAGAGGGGCTGTTGAGGAGGTACTGAGAGGGGTTGAAGAGGTACTGAGAAGGGTTGCTGAGGAGGTACTGAGAGGGGTTGTTGAGGAGGTACTGAGAGGGGTTGTTGAGGTACTGAGAGGGGTTGTTGAGGAGGTACTGAGAGGGGTTGTTGAAGAGGTACAGAGAGGGGTTGTTGAGGAGGTACTGAGAGGGGTTGTTGAGGAGGTACCGAGAGGGGTTGAAGAGGTACTGAGAGGGGTTGTTGAGGAGGTACTGAGAGGGGTTGTTGAGGTACTGAGAGGGGTTGTTGAGGTACTGAGAGGGGTTGTTGAGGAGGTACTGAGAGGGGTTGTTGAGGTACTGAGAGGGGCTGTTGAGGAGGTACTGAGAGGGGTTGAAGAGGTACTGAAAGGGGTTGTTGAGGAGGTACTGAGAGGGGTTGTTGAGGTACTGAGAGGGGTTGTTGAGGTACTGAGAGGGGCTGTTGAGGAGGTACTGAGAGGGGTTGAAGAGGTACTGAGAGGGGTTGTTGAGGAGGTACTGAGAGGGGTTGAAGAGGTACTGAGAGGGGTTGTTGAGGAGGTACCGAGAGGGGTTGAAGAGGTACTGAGAGGGGTTGTTGAGGAGGTACTGAGAGGGGTTGTTGAGGAGGTACCGAGAGGGGTTGTTGAGGAGGTACTGAGAGGGGCTGTTGAGGTACTGAGAGGGGTTGAAGAGGTACTGAGAGGGGTTGTTAAGGAGGTACAGAGAGGGGTTGTTGAGGAGGTACAGAGAGGGGTTGTTGAGGAGGTACAGAGAGGGGTTGTTGAGGAGGTACAGAGAGGGGCTGTTGAGGTACTGAGAGGGGTTGAAGAGGTACTGAGAGGGGTTGTTGAGGAGGTACAGAGAGGGGTTGTTGAGGAGGTACTGAGAGGGGTTGTTGAGGAGGTACTGAGAGGGGTTGTTGAGGAGGTACTGAGAGGGGTTGTTGAGGAGGTACAGAGAGGGGTTGTTGAGGAGGTACAGAGAGGGGTTGTTGAGGAGGTACAGAGAGGGGTTGTTGAGGAGGTACAGAGAGGGGCTGTTGAGGTACTGAGAGGGGTTGAAGAGGTACTGAGAGGGGTTGTTGAGGAGGTACAGAGAGGGGTTGTTGAGGAGGTACTGAGAGGGGTTGTTGAGGAGGTACTGAGAGGGGTTGTTGAGGAGGTACCGAGAGGGGTTGTTGAGGAGGTACTGAGAGGGGCTGTTGAGGTACTGAGAGGGGTTGAAGAGGTACTGAGAGGGGTTGTTGAGGAGGTACAGAGAGGGGTTGTTGAGGAGGTACTGAGAGGGGTTGTTGAGGAGGTACAGAGAGGGGTTGTTGAGGAGGTACAGAGAGGGGTTGTTGAGGAGGTACAGAGAGGGGTTGTTGAGGAGGTACAGAGAGGGGTTGTTGAGGAGGTACAGAGAGGGGTTGTTGAGGTGGTTCGGACATTTAGAGAGGCAGGGAACAATATAGAATAACCTGGAGAGTGTATAAATCTGGAGTGGGGGGAAGGTGGGGTAGGGGTCGGCCTAGGAAAGGTTGGAGGGAGGGGGTAAAGGAGGCTTTATGTGCTAGAGGCTTGGACGTCCAGCAAGTGTGCGTGAGCGAGTTAGATACGAGTAAGTGGAGACAAGTGGTTTTTATGACTTAATGTGCTGTTAGAGTGTGAGCCGGGATTCAGGTAAACTGGCTGGCCGGACTTGAATCCTGGAGGTGGGAAGTACAGTGCCTGCACTCTGGAGGTGGGAAGTACAGTACCTGCACTCTGGAGGTGGGAAGTACAGTACTTGCACTCTGGAGGTGGGAAGTACAGTGCCTGCACTCTGGAGGTGGGAAGTACAGTACCTGCACTCTGGTGGTGGGAAGTACAGTACCTGCACTCTGGAGGTGGGAAGTACAGTGCCTGCACTCTGGTGGTGGGAAGTACAGTACCTGCACTCTGGAGGTGGGAAGTACAGTACCTGCACTCTGGAGGTGGGAAGTACAGTGCCTGCACTCTGGTGGTGGGAAGTACAGTACCTGCACTCTGGAGGTGGGAAGTACAGTACCTGCACTCTGGTGGTGGGAAGTACAGTACCTGCACTCTGGTGGTGGGAAGTACAGTACCTGCACTCTGGAGGTGGGAAGTACAGTACCTGCACTCTGGTGGTGGGAAGTACAGTACCTGCACTCTGGTGGTGGGAAGTACAGTACCTGCACTCTGGAGGTGGGAAGTACAGTACCTGCACTCTGGAGGTGGGAAGTACGGTACCTGCACTCTGGAGGTGGTAAGTACAGTACCTGCACTCTGGTGGTGGGAAGTACAGTACCTGCACTCTGGAGGTGGGAAGTACAGTACCTGCACTCTGGAGGTGGGAAGTACAGTACCTGCACTCTGGTGGTGGAAAGTACAGTACCTGCACTCTGGAGGTGGGAAGTACAGTACCTGCACTCTGGTGGTGGGAAGTACAGTACCTGCACTCTGGAGGTGGGAAGTACAGTACCTGCACTCTGGAGGTGGGAAGTACAGTACCTGCACTCTGGTGGTGGGAAGTACAGTACCTGCACTCTGGTGGTGGGAAGTACAGTACCTGCACTCTGGTGGTGGGAAGTACAGTGCCTGCACTCTGGTGGTGGGAAGTACAGTACCTGCACTCTGGTGGTGGGAAGTACAGTGCCTGCACTCTGGAGGTGGGAAGTACAGTACCTGCACTCTGGAGGTGGGAAGTACAGTACCTGCACTCTGGAGGTGGGAAGTACAGTACCTGCACTCTGGAGGTGGGAAGTACAGTACCTGCACTCTGGTGGTGGGAAGTACAGTACCTGCACTCAGGAGGTGGGAAGTACAGTACCTGCACTCTGGAGGTGGGAAGTACAGTACCTGCACTCTGGTGGTGGGAAGTACAGTACCTGCACTCTGGAGGTGGGAAGTACAGTACCTGCACTCTGGTGGTGCGAAGTACAGTGCCTGCACTCTGGTGGTGGGAAGTACACTACCTGCACTCTGGTGGTGGGAGGTGCAGTACCTGCACTCTGGAGGTGGGAGGTAGAGTACCTGCACTCTGGTGGTGGGAAGTACAGTGCCTGCACTCTGGAGGTGGGAAGTACAGTACCTGCACTCTGGTGGTGGGAAGTACGGTACCTGCACTCTGGAGGTGGGAAGTACTGTACCTGCACTCTGGTGGTGGGAAGTACAGTACCTGCACTCTGGTGGTGGAAAGTACAGTACCTGCACTCTGGTGATGGGAAGTACAGTACCTGCACTCTGGAGGTGGGAAGTACAGTGCCTGCACTCTGAAGGTGGGAAGTACAGTACCTGCACTCTGGAGGTGGGAAGTACAGTACCTGCACTCTGGAGGTGGGAAGTACAGTGCCTGCACTCTGAAGGTGGGAAGTACAGTACCTGCACTCTGGTGGTGGGAAGTACAGTACCTGCACTCTGGTGGTGGGAAGTACAGTACCTGCACTCTGTTGGTGGAAAGTACAGTACCTGCACTCTGGAGGTGGGAAGTACAGTACCTGCACTCTGGAGGTGGGAAGTACAGTGCCTGCACTCTGGTGGTGGGAAGTACAGTACCTGCACTCTGGAGGTGGGAAGTACAGTACCTGCACTCTGGTAGTGGGAAGTACAGTGCCTGCACTCTGGAGGTGGGAAGTACAGTACCTGCACTCTGGTGGTGGGAAGTACAGTACCTGCACTCTGGAGGTGGGAAGTACAGTACCTGCACTCTGGTGGTGGGAAGTACAGTACCTGCACTCTGGTGGTGGGAAGTACAGTACCTGCACTCTGGAGGTGGGAAGTAGAGTACCTGCACTCTGGTGGTGGGAAGTACAGTACCTGCACTCTGGTGATGGGAAGTACAGTACCTGCACTCTGGTGGTGGGAAGTACAGTACCTGCACTCTGCTGGTGGGAAGAACAGTACCTGCACTCTGGTGGTGGGAAGTACAGTACCTGCACTCTGGTGGTGGGAAGTAGAGTACCTGCACTCTGGTGGTGGGAAGTACAGTACCTGCACTCTGCTGGTGGGAAGAACAGTATGGTGGGAAGTACAGTACCTGCCCTCTGGAGGTGGGTAGTACAGTACCTGCACTCTGGTGGTGGGAAGTACAGTACCTGCACTCTGGTGGTGGGAAGTAGAGTACCTGCACTCTGGTGGTGGGAAGTAGAGTACCTGGACTCTGGAGGAGGGAAGTGCAGTACCTGGACTCTGCAGGAGGGAAGTGCAGCGCCTGCACTCTGGAGGAGGAAAGTGCAGTACCTGCACTCTGGAGGAGGGAAGTACAGTACCTGTACTCTGGAGGAGGGAAGTACCGTACCTGCACTCTGGAGGAGGGAAGTACAGTACCTGCACTCTGGAGGAATGAAGTACAGTACCTGCCCTCTGGAAGAGGGAAGTACAGTACCTGCACTCCGGAGGAGGGAAGCACAGCACCTGCACTCCGGAGGAGGGAAGCACAGCACCTGCACTCCAGAGGAGGGAAGTACAGTACCTGCACCCTGGAGGAGGGAAGTACAGTCCCTGCACTCTGGAGGAATGAAGTACAGTACCTGCCCTCTGGAGGAGGGAAGTACAGTACCTGCACTCTGGAGGATGAAAGTACAGCACCTGCACTCTGGAGGAATGAAGTACAGTACCTGCCCTCTGTAGGAGGGAAGTATAGTGCCTGCACTCTGGAGGATGAAAGTACAGTGCCTAAACTCTGGAGGAGAGAAGTGCAGTGCCTGCACTCTGGAGGAGGGAAGTACAGTGCCTGCACTCTGTAGGAGGGAAGTACAGTACCTGCACTCTGGAGGAGGGAAGTACAGTACCTGTACTCTGGAGGAGGGAAGTACAGTACCTGCACTCTGGAGGAGGGAAGTACAGTACCTGCACTCTGGAGGAGGGAAGTACAGTACCTGCACTCTGGAGGAGGGAAGTACAGTACCTGCACTCTGGAGGAGGGAAGTACAGTACCTGCACTCTGGAGGAGGGAAGTACAGTACCTGCACTCTGGAGGAGGGAAGTACAGTACCTGCACTCCGGAGGAGGGAAGTACAGTACCTGCACCCTGGAGGAGGGAAGTACAGTACCTGCACTCTGGAGGAATGAAGTACAGTACCTGCCCTCTGGAGGAGGGAAGTACAGTACCTGCACTCTGGAGGAATGAAGTACAGTACCTGCCCTCTGGAGGAGGGAAGTACAGTACCTGCACTCCGGAGGAGGGAAGCACAGCACCTGCACTCCGGAGGAGGGAAGTACAGTACATGCACTCTGGAGGAGGGAAGTACAGTACCTGCACTCTGGAGGAAAGAAGTACAGTACCTGCACTCTGGAGGAGGGAAGTACAGTACCTGCACTCTGGAGGAAAGAAGTACAGTACCTGCACTCTGGAGGAAAGAAGTACAGTACCTGCACTCTGGAGGTGGGAAGTAGAGTGCACTCAGTAGAGTACCTGCACTCTGGTGGTGGGAAGTACAGTACCTGCACTCTGGTGGTGGGAAGTACAGTACCTGCACTCTGGTGGTGGGAAGTACAGTGCCTGCACTCTGGTGGTGGGAAGTACAGTACCTGCACTCTGGTGGTGGGAAGTACAGTGCCTGCCCTCTGGAGGTGGGAAGTACAGTACCTGCACTCTGGTGGTGGGAAGTACAGTGCCTGCCCTCTGGTGGTGGGAAGTACAGTACCTGCACTCTGGTGGTGGGAAGTACAGTGCCTGCCCTCTGGAGGTGGGAAGTACAGTACCTGCACTCTGGTGGTGGGAAGTACAGTACCTGCACTCTGGTGGTGGGAAGTACAGTACCTGCACTCTGGTGGTGGGAAGTACAGTACCTGCACTCTGGTGGTGGGAAGTACAGTACCTGCACTCTGGTGGTGGGAAGTGCACTCTGGTGGTGGGAAGTAGAGTACCTGCACTCTGGTGGTGGGAAGTACAGTACCTGCACTCAGTACCTGCACTCTGGTGGTGGGAAGTACAGTACCTGCACTCTGGTGGTGGGAAGTACAGTACCTGCACTCTGGTGGTGGGAAGTACAGTACCTGCACTCTGGTGGTGGGAAGTACAGTGCCTGCCCTCTGGAGGTGGGAAGTACAGTACCTGCACTCTGGTGGTGGGAAGTAGAGTACCTGCACTCTGGTGGTGGGAAGTACAGTACCTGCACTCTGGTGGTGGGAAGTACAGTACCTGCACTCTGGTGGTGGGAAGTACAGTACCTGCACTCTGGTGGTGGGAAGTAGAGTACCTGCACTCTGGTGGTGGGAAGTACAGTACCTGCACTCTGGTGGTGGGAAGTACAGTACCTGCACTCTGGTGGTGGGAAGTAGAGTACCTGCACTCTGGTGGTGGGAAGTACAGTACCTGCACTCTGGTGGTGGGAAGTAGAGTACCTGCACTCTGGTGGTTGGGTGTTAATGCTACAGTTTTATCAGTGTAGTGTCAACACATCTCTGGCAAGACAGTGATGGAGTGAGTGATGGTGTGAGTGTTTCTTCTTTCTCAAGTCCCTCAGCCTGGGTGGGAGACCACCAGTGTGATGATGATAATAATTATAGTTATAATAATTATAGTTATGATAATTATAATAGTGTATATATTGTCTTGAATATAATTTACATATGTAGTAAGTTATCTATGTATTAAGTTATGTAGTAAGTTATCTATGTATTAAGTTATGTAGTAAGTTATCTATGTATTAAGTTATGTAGTAAGTTATCTATGTATTAAGTTATGTAGTAAGTTATCTATGTATTAAGTTAGTTATGTAGTAAGTTATCTATGTATTAAGTTATGTAGTGAGTTATCTATGTATTAAGTTATGTTGTAAGTTATCTATGTATTAAGTTAGTTATGTAGTAAGTTATCTATGTACGAAGTTATGTAGTGAGTTATCTATGTATTAAGTTATGTTGTAAGTTATCTATGTACGAAGTTATGTAGTGAGTTATCTATGTATTAAGTTATGTTGTAAGTTATCTATGTATTAAGTTAGTTATGTAGTAAGTTATCTATGTATTAAGTTATGTTGTAAGTTATCTATGTATTAAGTTAGTTATGTAGTAAGTTATCTATGTATTAAGTTATGTTGTAAGTTATCTATGTATTAAGTTAGTTATGTAGTAAGTTATCTATGTATTAAGTTATGTAGTAAGTTATCTATGTATTAAGTTATGTAGTAAGTTATCTATGTATTAAGTTATGTAGTAAGTTATCTATGTATTAAGTTATGTAGTAAGTTATCTATGTATTAAGTTATGTAGTAAGTTATCTATGTATTAAGTTATGTAGTGAGTTATCTATGTATTAAGTTATGTTGTAAGTTATCTATGTATTAAGTTAGTTATGTAGTAAGTTATCTATGTACGAAGTTATGTAGTGAGTTATCTATGTATTAAGTTATGTTGTAAGTTATCTATGTACGAAGTTATGTAGTGAGTTATCTATGTATTAAGTTATGTTGTAAGTTATCTATGTATTAAGTTAGTTATGTAGTAAGTTATCTTTGTATTAAGTTATGTTGTAAGTTATCTATGTATTAAGTTAGTTATGTAGTAAGTTATCTATGTATTAAGTTATGTTGTAAGTTATCTATGTATTAAGTTAGTTATGTAGTAAGTTATCTATGTATTAAGTTATGTAGTAAGTTATCTATGTATTAAGTTATGTAGTAAGTTATCTATGTATTAAGTTATGTAGTAAGTTATCTATGTATTAAGTTATGTAGTAAGTTATCTATGTATTAAGTTATGTAGTAAGTTATCTATGTATTAAGTTATGTAGTAAGTTATCTATGTATTAAGTTATGTAGTAAGTTATCTATGTATTAAGTTATGTAGTGAGTTATCTATGTATTAAGTTATGTTGTAAGTTATCTATGTATTAAGTTAGTTATGTAGTAAGTTATCTATGTACGAAGTTATGTAGTGAGTTATCTATGTATTAAGTTATGTTGTAAGTTATCTATGTACGAAGTTATGTAGTGAGTTATCTATGTATTAAGTTATGTTGTAAGTTATCTATGTATTAAGTTAGTTATGTAGTAAGTTATCTATGTATTAAGTTATGTTGTAAGTTATCTATGTATTAAGTTAGTTATGTAGTAAGTTATCTATGTACTAAGTTATGTAGTAAGTTATCTATGTATTAAGTTATGTAGTAAGTTATCTATGTATTAAGTTATGTAGTAAGTTATCTATGTATTAAGTTAGTTATGTAGTAAGTTATCTATGTACTAAGTTATGTAGTAAGTTATCTATGTATTAAGTTATGTAGTAAGTTATCTATGTATTAAGTTATGTAGTAAGTTATCTATGTATTAAGTTAGTTACGTAGTAAGTTATCTATGTATTAAGTTATTTAGTAAGTTATCTATGTATTAAGTTATTTAGTAAGTTATCTATGTATTAAGTTATTTAGTAAGTTATCTATGTATTAAGTTATGTAGTAAGTTATCTATGTATTAAGTTATGTAGTAAGTTATCTATGTATTAAGTTATGTAGTAAGTTATCTATGTATTAAGTTAGTTATGTAATAAGTTATCTATGTATTAAGTTATGTAGTAAGTTATCTATGTATTAAGTTATTTAGTAAGTTATCTATGTATTAAGTTATGTAGTAAGTTATCTATGTATTAAGTTATGTAGTAAGTTATCTATGTATTAAGTTATGTAGTAAGTTATCTATGTATTAAGTTATGTAGTAAGTTATCTATGTATTAAGTTAGTTATGTAATAAGTTATCTATGTATTAAGTTATGTAGTAAGTTATCTATGTATTAAGTTATGTATTAAGTTATCCATGTATTAAGTTAGTTATGTAGTAAGTTATCTATGTATTAAGTTATGTTGTAAGTTATCTATGTATTAAGTTAGTTATGTAGTAAGTTATCTATGTATTAAGTTATTTAGTAAGTTATCTATGTATTAAGTTATGTAGTAAGTTATCTATGTATTAAGTTAGTTATGTAGTAAGTTATCTATGTATTAAGTTATTTAGTAAGTTATCTATGTATTAAGTTATTTAGTAAGTTATCTATGTATTAAGTTATGTAGTAAGTTATCTATGTATTAAGTTATGTAATAAGTTATCTATGTATTACGTTATGTAGTAAGTTATTTATGTACTAAGTTATGTAGTAAGTTATCTATGTATTAAGTTAGTTATGTAGTAAGTTATCTATGTATTAAGTTATGTAGTAAGTTATCTATGTATTAAGTTATTTAGTAAGTTATCTATATATTAAGTTATGTAGTAAGTTATCTATGTATTAAGTTATTTAGTAAGTTATCTATGTATTAAGTTATGTAGTAAGTTATCTATGTATTAAGTTATGCAGTAAGTTATCCATGTATTAAGTTATGTAGTAAGTTATCTATGTACTAAGTTATGTAGTAAGTTATCTATGTATTAAGTTAGTTATGTAGTAAGTTATCTATGTATTAAGTTATGTAGTAAGTTATCTATGTATTAAGTTATGTAGTAAGTTATCTATGTATTAAGTTAGTTATGTAGTAAGCTATCTATGTATTAAGTTATGTAGTAAGTTATCTATGTATTAAGTTATGTAGTAAGTTATCTATGTATTAAGTTATGTAGTAAGTTATCTATGTATTAAGTTATGTAGTAAGTTATCTATGTATTAAGTTATGTAGTAAGTTATCTATGTATTAAGTTAGTTATGTAGTAAGTTATCTATGTATTAAGTTAGTTATGTAGTAAGTTATCTATGTATTAAGTTAGTTATGTAGTAAGTTATCTATGTATTAAGTTATGTAGTAAGTTATCTATGTATTAAGTTATGTAGTAAGTTATCTATGTATTAAGTTATGTAGTAAGTTATCTATGTATTAAGTTATGTAGTAAGTTATCTATGTATTAAGTTATGTAGTAAGTTATCTATGTATTAAGTTATGTAGTAAGTTATCTATGTATTAAGTTATGTAGTAAGTTATCTATGTATTAAGTTATGTAATAAGTTATCTATGTATTAAGTTATGTATTAAGACACTATGTATACTATGTATTCCAGCCTGCAGAATGGACTCAGTCTTGAGTACTATGTCTTGGATATTCTTCACTCAGTCGCTCTTCACTCTAATTGGCTCAGCGTGTGGAGGGTTCCTGATCCAAAGGTAGGTTGATCCAGGTACCTACTTACTGCTAGGGGAACAGTGGCAGTAGGTGTATCAGCCACAACAGTCCACTAACACCCAGGTACCTACTTACTGCTAGGGGAACAGTGCCAGCAGATGTATCAGCCACAACAGTCAAACATCCAGGTACCTACTTACTGCTAGGTGAACAGTGGCAGCAGGTGTATCAGCCACAACAGTCCACCAATATCCAGGTACCTACTTACTGCTAGGGGAACAGTGGCAGCAGGTGTATCAGCCACAACAGTCCACTAACACCCAGGTACCTACTTACTGCTAGGGGAACAGTGCCAGCAGATGTATCAGCCACAATAGTCCAACATCCAGGTACCTACTTACTGCTAGGTGAACAGTGGCGGCAGGTGTATCAGCCACAACAGTCCACCAACATCCAGGTACCTACTTACTGCTAGGGGAACAGTGGCAGCAGGTGTATCAGCCACAACAGTCCACTAACACCCAGGTACCTACTTACTGCTAGGGGAACAGTGCCAGCAGATGTATCAGCCACAACAGTCAAACATCCAGGTACCTACTTACTGCTAGGTGAACAGTGGCAGCAGGTGTATCAGCCACAACAGTCCACCAATATCCAGGTACCTACTTACTGCTAGGGGAACAGTGGCAGCAGGTGTATCAGCCACAACAGTCCACTAACACCCAGGTACCTACTTACTGCTAGGGGAACAGTGCCAGCAGATGTATCAGCCACAACAGTCAAACATCCAGGTACCTACTTACTGCTAGGTGAACAGTGGCAGCAGGTGTATCAGCCACAACAGTCCACCAATATCCAGGTACCTACTTACTGCTAGGGGAACAGTGGCAGCAGGTGTATCAGCCACAACAGTCCACTAACACCCAGGTACCTACTTACTGCTAGGGGAACAGTGCCAGCAGATGTATCAGCCACAACAGTCAAACATCCAGGTACCTACTTACTGCTAGGTGAACAGTGGCAGCAGGTGTATCAGCCACAACAGTCCACCAATATCCAGGTACCTACTTACTGCTAGGGGAACAGTGGCAGCAGGTGTATCAGCCACAACAGTCCACTAACACCCAGGTACCTACTTACTGCTAGGGGAACAGTGCCAGCAGGTGTATCAGCCACAACAGTCCAACATCCAGGTACCTACTTACTGCTAGGGGAACAGTGGCAGCAGGTGTATCAGCCACAACAGTCCACCAACATCCAGGTACCTACTTACTGCTAGGGGAACAGCAGATGTACCTTGCACAGGTGAAGGAGCAGGTGAAGACACAGCAACAGTAAAGGTGAAGTCAGCAGTAATGGCTGCAGTAAAGTACCTAACACCTAGGCAGCAAGCAAGCGATATAAATTAGGAGCCTCCAGGGCTCCTGAAGCACCTAAGGTGATTTACACTGTAATCAGCTAAGAGGAGTCAGTCGGTATACATATAATGGTGGTAGTATACATATAAATGGTGATAATATACATATAAATGGTGATAATATACATATAAATGGTGATAATATACATATAGACGGTGGTAGTATACATATAGACGGTGGTAGTATACATATAGACGGTGGTAGTATACATATAATGGTGGTAGTATACATATAGACGGTGGTAGTATACATATAGACGGTGGTAGTATACATATAATGGAGGTAGTATACATATAGACGGTGGTAGTATACATATAGACGGTGGTAGTATACATATAGACGGTGGTAGTATACATATAGACGGTGGTAGTATACATATAATGGTGGTAGTATACATATAGACGGTGGTAGTATACATATAGACGGTGGTAGTAT
>NC_091299.1:59179224-59204224 GCF_038502225.1 Cherax quadricarinatus
TGAGTCTGACATATTCCAGGTGAGTCTGGTACCTTCCAAGTGAGTCTGGTACTTTCCAGGTGAGTGGTACCTTTCAGGTGAGTATGATACCTTCCAGGTGAGTCTGGTACCTTCCAGGTGAGTCTGGTACCTTCCAGGTGAGTCTGGTACCTGCTACGTGAGTGTAGTACCCTCCAGGTGAGTGCAGTACCCTCCAGGTGAGTGTAGTACCCTCCAGGTGAGTGCAGTACCCTCCAGGTGAGTGTAGTACCCTCCAGGTGAGTGTAGTACCCTCCAGGTGAGTGCAGTACCCTCCAGGTGAGTGTAGTACCCTCCAGGTGAGTGTAGTACCCTCCAGGTGAGTGTAGTACCCTCCAGGTAAGTGTAGTACCCTCCAGGTGAGTGTAGTACCCTCCAGGTGAGTGTAGTACCCTCCAGGTAAGTGTAGTACCCTCCAGGTGAGTGCAGTACCCTCCAGGTGAGTGTAGTACCCTCCAGGTGAGTGTAGTACCCTCCAGGTGAGTGTTGTACCCTCCAGGTGAGTGCAGTACCCTCCAGGTGAGTGTAGTACCCTCCAGGTGAGTGTAGTACCCTCCAGGTGAGTGCAGTACCCTCCAGGTGAGTGTAGTACCCTCCAAGTGAGTGTAGTACCCTCCAGGTGAGTGTAGTACCCTCCAGGTGAGTGTAGTACCTTCCAGGTTAGTGTAGTACCCTCCAGGTGAGTGTAGTACCCTCCAGGTAAGTGTAGTACCCTCCAGGTGAGTGTAGTACCCTCCAGGTGAGTGTAGTACCCTCCAGGTGAGTGTTGTACCCTCCAGGTGAGTGCAGTACCCTCCAGGTGAGTGTAGTACCCTCCAGGTGAGTGTAGTACCCTCCAGGTGA
Organism: Cherax quadricarinatus; assembly: GCF_038502225.1. Taxonomy (NCBI): domain Eukaryota; kingdom Metazoa; phylum Arthropoda; class Malacostraca; order Decapoda; family Parastacidae; genus Cherax; species Cherax quadricarinatus. Next base: position 59,180,086 of record NC_091299.1, read on the forward strand.
GTGCAGTACCCTCCAGGTGAGTGTAGTACCCTCCAAGTGAGTGTAGTACCCTCCAGGTGAGTGTAGTACCCTCCAGGTGAGTGTAGTACCTTCCAGGTAAGTGTAGTACCCTCCAGGTGAGTGTAGTACCCTCCAGGTGAGTGTAGTACCCTCCAGGTGAGTCTAGTACCCTTCAAGTGAGTCTAGTACCCTCCAGGTGAGTGTAGTACCCTCCAGGTGAGTTTAATACCCTCCAGGTGAGTCTAGTACCCTCCAGGTGAGTTTAATACCCTCCAGGTGAGTGTAGTACCCTCCAGGTGAGTTTAATACCCTCCAGGTGAGTCTAGTACCCTCCAGGTGAGTTTAATACCCTACAGGTGAGTGTAGTACCCTCCAGGTGAGTTTAATTCCCTCCAGGTGAGTCTAGTACCCTCCAAGTGAGTTTAATACCCTCCAGGTGAGTCTAGTACCCTCCAGGTGAGTTTAATACCCTCCAGGTGAGTCTAGTACTAGACAATGGGGCCCCAGTTGTTATACTCTCAGCACCTTGTTCACTGGTCGGGAGGGCATGCCTATAATATCACTGTCCACAGGCACTGCTAAGTCACTGTCACTATTAATCACTGTCCACAGGCACTGCTAAGTCACTGTCACTATTATCACTGTCCACGGGGCTCTGGTGTCCTGGTGGTTAACGCTCTGGCTTCACACGGTGAGGGCCTGGGTTCGATTCCCAGCCAGAGTAGAAACATTGGACGTGTTTCTTTCCACCTGTTGTCTATGTTCCCCATCAGTAAAATGGGTACCTGGGTGTTAGTGGACTGGTGTGGGTCGCATCCTGGGTGTTAGTCGACTGGTGTGGGTCGCATCCTGGGACACTGACCTAAGGAGGCCTGGTCACAGACCGGGCCGCGGGGGCGTTGACCCCCGGAACTCTCTCCAGATAAACAGGCACTGCTAAGTCACTGTCACTATTATCACTGTCCACAGGCACTGCTAAGTCACTGTCACTTAATCGCTGTCCACAGGCATTGCTAAGTCACTGTCACTATTAATCACTGTTCACAGGCACTGCTAAGTCACTGTCACTATTATCACTGTCCACAGGCACTGCTAAGTCACTGTCACTATTATCACTGTCCACAGGCACTGCTAAGTCACTGTCACTATTAATCACTGTCCAAAGGCACTGATAAGTCACTGTCATTATTAATCACTGTCCACAGGCACTGCTAAGTCACTGTCACTATTAATCACTGTCCACAGGCACTGCTAAGTCACTGTCACTATTAATCACTGTCCACAGGCATTGCTAAGTCACTGTCACTATTATCACTGCCCACAGGCACTGATAAGTCACTGTCACTATTATCACTGTCCACAGGCACTGCTAAGTCACTGTCACTATTAATCACTGTCCACAGGCACTGCTAAGTCACTGTCACTATTATCACTGTCTACAGGCACTGCTAAGTCACTGTCACTATTAATCACTGTCCACAGGCATTACTAAGTCACTGTCACTATTAATCACTGTCCACAGGCACTGCTAAGTCACTGTCACCATTAATCACTGTCCACAGGCACTACTAAGTCACTGTCACTATTATCACTGTCCACAGGCACTGCTAAGTGACTGTCGCTATTATCACTGTCCACAGGCACTGCTAAGTCACTGTCACTATTAATCACTCTCCACAGGCAATGCTAAGTCACTGTCACTATTATCACTGTCCTCAGGCACTGCTAAGTCACTGTCACTATTAATCACTGTCCACAGGCATTGCTAAGTCACTGTCACTATTAATCACTGTCCACAGGCACTGCTAAGTCACTGTCACTATTAATCACTGTCCACAGGCACTAAGTCACTGTCACTATTAATCACTGTCCACAGGCACTGCTAAGTCACTATCACTATTATCACTGTCCACAGGCACTGCTAAGTCACTGTCACTATTAATCACTGTCCACAGGCACTGCTAAGTCACTGTCACTATTAATCACTGTCCACAGGCACTAAGTCACTGTCACTATTAATCACTGTGCACAGGCACTGCTAAGTCACTGTCACTATTAATCACTGTCCACAGGCACTGCTAAGTCACTGTCACTATTAATCACTGTGCACAGGCACTGCTAAGTCACTGTCACTATTAATCACTGTCCACAGGCACTGCTAAGTCACTGTCACTATTAATGACTGTCCACAGGCACTGCTAAGTCACTGTCACTATTAATCACTGTCCACAGGCACTGCTAAGTCACTGTCACTATTAATCACTGTCCACAGGCACTGCTAAGTCACTGTCACTATTAATCACTGTCCACAGGCACTGATAAGTCACTGTCACTATTAATCACTGTCCACAGGCACTGCTAAGTCACTGTCACTATTAATCACTGTCCACAGGCACTGCTAAGTCACTGTCACTATTAATCACTGTCCACAGGCACTGCTAAGTCACTGTCACTATTAATCACTGTCCACAGGCACTGCTAAGTCACTGTCACTATTATCACTGTCCACAGGCACTGCTAAGTCACTGTCACTATTATCACTGTCCACAGGCACTGCTAAGTCACTGTCACTATTATCACTGTCCACAGGCACTGCTAAGTCACTGTCACTATTATCACTGTCCACAGGCACTGCTAAGTCACGGTCACTATTATCACTGTCCACAGGCACTGCTAAGTCACTGTCACTATTAATCACTGTCCACAGGCACTAAGTCACTGTCACTATTAATCACTGTCCACAGGCACTGCTAAGTCACTATCACTATTATCACTGTCCACAGGCACTGCTAAGTCACTGTCACTATTAATCACTGTCCACAGGCACTGCTAAGTCACTGTCACTATTAATCACTGTCCACAGGCACTAAGTCACTGTCACTATTAATCACTGTGCACAGGCACTGCTAAGTCACTGTCACTATTAATCACTGTGCACAGGCACTGCTAAGTCACTGTCACTATTAATCACTGTGCACAGGCACTGCTAAGTCACTGTCACTATTAATCACTGTCCACAGGCACTGCTAAGTCACTGTCCCTATTAATGACTGTCCACAGGCACTGCTTAGTCACTGTCACTGTTAATCACTGTCCACAGGCACTGCTAAGTCACTGTCACTATTAATCACTCTCCACAGGCACTGCTAAGTCACTGTCACTATTATCACTGTCCTCAGGCACTGCTAAGTCACTGTCACTATTAATCACTGTCCACAGGCATTGCTAAGTCACTGTCACTATTAATCACTGTCCACAGGCACTGCTAAGTCACTGTCACTATTAATCACTGTCCACAGGCACTAAGTCACTGTCACTATTAATCACTGTCCACAGGCACTGCTAAGTCACTATCACTATTATCACTGTCCACAGGCACTGCTAAGTCACTGTCACTATTAATCACTGTCCACAGGCACTGCTAAGTCACTGTCACTATTAATCACTGTCCACAGGCACTAAGTCACTGTCACTATTAATCACTGTGCACAGGCACTGCTAAGTCACTGTCACTATTAATCACTGTCCACAGGCACTGCTAAGTCACTGTCACTATTAATCACTGTGCACAGGCACTGCTAAGTCACTGTCACTATTAATCACTGTCCACAGGCACTGCTAAGTCACTGTCACTATTAATGACTGTCCACAGGCACTGCTAAGTCACTGTCACTATTAATCACTGTCCACAGGCACTGCTAAGTCACTGTCACTATTAATCACTGTCCACAGGCACTGCTAAGTCACTGTCACTATTAATCACTGTCCACAGGCACTGATAAGTCACTGTCACTATTAATCACTGTCCACAGGCACTGCTAAGTCACTGTCACTATTAATCACTGTCCACAGGCACTGCTAAGTCACTGTCACTATTAATCACTGTCCACAGGCACTGCTAAGTCACTGTCACTATTAATCACTGTCCACAGGCACTGCTAAGTCACTGTCACTATTATCACTGTCCACAGGCACTGCTAAGTCACTGTCACTATTATCACTGTCCACAGGCACTGCTAAGTCACTGTCACTATTATCACTGTCCACAGACACTGCTAAGTCACTGTCACTATTATCACTGTCCACAGGCACTGCTAAGTCACGGTCACTATTATCACTGTCCACAGGCACTGCTAAGTCACTGTCACTATTAATCACTGTCCACAGGCACTAAGTCACTGTCACTATTAATCACTGTCCACAGGCACTGCTAAGTCACTATCACTATTATCACTGTCCACAGGCACTGCTAAGTCACTGTCACTATTAATCACTGTCCACAGGCACTGCTAAGTCACTGTCACTATTAATCACTGTCCACAGGCACTAAGTCACTGTCACTATTAATCACTGTGCACAGGCACTGCTAAGTCACTGTCACTATTAGTCACTGTGCACAGGCACTGCTAAGTCACTGTCACTATTAATCACTGTGCACAGGCACTGCTAAGTCACTGTCACTATTAATCACTGTCCACGGGCACTGCTAAGTCACTGTCACTATTAATGACTGTCCACAGGCACTGCTAAGTCACTGTCACTGTTAATCACTGTCCACAGGCACTGCTAAGTCACTGTCACTATTAATCACTGTCCACAGGCACTGCTAAGTCACTGTCACTATTAATCACTGTCCACAGGCACTGATAAGTCACTGTCACTATTAATCACTGTCCACAGGCACTCCTAAGTCACTGTCACTATTAATCACTGTCCACAGGCACTGCTAAGTCACTGTCACTATTAATCACTGTCCACAGGCACTGCTAAGTCACTGTCACTATTAATCACTGTCCACAGGCACTGCTAAGTCACTGTCACTATTATCACTGTCCACAGGCACTGCTAAGTCACTGTCACTATTATCACTGTCCACAGGCACTGCTAAGTCACTGTCACTATTATCACTGTCCACAGGCACTGCTAAGTCACTGTCACTATTATCACTGTCCACAGGCACTGCTAAGTCACTGTCACTATTATCACTGTCCACAGGCACTGCTAAGTCACTGTCACTATTATCACTGTCCACAGGCACTGCTAAGTCACTGTCACTATTATCACTGTCCACAGGCACTGCTAAGTCACTGTCACTATTAATCACTGTTCACAGGCACTGCACTTCTTCTATGGACTAGGTGCCTTCCTGTCACCCATGATAGCTGAACCGTTCCTGATGAACAAGGAGTGTTCTAGCGCCGTGTTCAACACTAGTCATCACCACCACATGTTCGACCTCAGCACTCCTCCAAATATGTCTCAGCACATGTCTCAGCATTCTCAGCATTCTCAGCAAGTCAGAAACCCTTCTGAGATACAGTATGCATTCTGGATACTATCTGGCTTACAGGTGAGTCTGGAGTAGGTACTGTTTCCTCAGGTGACTCTGGAGTAGGTACCGTGTCCTCAGGTGACTCTGGAATAGGTACCACACATAATTAGTAATGAGTAGTGGTAGTATTCAGTGGTCAGTCATATAGAGTCAAAGTCTGAGTGTTAGAAACAAGAAAGGTGTGGATGAGAATAAGAGAGGGATGTGAGAAGTAGAATATAGCAAAAGAGTAGTTTAGGGAGTTTTGAACTTAATGCTTACCCAGGCTGGCTGGTCAGGTACTAGGTACTAGGTGTCTGGCCAGCTCTTTCTTGAAGGCAATCAGGGGTTTTTGAAGACAGCTAGGCGTCTTGAAGACAGCTAGGCGTCTTGAAGACAGCTAGGGGTCTTGAAGACAACCAGGTATCTTGAAGACAACCAGGGTTCTTGAAGACAACCAGGGTTCTTGAAGACAACCAGGTATCTTGAAGACAACCAGGGGTCTTGAAGACAGCCAGGGGTCTTGAAGACAACCAGTGGTCTTGAAGACAGCCAGGGATCTTGAAGACAACCAGAGGTCTTGAAGACAGCCAGGGGTCTTGAAGACAACCAATGGTCTTGAAGACAACCAGGGGTCTTGAAGACAACCAGGGTTCTTGAAGACAACCAGGGTTCTTGAAGACAACCAGGGTTCTTGAAGACAACCAGGGTTCTTGAAGACAGCTAGGGGTCTTGAAGGCAATCAGGGGCCTTAAAGACAACCAGGGGTCTTGAAGACAACCAGTGGTCTTGAAGACAGCCAGGGGTCTTGAAGACAGCCAGGGGTCTTGAAGACAACCAGGGGTCTTGAAGACAGCCAGGGATCTTGAAGACAACCAGAGGTCTTGAAGACAGCCAGGGGTCTTGAAGACAACCAATGGTCTTGAAGACAACCAGGGGTCTTGAAGACAACCAGGGTTCTTGAAGACAACCAGGGTTCTTGAAGACAACCAGGGTTCTTGAAGACAACCAGGGTTCTTGAAGACAGCTAGGGGTCTTGAAGGCAATCAGGGGCCTTAAAGACAACCAGGGGTCTTGAAGACAACCAGTGGTCTTGAAGACAGCCAGGGGTCTTGAAGACAGCCAGGGGTCTTGAAGACAACCAGTGGTCTTGAAGACAGCCAGGGATCTTGAAGACAACCAGAGGTCTTGAAGACAGCCAGGGGTCTTGAAGACAACCAATGGTCTTGAAGACAACCAGGGGTCTTGAAGACAACCAGGGGTCTTGAAGACAACCAGTGGTCTTGAAGACAACCAGTGGTCTTGAAGACAACCAGTGGTCTTGAAGACAGCCAGTGGTCTTGAAGACAGCCAGGGATCTTGAAGACAGCCAGGGGTCTTGAAGACAGCCAGGGGTCTTGAAGACAACCAGGGGTCTTGAAGACAACCAGGGGTCTTGAAGACAACCAGGTGTCTATTGGTAATCCCCTTATGTGTGCTGGGAGACAGTTGAACAGTCTTGGTCCCATGACACTTATTGTGCTGTCTCTCAGTGTACTGGTGTCACCGTTGTTGTTCATTGTGGGAATGTTACATCTCCTGCCGAGTCTTTTGCTGTCATAGACAGTGATTTTCATGTACAAGTTTGGTACTAATTCCTCTAGGATTTTCCAAATGTATATTATCATGTATCTTTCTCGCCTGCGTTCCAGGGAATACAAATCAAGGGAATGATATTGAAGGTTTATTACTAATATTACTTATTATTATTATTATTATTATTATTATTATTATTATTATTATTATTATTATTATTATTATTTAGGTGACTTACACATTAACAGAGATGTTTGAGGTGAGTGTTCCATCTACTTCAGGTTCCTGTGGTGCTGCTGCTGACAGTGCTGGTGGGTAAGGAGGTGCTGGGACTAGGTGCTGGCCACCTGGATCAGGTTCCAGCAGGTGCAGAAGGCGTGGTGGAGGCTGGCAAGGAGGCCTATGAGATGCAGGCGGCCTCAGGTGACCAGGTGAACCTCAGCCAGCCGACAGGTGACGACCATAGACCACCTGTCAGCAGACAACAGGTGGTGGCTGTCACTGTTCTAACTGCTGCAATGCTCTTCCTCTACGATGGTCTGCAGGTAGGTCTGCTGTGGTCTGTTGTGGTCTGAAGGTAGGTCTGCTGTGGTCTGTTGTGGTCTGAAGGTAGGTCTGCTGTGGTCTGTTGTGGTCTGCTGTGGTGTGTTGTGGTCTGAAGGTAGGTCTGCTGTGGTCTGTTGTGGTCTGAAGGTAGGTCTGCTGTGGTCTGTTGTGGTCTGCTGTGGTGTGTTGTGGTCTGAAGGTAGGTCTGCTGTGGTCTGTTGTGGTCTGCTGTGGTCTGTTGTGGTCTGCTGTGGTGTGTTGTGGTCTGCAGGTAGGTCTGCTGTGGTCTGCAGGTAGGTCTGCTGTGGTCTGTTGTGGTCTGCTGTGGTGTGTTGTGGTCTGAAGGTAGATCTGCTGTGGTCTGAAGGTAGGTCTGCTGTGGTCCGTTGTGGTCTGCTGTGGTGTGTTGTGGTCTGAAGGTAGATCTGCTGTGGTCTGCAGGTAGGTCTGCTGTGGTCTGTTGTGGTCTGCTGTGGTGTGTTGTGGTCTGCAGGTAGGTCTGCTGTGGTCTGTTGTGGTCTGCTGTGGTGTGTTGTGGTCTGAAGGTAGGTCTGCTGTGGTCTGTTGTGGTCTGCTGTGGTGTGTTGTGGTCTGAAGGTAGATCTGCTGTGGTCTGCAGGTAGGTCTGCTGTGGTCTGTTGTGGTCTGCTGTGGTCTGTTGTGGTCTGAAGGTAGGTCTGCTGTGGTGTGTTGTGGTCTGCTGTGGTGTGTTTTGGTCTGAAGGTAGGTCTGCTGTGGTCTGTTGTGGTCTGCTGTGGTGTGTTGTGGTCTGAAGGTAGATCTGCTGCGGTCTGCAGGTAGGTCTGCTGTGGTCTGTTGTGGTCTGCTGTGGTGTGTTGTGGTCTGCAGGTAGGTCTGCTGTGGTCTGTTGTGGTCTGCTGTGGTGTGTTGTGGTCTGAAGGTAGGTCTGCTGTGGTCTGTTGTGGTCTGCTGTGGTGTGTTGTGGTCTGAAGGTAGGTCTGCTGTGGTCTGCAGGTAGGTCTGCTGTGGTCTGTTGTGGTCTGCTGTGGTCTGTTGTGGTCTGAAGGTAGGTCTGCTGTGGTCTGTTGTGGTCTGCTGTGGTGTGTTTTGGTCTGAAGGTAGGTCTGCTGTGGTCTGTTGTGGTCTGCTGTGGTGTGTTGTGGTCTGAAGGTAGGTCTGCTGTGGTGTGTTGTGGTCTGCTGTGGTGTGTTGTGGTCTGAAGGTAGGTCTGTTGTGGTGTGTTGTGGTCTGAAGGTAGGTCTGCTGTGGTGTGTTGTGGTCTGCTGTGGTGTGTTGTGGTCTGAAGGTAGGTCTGCTGTGGTGTGTTGTGGTCTGCTGTGGTGTGTTGTGGTCTGAAGGTAGGTCTGCTGTGGTGTGTTGTGGTCTGCTGTGGTGTGTTGTGGTCTGCTGTGGTGTGATGTGGTCTGAAGGTAGGTCTGCTGTGGTGTGTTGTGGTCTGAAGGTAGGTCTGCTGTGGTGTGTTGTGGTCTGCTGTGGTGTGTTGTGGTCTGAAGGTAGGTCTGCTGTGGTGTGTTGTGGTCTGCTGTGGTGTGTTGTGGTCTGAAGGTAGGTCTGCTGTGGTGTGTTGTGGTCTGCTGTGGTGTGTTGTGGTCTGAAGGTAGGTCTGCTGTGGTGTGTTGTGGTCTGCTGTGGTGTGTTGTGGTCTGAAGGTAGGTCTGCTGTGGTGTGTTGTGGTCTGCTGTGGTGTGTTGTGGTCTGAAGGTAGGTCTGCTGTGGTGTGTTGTGGTCTGCTGTGGTGTGTTGTGGTCTGAAGGTAGGTCTGCTGTGGTGTGTTGTGGTTTGCTGTGGTGTGTTGTGGTCTGAAGGTAGGTCTGCTGTGGTGTGTTGTGGTCTGCTGTGGTGTGTTGTGGTCTGAAGGTAGGTCTGCTGTGGTGTGTTGTGGTCTGCTGTGGTGTGTTGTGGTCTGAAGGTAGGTCTGCTGTGGTGTGTTGTGGTCTGCTGTGGTGTGTTGTGGTCTGAAGGTAGGTCTGCTGTGGTGTGTTGTGGTCTGCTGTGGTGTGTTGTGGTCTGAAGGTAGGTCTGCTGTGGTGTGTTGTGGTCTGCTGTGGTGTGTTGTGGTCTGAAGGTAGGTCTGCTGTGGTGTGTTGTGGTCTGCTGTGGTGTGTTGTGGTCTGAAGGTAGGTCTGCTGTGGTGTGTTGTGGTCTGAAGGTAGGTCTGCTGTGGTGTGTTGTGGTCTGAAGGTAGGTCTGCTGTGGTGTGTTGTGGTCTGAAGGTAGGTCTGCTGTGGTGTGTTGTGGTCTTTGGGTGTTTATTCTAGTCTTATAACAGTGATCCATGTTGACTGTCATCCATGATAACACTGATCCATGTTGACTGTCATCCATGATAACACTGATCCATGTTGACTGTCATCCATGATAACAGTGATCCATGTTGACTGTCATCCATGATAACACTGATCCATGTTGACTGTCATCCATGATAACAGTGATCCATGTTGACTGTCATCTCCTGGTACAGGCTGGGTATGGAGGGTATGTATCTCCTGGGTACTATATAACATGCTGTATCTCCTGGTACAGGCTGGGTATGGAGGGTATGTGTCTCCTGGGTACTATATAACATGCTGTATCTCCTTGTACAGGCTGGGTATGGATGGTATGGAAAATTTTCTAGGGTGTTTATCTGTATGTACCTCAACATTATATACATACAAGTAATCTCATTGGGAGACAACCATATTGTTTACCGTAGTCACCCCGTGTAGACATGTGAGAAAACTTAACCACCTCTGGTCACTACAGGTGGCCCCTTCGACCTCACAATCTTATCCATATCTATCCGAGACCAGTATGGATTGGGTAGCACACACAAGTACGGTGCTACTAGTTAATTGTGGACTGTATAGATTATAGTAGTTTCGCTGAATGAAGGGGAGGGGGGTAGGATACACCTGGATACATCCATCAAGGAAAACATTTGTACATAATCCCACCACTTACCAGATGTTCTCTGGTGGTCACTTGATGTAGTTGGATCACTCATAACCTATCTAATTACAACATAACACCACTGGCCAGCATAGGTTTGTTATAACTAGAAGGGTTACTTAACTGTGGGTGATTGATACTCCTTATTTCTTCCATTCACCATCTCAGTTTCGATGTCCTGCTACACCGACACGGTTCTCATTCCGGCAGGACGAGGTATCCGCTGGTTTGTCCCGGTTAGAAGTCGTGATTCCATAAATCTCCATGATCCCCGGTACGAGAGTCACACGTTCACTCGGAGCAAGGCGCTCTATTTCACATCCCGCATTCTCTTAACTCAATGTTATTATCACTGATTACATTACCATTCACAAGACGATTTAACGTCTCATAACTATTATACACATTAGAGGTCACTCCATTAAGAACTGAGGCCGATGAGCGAGGATTAACACACGGGTATGTCCCCTGGACACACCCTGGCCGTGCACCTGACACCCGGTCCTACTCTTATCACACCTTTTACCACTCTATTACCGTGGTCCCGTAAATCACGTTCCCTCACTCTCCACCAGGAACAGTTACGACACTTCTTATTATGAAATGAGGCCTATATTAATCCTTAGGCCGCCGTGAATGTCAATTTCGTGGTTCCATGCTTTCTCAGCTTCTTCACCACATTCAAAACAATCCGCGCCTTCCTCCCCCGCACATCCGCGCATGCGCCAAGGGAACTCTTGGTTCTACTCCATTTTCAAATACATTTTGACTCATATCGGCACATAAAACACCTATTAGGCGCTATAGTTTCGGAAAATTAAAAATTTTCCACACTGCGGCCGGGCGGAAGTCGTTGTTAGACGACTTAAATTGCGTCTTCCTCCAGGAGACGGTTCCAGCCCTCTGTAGATTGCGCTGCTGTTTTCCTAGTGGGTCTTACTACAGTTTCTTCTTGCATTACCCGGTCAGTGTCTTCAATATCACTCGTGTCACTTTCCCTTAGGTTTCCATCTGCACTGGATTGAACACCATTTAATTCTAAGGGAATTAATTTATTAATGGTACGCAAACTTTCCTGACCACGACACAACACTTTGACGTTTCTGACAACACCTTGTGCGTCTGGGTATAATGTAACTACCTTGCCCAGAGGCCACAATGTTCGATGTTGTTCAGTATCAATTAACACAATGTCACCTGGTTGAATGTTCTGTCGGTTTACTGCCTCTGGCGCACCATAAAAGTGTTCACGTAGTGTAAGAAGATATTCTTTACGCCACACATCAGACCAATGAATAATTACCTTATTTAACATTTTGAACTTGTCACTCAACACAGTCACGTTATTATAATCCTCATCACTTCCCTCGGGATTATCTCTATAGATAGGTGCAGCTTCTAACCTTTGTCCACATATTAGGTGAGAGGGAGTCAGTACCTCCGCGTCAGGAGTGTCGCTCATGTATGACAGAGGGCGATTGTTCACTCGATTCTCTGCCTCCACCAACACTGCCCGGAACTCCTCCAAATCAATTCTCTTCCTGTGTAGCACCTTACGAAGACATCTTTTCACTGTACCTATCATTCTTTCGTACAGTCCTCCCTGCCAGGGGGCTCTGGGAGTAATAAATTTCCAGACACACCCTCGCTGGGTCAACAAAGACTGTACATCATCACTCTTATTTAATTTCATCAAGTGTTGAGCACCCGCTACAAAATTGGTGGCATTATCTGAGATCATCAATCTTGGACAGGATCGTCTAGCTGCAAATTTCCGGAACAGCTGTATGAACTGTTCTGCAGACAAGTCCTGAGCCACTTCTAGATGAACAGCCCTAGTAGCTGTACAAGTAAATAGACATACATACACCTTCAAGGGGACACCATCTGAAGTACCCGTCAAAATGATTGGCCCACTATAGTCCACTCCGGTCACATCAAATGGTTTTACCAACTGCACGCGTTCCTTGGGCAATGGTGGAGGACCTGGGTACATGTAGGTTCTGGCATCCACCCGGCGACATATTACACACGACTTGATAACCCCCTTTACACTTTGCCGTCCTTGTGGAATCCAGAAGGTTTCCCGAATACAGTTTAAGGTATCCTGTACCCCACCGTGCATCACGTTATTATGGGCATTAAAGACAATCAAGGTTGTCAGGTGATGAGTTTTGGGCAGCAAGATAGGGTGCTTAGCATATTCCCCCAATTCAGCATTTTGTAACCTGCCTCTGCACCTAATTACATCATCCTCTAAATACAGCCCCAGCTTTTCTATTATTGAGCCTTTCACAATTTTTCCGTCCATCATGAATTTAATCTCATCCCTGTAGGTTTCTTCTTGTACCCTCTGTAGCCAGTATTTCAGGGGATGGGGAAAATTATGTGAGATATTCATCTTACTTATAAATTTAAACACTAACCTGGTCACACTAATCAGCTTAGGTAAGGAAGAATACCTGTTCATATCAATGGCTAAGGAGGGACTACTGACCGGAGCGGTGCTCACCGTAATTTCGACAGGAGCAATATGTGCCTTTTGCACCGGCCAGTTAATTTTGTCCACCAGCCAACTTGGCCCTTTAAACCACGATAAAGCACTCACAAATTTTTCATAAGTCAAGCCTCGAGACAAGAAGTCAGCTGGGTTCTCGTCACCAGGAATGTGATTAAAGGTTAACATATGCTGACCCAAACTGTGATGTTTCTCCTGCATTTGATTGATTTCAGCGACACTGTTTTGTACATACACAATCTTACTGTTACCATTACGAATCCATTGTAAGGATACCTCGTTATCAGACCAAATTACGGTGTCGCTGATATTTATCTCTCGCAATTTATTTCTTATATAATTGGCTAATTTGACACCTACATAAATGGCCGTTAATTCCAACTGAGGTAAGGTGCGTGATTTGATTGGAGCCACCTTAGCCTTAGACATAACAAGAGAAATGGCACTATTACATTGAAGGTAAGCGACTGCTCCATATGCTAATTTCGAAGCATCGCAAAAAATGTGGAGTACATTTTCTCCCTCTTGACTGGCCACATTACGGGGGAACTTCAACATTGGTAATTTTACATATTCCCCTATTAGTTCTTCCCACCTTTCAACAAATTCCTCAGGTAGGGTTTCATCCCAAGCACACTTAAGCTTCCATGCTTCTTGTATCAACAATTTTCCTCTTATGGTAAGTGGGGACACTAAGCCTAGTGGATCGAAGCATTTTGAAACTTCTGCAAGCAAGACTCTCTTGGTTAATTTATTGGGCATGCTGTAGTCATTAGGCTTTAACGATAACAAGTCTCCCTCTGTGTCCCAAGTCAGTCCCAGCACATTACTATATTTGGACACTTCAACTCCAGGGTTGTCTTTATTTATTTGAACTCTTAAACTGGACGAATTACTGTTCCATTCCCTCAGGGGCATATTTGCACCTTGCATTATTTCATTAGCCCCTGCGTATATGCTCATTAGTTCCTCTTCAGTAGACGTCACCCCCAGGAAATTGTCCACATAAAATTGTTTACCCATTACTCCACTCAGTGGACCACCCGTACGCTTAAGGTGTGCATTTATCGTTGCCTGGAGTAGGAACGGACTGGAGGTAGCACCAAACAATACACTCCTGAAGCGAAAAGTCTTCAGGGGACTAAGTGGGTCACCAGGATTCTCGGGCCATAAGAACCTAGTGCAATCCCGGTCAGCCTCCTGCAGACCCACTCTCAGGAAAGCTTTACTTATGTCTGCCGTAAAGGCATAATTCTTAACCCTGAAGTTTAATAGTATGTCTCCCAGTTTTTCCGTCAACGACGGACCTGTCATCAAACAGTCATTCAAACTAGGTACACTTTTATTACTCCTGGCACTACAATTAAACACAATCCTCAGAGGAGTGGTCTTAGAATCCTTCTTCACTCCGTGGTGTGGCAAATAGTGACCATAAATCTGGGTTTGCTCGGGAGGTACCTCCTCTATGAATTTATTATTTAACTGCTCATTAATTATATCATCGTAAGCAGTCAATAGTTCTGGTGTCTTGCTCAATTCGTGGAGCTGAGCCTTTAATTGTCCATACGCCATCCGGTAATTAGTTGGTAGGTCTGGATGGTTCAGCTTCCACGGAAGTCTCACCCAGTATTGTCCAGATTCAAATTTAACATCCTTCTGGTATTGTTCTTGAGTAAAGGAATCATCTGGACTTTCTTCATTTACATTGATCCCTATGCTGTCCAATTCCCATAATTTATACACAGGTTCAACTTCATCCTCTATTGAAGTATATTTACACTGGGGTGATACTTCATGAGCAAGACACACCGTAACTGTATTTATGGATTCCTCCAGTCATTCATTATCGGTACGAGGAAGCCTGCCATACATCACGTGACCTCCGGCGGTCCTTAGAAGGGTGACTCCGCATTTCTTTGTCATACCCTTTACAAAGGTGGCATAATGGTCACTACCTATCAAAATATCTATTGGCCCCACCGAATCATTATTTATACCAGAAGGTGCCAAATCTACCTTACTCGAAAGCCTTTCAGTAGCGTTACCAAGCCCTATGGTAGATATTTTCTCTGGGAGCCTATCCACAATTACGGCATTAATACGTTTTCTCTCATTGCCCAGCCGGACAGTTACATAAACAGTGTCGTATGACTGGGCCTTCTTATTCGAGAGAAAGCCAGATAGCTTGAGTATAGCAGGATCTCCCATTTGTACCTTCATCCCATTAAGGCAGTTACGTTTTATGAAGGTACGTTGTGATCCCTGATCCAGTAATGCTGTTACAGTTTTGGATTTACGCCGTTTATCATTAATCACCACATCCAACACAGGCAAAGCTACCTCAGCTAGGCCATCATTACCGACGTTAGCTGCAATCTTTACGTGGGCTACTGTTGTGTCTGGGTTATTATCACTATCAGTACTATTGTTACCATCATTACGATTAGATCTGCCCTTACACATAGCTATGTGGTGTCTTCCCTTGTTACACTGATAACAATAGTGCAAGTTAGCACGGCAATCCCTTACATTATGATTTCCTAGACACCTGATACATCTAGCAAGCTCTTCCAATCTTTCCACTTTAACATCCCATGAATTATAGGCATTACAGTTCTTAGAGAAATGAGTACCGTTGCAGAAGATACAATCTCTCCTTTCTTTGCCCGACCTCTTATCAACTGGGCTACACTTATTGTGGTACTTCCTCCTCTTGCTTGGAGGTGGAGAACCACTATAACTGGCACCTGTCACTTGATACGTGCCTACGTAACCCCGTGTAGTAGGTGGCTTAGGATTATTGATATTAGGATAAGGTTTCCCTTTGTGGAACTTGGCAGGTGCACTGGGGTCTGTAGATGTGGTATTCCTAGAGGTAATGGGTTGGCTGATCTGCAGTTGGACAATTAGCCCTTGCAGTCCCACTCTTATTTCTTCCAACCTGAAGTAACCCTTGTGATATCTGTTAGATAACCACTCTATGGTCTTGTGGTTCAATTTATTCTGAATCAAGGCACTCAACAACCACTCTGCTCCCTCCAGATCATATTTATTACTCAAGGTCTTAAGAGTGCTTTCTAGTTTGATCCTAAATTGCTGTAAACTGTTGCGGTTGTGATCTGGAGTCTTCAAATTAGCCAAATTAGCCACTAGGTCCAGCCTACTTTGCTCCAAGTTACCGTAAGTGACCTCCAACAAGTCAACTGCCTCACTATAGGAGTCATCTACATTTGGGAATGCTTGTATGAGAACATGCGCATCTCCCCTTACTTGTCCCTTTAAATAGCATAATTTGGTAACACTTGCAAGATCACTCCTATCATGTACGACTGCTTTGAAGATAGACCAAAACTCCTCCCAGTGTTCTCCCGGATTAAACACAGGCATACATAATTCTGGGAGTTTTGGTAGATGTCTCTGACTTTCCTTACTAGGTTGACCAACAACATTGTTTACACCCTTTACCTTCTCCAAAGCCTTAGTTTTGCAGGACACAATGTTGTCCTCCACTTCATAATGTTGATCCAGCAGTCGCTCCCTTTCAGCATCATCTGCACAATTCTCTAGCAGCTCTTTTTCATAGTCTTTAAACCACAACCTATATGACTCATGTCTATTTCCTAAGGCATCTAGGTGTAGCTTTAATTCATCAGGGTTTACCGTTTCTTGTTTCATTAACTCCATACACTTCTTGTATGATTTAGTAACATGACCCTTCCGAGCTTGTAGTGACGCTTTCTTTGCTTTGGCATCCATGGACTTGCCAGTCGCACTAACTTCCTCAGACCCAGCCATGGTTAGGGAATTAATAATCACCCATTATACTACTTAAGTAGACGCCTTATAAGAGTAATTCTTGCACTTTACTCTTGTATAAATCCTAGCCACCCATGTGCTAGCAATTTATTGGGCTAATTATCATCCATCACACGATCGATTAAACTTGTGCACCCTACACCGACTTCCTTCAATCAGTCACTTAATTATTAAGTAATTAATTCAATTAATTTTTTCACTGATTGCATCCGGTTCACGAAGGACCAGCGGGCAGATATGGAAAATTTTCTAGGGTGTTTATCTGTATGTACCTCAACATTATATACATACAAGTAATCTCATTGGGAGACAACCATATTGTTTACCGTAGTCACCCCGTGTAGACATGTGAGAAAACTTAACCACCTCTGGTCACTACAGGTGGCCCCTTCGACCTCACAATCTTATCCATATCTATCCGAGACCAGTATGGATTGGGTAGCACACACAAGTACGGTGCTACTAGTTAATTGTGGACTGTATAGATTATAGTAGTTTCGCTGAATGAAGGGGAGGGGGGTAGGATACACCTGGATACATCCATCAAGGAAAACATTTGTACATAATCCCACCACTTACCAGATGTTCTCTGGTGGTCACTTGATGTAGCTGGATCACTCATAACCTATCTAATTATAACATAACACTACTGGCCAGCATAAGTTTGCTATAACTAGAAGGGTTACTTAACTGTGGGTGATTGATACTCCTTATTTCTTCCATTCACCATCTCAGTTTCGATGTCCTGCTACACCGACACGGTTCTCATTCCGGCAGGACGAGGTATCCGTCGGTTTGTCCCGGTTAGAAGTCGTGATTCCATAAATCTCCATGATCCCCGGTACGAGAGTCACACGTTCACTCGGAGCAAGGCGCTCTATTTCACATCCTGCATTCTCTTAACTCAATGTTGTTATCACTGATTACATTACCATTCACAAGACGATTTAACGTCTCATAACTATTACACAAATTAGAGGTCACTCCATTAAGAACTGAGGCCGATGAGCGAGGATTAACACACGGGTATGTCCCCTGGACACACCCTGGCCGTGCACCTGACACCCGGTCCTACTCTTATCACACCTTTTACCACTCTATTACCGTGGTCCCGTAAATCACGTTCCCTCACTCTCCACCAGGAACAGTTACGACACTTCTTATTATGAAATGAGGCCTATATTAATCCTTAGGCCGCCGTGAATGTCAATTTCGTGGTTCCATGCTTTCTCAGCTTCTTCACCACATTCAAAACAATCCGCGCCTTCCTCCCCCGCACATCCGCGCATGCGCCAAGGGAACTCTTGGTTCTACTCCATTTTCAAATACATTTTGACTCATATCGGCACATAAAACACCTATTAGGCGCTATAGTTTCGGAAAATTAAAAATTTTCCACAGATGGTATATATCTCCTGGGTACTATATAACATGCTGTATCTCCTGGTACAGGCTGGGTATGGAGGGTATGTATCTCCTGGGTACTATATAACATGCTGTATCTCCTGGTACAGGCTGGGTATGGAGGGTATGTGTTCTCCTACGCACGGAGGAGCATCGCTGGTATGACCATGAATGAGGCGGCCTACCTCAATGCTTGCTTCTGGGGTACCTTCGCTTTTGGTAGGCTGATGTCTATAGGCCTTGCTACCAGGCTGGCCCCGGCCTTCATGTTGTTATGTAATATTGTAAGTATTATTATTATTATTATTATTATTATTATTATTATTATTATTATTATTATTATTATTAATATTATTAACCTCTCATGGTACCTCAGCAGTGTGTGGTAGTTATGGTACTAGCACTACCATCATGGTACCTCAGCAGTGTGTGGTAGTTATGGTACTAGCACTACCATCATGGTACCTCAGCAATGTGTGGTAGTTATGGTACTAGCACTACCATCATGGTACCTCAGCAGTGTGTGGTAGTTATGGTACTAGCACTACCATCATGGTACCTCAGCAATGTGTGGTAGTTATGGTACTAGCACTACCATCATGGTACCTCAGCAATGTGTGGTAGTTATGGTACTAGCACTACCATCATGGTACCTCAGCAGTGTGTGGTAGTTATGGTACTAGCACTACCATCATGGTACCTCAGCAGTGTGTGGTAGTTATGGTACTAGCACTACCATCATGATACCTCAGCAGTGTGTGGTAGTTATGGTACTAGCACTACATCATGGTACCTCAGCAATGTGTGGTAGTTATGGTACTAGCACTACCATCATGGTACCTCAGCAGTGTGTGGTAGTTATGGTACTAGCACTACCATCATGGTACCTCAGCAGTGTGTGGTAGTTATGGTACTAGCACTACCATCATGATACCTCAGCAATGTGTGGTAGTTATGGTACTAGCACTACCATCATGGTACCTCAGCAATGTGTGGTAGTTATGGTACTAGCACTACCATCATGGTACCTCAGCAGTGTGTGGTAGTTATGGTACTAGCACTACCATCATGGTACCTCAGCAGTGTGTGGTAGTTATGGTACTAGCACTATCATCATGGTACCTCAGCAATGTGTGGTAGTTATGGTACTAGCACTACTATCATGGTACCTCAGCAGTGTGTGGTAGTTATGGTACTAGCACTACCATCATGGTACCTCAGCAGTGTGTGGTAGTTATGGTACTAGCACTACCATCATGATACCTCAGCAGTGTGTGGTAGTTATGGTACTAGCACTACCATCATGGTACGTCAGCAGTGTGTGTGGTAGTTATGGTACTAGCACTACCATCATGGTACCTCAGCAGTGTGTGGTAGTTATGGTACTAGCACTACCATCATGGTACGTCAGCAGTGTGTGTGCTAGTTATGGTACTAGCACTACCATCATGGTACCTCAGCAGTGTGTGGTAGTTATGGTACTAGCACTACCATCATGGTACCTCAGCAGTGTGTGGTAGTTATGGTACTAGCTCTACCATCATGGTACCTCAGCAGTGTGTGATAGTTATGTTACTAGCACTACCATGGTACCTCAACAGTTTATGGTAGTTATGGTACTAGCACTACCACAGTGGTACATGAACAGTGCATGGTAGTTATGGTACTAGCACTACCATCATGGTACCTCAGCAGTGTGTGGTAGTTATGGTACTAGCACTACATCATGGTACCTCAGCAGTGTATGGTAGTTATGGTACTAGCACTACCATGGTACCTCAACAGTATATGATAGTTATTGTACTAACACTACCATAAAGGTATCTCAACAGTGCATGGTAACTATGGTATTAACACTGATGGTACTTCAACAGAGCGGGTGTATGGTAGCCATGGTAGTAATGTTATCACTGCGCCACAACCATGCGGTACTCTACCTTGGTACCTGCATATTTGGTACCTTCCTCTCTTCAGTGTACCCAACTGCAGTCACCTTGGCCGAGACCTACATCCACGTCACCTGTAAGTCACCTACCACCTAAATAACCACAGGGGGAGTTGAATATTTCGAGCCCTTTCGTGTAGCAATCATAACTTCGTCAGGAGCTTGCAGTGTTGCAGAAATGTGTTTGAAGGATATTGAATTATCTTGATACATTGTGAATGTTGACACATGCAAGTATGTATCACTGTAAGATGTTATGTGTTATTACAGCCACGATAACCAGCACACTGGTGGTTACAGCAGCCGCTGGAGAGATGATCATACCTGTTATCATTGGTCATGTAAGTTATCCTGGCACTGTATGATAACTAGTTTTATAGTGAGATACAAACCTGTTATCCTGAGGCAGGATGACACCTGTTATCATGTACATGAACCGAGGCAGAATAACATGTGATATCATGTAAATTCACGTTTCGTCTAGTGATTTAAAACACCTTAGATATCCCCAGTAATTAGGTATATCCCAGGACTGTTAGGTACTCTTCAGTATCTCAGTCCAACACCTGCACCTACTTTCCCTTCTGCAGGAGTTCGTATCTATTGGACCGGCCAGCGTGTTGATATCAGGCGTCGTAATGACCCTAATTAGCTTCGTGGTGTACCTAATGCTGTACCTAGTTGCCCAGACCATCACACGACAGTCCTGTGAGTGTTACCTAAGTTTGCTTTAATTTAGTATGTATGGGGGGGCTCTGTATAGAGATTTATAAAGTCGTGGTGTATGGGGGGCTCTGTATAGAGAATAACGAAAAAGGCACAATACCGTGACTGGAACGATACACAAATAACCCGCACATAAAAGAGAGAAGCTTACGACGACGTTTTGGCCCGACTTGGACCATTGACGAAGTCACACAGTGTGACTTTGTCAATGGTCCAAGTCGGACCGAAACGTCGTCGTAAGCTTCTCTCTTTTATGTGCGGGTTATTTGTGTATCTCTGTATAGAGATTTATAAAGTCATGGTGTTAGCTTGTACACAGAGCTTGTAAGCAATTTTCACTCTTATGGTACACAATCCATTTTTTCCCCCTCAGCTGAGCAGAGCATGCTGAGAAGACTGAGGAGTCTGCTGCTTCCTCAGCAGACTGAAGCAGGAGACGACACAGGTCTGCTGAAGCATCACGTGAAATATTATACAAGGATGAGAAGTAATCTCTCTCAGTCTTCACTGGGAGAAGATGCTGAGGACACACCCACTCAGCACCAAGACAGTTCTCCAGTGCTGCTGTAACTGCTTAACTCAGTACCTGTCGTGTAAGTAGGTACCTTATACTAACACCTGTGGGTGTTTGTATCTTTCATGTAAGTAGGTACCTTGTACTAACACCTGTGCTTGCTCCTGTATCATGGTACCACTGTAACCATCATGTAAGTAGGTACCTTGTACTAACACCTATGCTTGCTCCTGTATCATGGTACCACTGTAACCATCATGTAAGTAGGTACCTTGTACTAACACCTGTGCTTGCTCCTGTATCATGGTACCACTGTAACCATCATGTAAGTAGGTACCTTGTACTAACACCTGTGCTTGCTCCTGTATCATGGCACCACTGTAACCATCATGTAAGTAGGTACCTTGTACTAACACCTGTGCTTGCTCCTGTATCATGGTACCACTGTAACCATCATGTAAGTAGGTACTTTATACTAACACCTGTGCTTGCTCCTGTATCATGGCACCACTGTAACCATCATGTAAGTAGGTACCTTGTACTAACACCTGTGCTTGCTCCTGTATCATGGTACCACTGTAACCATCATGTAAGTAGGTACCTTGTACTAACACCTGTGCTTGCTCCTGTATCATGGTACCACTGTAACCATCATGTAAGTAGGTACCTTGTACTAACACCTGTGCTTGCTCCTGTATCATGGTACCACTGTAACCATCATGTAAGTAGGTACTCCTTGCACTCAATCAGTTAATCAATCAATTATTATTATTATTATTTGTCACAAGTGTTCATGTTATTGTTGTTCCAGCAGGTGTTCACTGTGTGTTGTGTTTGTCAGGTGTGGCAATGAGACCTTGTTTGTTGAGAACTTCCTGCCAGGCTGAAGTTTGAAGTCAGAAGTTTGAAGTTTGAAGTTTGAAGTCTGAAGTCTGAAGTTTGAAGTCAAAGTCTGAAGTCTGAAGTCAGAAGTCAGAAGTCAGAAGTCAGAAGTCAGAAGTCAGAAGTCAGAAGTTTGAAGTCTGAAGCCTGGAAAATAATCAAAGTGTCTCTTATACCCCTAGCTTATTTTGCATCATACTAGTGTATATATATTTGATCAAACTACATATATGTACTTTCAATAATATCTTCATGATAGATAGACAAATAGACATTACTGAGTTTAGAGCATGATGAAAATAACAGTTTTATTCAGGACATATTAGCGATAGAATTATGTTTAAGTTAGGTAGGATGTATGTGATAAAATACAGAATCTGCCAATCAGAGCTCAGCCCACTGATGTAAACATTGGAGTGACCAATCAGATCATCGCTCACTGATGTAAACAGTTCCAGTAACATTATCTCCCGCGGAATGTCTGCCAACATGAATCTCACGCAGTCTTCGTCATCTTTATTATGATTTTATTACCTCGTAATTCGTTAATTTTAGCAGACGAGGCCAACGATCATTACTACTAAGTAATGTAGGCGTGAGTACTAATGTTCCTTAGTTACTTAATAGCTCAGGTTTCGTTAATTAAGGTTGAATTACACTGCACAAACCTTTCATACACACCAGCAATTATTTTCTGACATAACTCGATGTAGCTCCTAAACTCAGTATTATAAGTACGCACACACGGGGCCAAGAGCTGTGACTCGACCCCTGCAACCACAGTTAGGTGACCACACTACATCTGTGATTTGTATAGTAAATATTTTTTTGTTATTGTTAATGATAATTTGAATATAATGTTATAGACGAGTTTACTATATGCAGAATGTTTTTATTCTGAGTCCAGAATATATACACTTAAGTGTATATCAGTGTATATACTGAGAGGTGTATATCTCAGTGTATATACTGAGAGGTGTATATCAGTGTATATACTGAGAGGTGTATATCTCAGTGTATATACTGAGAGGTGTATATCTCAGTGTATATACTGAGAGATGTATATCTCAGTGTATATACTGAGAGGTGTATATCTCAGTGTATATACTGAGAGGTGTATATCTCAGTGTATATACTGAGAGGTGTATATCTCAGTGTATATACTGAGAGGTGTATATCTCAGTGTATATACTGAGAGGTGTATATCTCAGTGTATATACTGAGAGATGTATATCTCAGTGTATATACTGAGAGGTGTATATCTCAGTGTATATACTGAGAGGTGTATATCTCAGTGTATATACTGAGAGGTGTATATCTCAGTGTATATACTGAGAGGTGTATATCTCAGTGTATATACTGAGAGGTGTATATCTCAGTGTATATACTGAGAGATGTATATCTCAGTGTATATACTGAGAGATGTATATCTCAGTGTATATACTGAGAGATGTATATATCAGTGTATATACTGAGAGGTGTATATCACTGTATATACTGAGAGTTGTATATCTCAGTGTATATACTGAGAGATGTATATCTCAGTGTATATACACTGAGAGGTCTATATCACTGTATATACACTGAGAGATGTATATCTCAGTGTATATACACTGAGAGGTGTATATCTCAGTATATATACACTGAGAGGTGTATATCTCAGTGTATATATACTGAGAGGTGTATATCACTGTATATACACTGAGAGGTGTATATCTCAGTGTATATACACTGAGAGGTATATATCTCAGTGTATATACACTGAGAGGTGTATATCTCAGTGCATATACACTGAGAGGTGTATATCTCAGTGTATATATACTGAGAGGTGTATATCACTGTATATACACTGAGAGGTGTATATTTCAGCGTATATTTACACTGAGAGGTGTATATCTCAGTGCATATACACTGAGAGGTGTATATCTCAGTGTATATATACACTGAGAGGTGTATATCTCAGTGTATATACACTGAGAGG
Source organism: Cherax quadricarinatus (assembly GCF_038502225.1). Taxonomy (NCBI): domain Eukaryota; kingdom Metazoa; phylum Arthropoda; class Malacostraca; order Decapoda; family Parastacidae; genus Cherax; species Cherax quadricarinatus. The sequence goes on from NC_091299.1 coordinate 59,204,217, forward strand.
TATATATC
>NC_091299.1:59209224-59316724 GCF_038502225.1 Cherax quadricarinatus
ACTGTGGGTGTGAGTGTGGGTTACTGTGGGTGTGAGTGTGGGTTACTGTGGGTGAGTGTGGGTTACTGTGGGTGTGAGTGGGTTACTGTGGGTGTGAGTGTGGGTTACTGTGGGTGTGAGTGTGGGTTACTGTAGGTGTGAGTGTGGGTTACTGTGGGTGAGTGTGTTACTGTGGGTGAGTGTGTTACTGTGGGTGAGTGTGTTACTGTGGGTGAGTGTGTTACTGTGGGTGAGTGTGTTACTGTGGGTGAGTGTGTTACTGTGGGTGAGTGTGTTACTGTGGGTGAGTGTGGGTTACCGTGGGTGAGTGTGGGTTACTGTGGGTGAGTGTGTTACTGTGGGTGAGTGTGTTACTGTGGGTGATTGTGTTACTGTGGGTGAGTGTGGGTTACTGTGGGTGAGTGTTACTGTGGGTGAGTGTGGGTTACTGTGGGTGTGTTACTGTGGGTGAGTGTGTTACTGTGGGTGAGTGTTACTGTGGGTGAGTGTGTTACTGTGGGTGAGTGTGGGTTACTGTGGGTGAGTGGGTTACTGTGGGTGAGTGTGGGTTACTATGGGTGAGTGTGTTACTGTGGGTGAGTGTGTTACTGTGGGTGAGTGTGGGTTACTGTGGGTGAGTGTGGGTTACTGTGGGTGAGTGTGGGTTACTGTGGGTGAGTGTGTTACTGTGGGTGAGTGTGGGTTACTGTGGGTGAGTGTGGGTTACTGTGGGTGAGTGTGGGTTACTGTGGGTGAGTGTGGGTTACTGTGTGTGAGTGTGGGTTACTGTGGGTGTGAGTGTGGGTTACCGTGGGTGAGTGTGGGTTACTGTGGGTGAGTGTGGGTTACTGTGGGTGAGTGTGGGTTACTGTGGGTGTGTTACTGTGTGTGTGTGAGTGTGGGTTACTGTGGGTGAGTGTGGGTTACTGTGGGTGAGTGTGTTACTGTAGGTGTGAGTGTGTTACTGTGGGTGAGTGTGGGTTACTGTGGGTGAGTGTGTTACTGTGGGTGAGTGTGGGTTACTATGGGTGAGTGTGTTACTGTGGGTGAGTGTGGGTTACTGTGGGTGAGTGTGGGTTACTGTGGGTGAGTGTGGGTTACTGTGGGTGTGTTACTGTGGGTGAGTGTGGGTTACTGTGGGTGAGTGTGGGTTACTGTGGGTGAGTGTGGGTTACTGTGGGTGAGTGTGGGTTACTGTGGGTGAGTGTGGGTTACTGTGTGTGTGAGTGTGGGTTACTGTGTGTGTGTGAGTGTGGGTTACTGTGTGTGTGTGAGTGTGGGTTACTGTGGGTGTGAGTGTGGGTTACTGTGGGTGAGTGTGGGTTACTGTGGGTGAGTGTGGGTTACTGTGGGTGAGTGTGGGTTACTGTGGGTGTGAGTGTGGGTTACTGTGGGTGAGTGTGGGTTACTGTGGGTGTGAGTGTGGGTTACTGTGGGTGAGTGGGTTACTGTGGGTGTGAGTGTGGGTTACTGTGGGTGAGTGGGTTACTGTGGGTGTGAGTGTGGGTTACTGTGGGTGTGAGTGTGGGTTACTGTGGGTGAGTGTTACTGTAGGTGTGTGGGTTACTGTGGGTGTTACTGTGGGTGTGAGTGGGTTACTGTGGGTGAGTGTGGGTTACTGTGTGTGTGTGAGTGTGGGTTACTGTGGGTGAGTGTGGGTTACTGTGGGTGAGTGTGGGTTACTGTGGGTGAGTGGGTTACTGTGGGTGTGAGTGGGTTACTGTGGGTAAGTGTTACTGTAGGTGTGAGTGTGGGTTACTGTGGGTGAGTGGGTTACTGTGGGTGTGAGTGGGTTACTGTGGGTGTGAGTGGGTTATTGTGGGTGAGTGGGTTACTGTGTGAGTGTGGGTTACTGTGGGTGAGTGGGTTACTGTGGGTGTGAGTGTGGGTTACTGTGGGTGAGTGGGTTACTGTGGGTGTGAGTGGGTTATTGTGGGTGTGAGTGGGTTACTGTGGGTGTGAGTGGGTTATTGTGGGTGAGTGTGGGTTACTGTGGGTGTGAGTGTGGGTTACTGTGGGTGTGAGTGTGGGTTACTGTGTGTGTGTGAGTGGGTTACTGTGGGTGTGAGTGTGGGTTACTGTGGGTGTGAGTGTGGGTTACTGTGGGTGTGAGTGTGGGTTACTGTGGGTGTGTGGGTTACTGTGGGTGTACTCACCTACCTAATTGTACTCACTTAATTGTGGTTGCAGGGGTCGAGACTCAGCTCCTGGCCCCGCCTCTTCACCGTCCGCTAATAGGTCCTCTCTCCCCCTGCTCCATGAGCTTTATCATACCTCGTCTTAAAACTATGTATAGTTCCTGCCTCCACTACATCGCTTGCCAGACTATTCCACTTCCTGACAACTCTATGACTGAAGAAATACTTCCTAACATCCCTTTGACTCATCTGAGTCTTCAGCTTCCAATTGTGACCTCTTGTTTCTGTGTCCCATCTCTGGAACATCCTGGCTCTGTCCACCTTGTCTATGCCACGCAGTATTTTGTATGTCGTTATCATGTCTCCCCTGACCCTCCTGTCCTCCAGTGTTGTCAGACCGATTTCCCTTAACCTTTCTTCATAGGACATTCCCCTTAGTTCTGGAACTAACCTTATCGCAAACCTTTGCACTTTCTCTAATTTCTTGACATGTTTGACCAGATGTGGGTTCCAAACTGGTGCTGCGTACTCCAGTACGGGCCTAACGTACACGGTGTATAAAGTCTTTGAACGATTCCTTACTGAGGTATCGGAACGCTATTCTCAGGTTTGCCAGGCTCCCGTATGCTGCAGCAGTTATCTGGTTACTGTGTGCTTCTGGCGATGTACTCGGTATTATACTCACTCCTAGGTCTTTCTCCTTGAGTGAGGTTTGTAGCTTTTGGCCTCCTAGCCTATACTCTGTCTGTGTGAGTGGGTTACTATATGTGTGAGAATGGGTTACTGTGGGTGTGAGAGTGGGTTACTGTGGGCGAGAGTGGGTTACTGTGGGTGTGAGTGGGTTACTGTGGGTGTGAGAGTGGGTTACTGTGGATGTGCCCACTGCTGGTGGTCCTGAATGACGTGGGTTGGTGCCCAGACAACACAAAGCCAACACACACACACACGTGCCCACTGTGCCAGCCAGGGAAGTGCCAGCCAGGTAAGTGCCAGCTAGGGAAGTGCCAGCCAGGGAAGTACTAGCCAGGTAAGTGCCAGCTAGGGAAGTGCTAGCCAGGGATGTGCCAGCCAGGGATGTGCCAGCCAGGGATGTGCCCGCCAGGGAAGTGAAAGCCAAGGAAGTGCCAGCAAGGGAAGTGCCAGCCAGGGAAGTGCCAACCAGGGAAGTACCAGTCAGAAAAGTACCAGCCAGGGAAATGCCAGTCAGGGAAGTACCAGCTAGGGAAGTGGCAGCCAGGGAATTGGCAGCCAGGGAAGTGGCAGCCAGAGAAGTACCAGCTAGGGAAGTGCCGACCATGGAAGTGGCGGCCAGGGAAGTGCCGGGCAGGGAAGTACCAGCCAGGGAAGTGCCAGCCAGAGAAGTACCAGCTAGGGAAGTGCCATGGAAGTGGCGGCCAGGGAAGTGCCAGGCAGGGAAGTACCAGCCAGGGAAGTGCCAGTCAGGGAAGTACCAGCCAGGGAAGTGTCAGTCAGGGAAGTACCAGCTAGGGAAGTGGCAGCCAGGGAAGTGCCAGTCAGAGAAGTGAAGGCCAGGGAAATGTCAGCCAGGGAAGTGCCAGGCAGGGATATGCCAGTCAGGGAAATGTCAGCCAGGAAAGTACTAACCAGGGAAGTACCAGACAGAGAAGTACCAGTCAGGGAAGTGCCAGGCAGGGAAGTGCCAGTCAGGGATTCGTCATCACACACTGAACACGATGGTAACTCTTGGCACTCTAAGAATTTAATTCCAAGGCATTACTCGACCCCTGCAACCATATATAGGTGACCAGACACACACAAACACACACACACACACACACACACACACACACACACACACACACACACACACACACACACACACACACACACACACACACACACACACTGACGAGGTGTCAGAGTGGGCACCTGTGACGAGCGGGGTCCCACAGGGGTCAGTCCTAGGACCTGTGCTGTTTTTGGTATATGTGAACGACATGACGGAAGGGATAGACTCAGAAGTGTCCTTGTTTGCAGATGATGTGAAGTTAATGAGCAAATCGGTCGAGGATCAGGTAGGACTACAAAGAGATCTGGACAGGCTACAAGCCTGGTCCAGCAACTGGCTCCTTGAATTTAACACTGCCAAATGCAAAGTCATGAAGATCGGGGAAGGGCAAAGAAGACCGCAGACAGAGTATAGTCTAGGCGGCCAAAGACTGCAAACCTCACTCATGGAAAAAGACCTTAGCCGCGTGAGTATAACACCGATCACATCTCCTAAGGCGCACATCAGTCAGATAACTGCTGCAGCGTACGGGCGTCTGGCAAACCTAAGAATAGCGCTCCGATACCTCAGGAATCGTTAAAGACTCTGTATACCATTTACGTCAGGCCCATACTGGAGTATGCAGCACCAGTTTGGAATCCACACCTGGTCAAGCACGTCAAGAAATTAGAGAAAGTGCAAAGGTTTGCAACAAGACTAGTCCCAGAGCTATGGGGAATGTCCTACGAAGAAAGGTTAAGGGAAATCGGCCTGACGACACTGGAGGACAGGAGGGTCAGGGGAGACATGATAGCGACATATAAAATACTGCGCGGAATAGACAAGGTGGACAAAGACAGGATGTTCCAGAGCTGGGACACAGAAACAAGAGGTCACAATTGAAAGTTGAAGACTCAGATGAATCATAGGGATGTTAGGAAGTATTTCTTCAGTCACAGAGTTGTCAGGCAGTGGAATAGCCTACAAAGTGATGTAGTGGAGGCGGTTTTAAGACGAGGTATGATAAAGCTCATGGAGCAGGGAGAGGACCCAGTAGCGGTCAGTGAAGAGGCGGGGCCAGGAACTGAGTATCAACTCCTGCAACCACAAATAGGCGAGTACAAATAAGTGAGTACACACACATGGAGGTATCCTGATAGAAGTATCGTGATGAAGGTACCGTGAAGCACAGGAGGCTGGCTTCAGGAAGTAGTGTGTACAGTGGTACTTTTAGTAAGATATTTGTACACGTCAGCCCCTCCCTGGACACTGATGTGCGTCACTGTTCTAACCTCAGGCTTGTTCATTCTACCCCTGGGAGTGTTCAACCTTCCCCAGGGATTCTTGCTACCCTTTGTACCTGATATACCCACCAAGAACTGCACTCGGTGTTCATCAAGAACTGCACTCGGTGTTCATCAAGAACTGCACGGTGTTCATCAAGAATGCACTCGGTGTTCATCAAGAACTGCAAGAAGCCTCTTTCACCTGCCTTCAGAGATAAAATAGATAAGATTTTATTCGGATTTTTAACCCTGGAGGGTTAGCCACCCAGGATAACCCAAGAAAGTCAGTGCATCATCAAGGACTGTCATATTTCCATTGTGGTCCTCAATCTTGTTCCCCAGGATGCCACCCACACCAGTCCACTAACACCCAGGTACCTACTTGCTGCTAGGTGAACTGGACAAGTGTAAGAAAACACGTTGAAATGCTTCCACCCCGCCGGGAATCGAACCCGGGCCCTCCGTGTGTGAAGCGAAAGCTTAACCACCGGGGCAGCGGGACACCGGGGCATCCCCATGGACACGGGTAATCTCAGTCACTAAAAACAACAGACATAGCCCCACTCCACAAAGGTGGCAGTAAAATAATTTATTGAAATTACAGACAGAAAACCACTAACGTTCCACATCATAAAATCTTTGAATAGGTTCTAAGGAGCAAAATAACATAGCAGCGTATGTGTGAAGTACCTGGAATAACATAGCAGCGTATGTGGAGAACCTGGGATAACATAGCAGCATATGTGTAGAGAACCTGGGATAACATAGCAGCATATGTGTAGAGAACCTGGGATAACATAGCAGCGTATGTGTGAAGTACCTGGAATAACATAGCAGCGTATGTGTAGAGAACCTGGGATAACATAGCAGCATATGTGTAGAGAACCTGGGATAACATAGCAGCGTATGTGTACAGAACCTGGGATAACATAGCAGCGTATGTGTACAGAACCTGGGATAACATAGCAGCATATGTGTAGAGAACCTGGGATAACATAGCAGCGTATGTGTACAGAACCTGGGATAACATAGCAGCGTATGTGTAGAGAACCTGGGATAACATAGCAGCGTCTGTGTAGAGAACCTGGGATAACATAGCAGCGTCTGTGTAGAGAACCTGGGATAACATAGCAGCATATGTGTAGAGAACCTGGGATAACATAGCAGCATATGTGTAGAGAACCTGGGATAACATAGCAGCGTATGTGTGAAGTACCTGGGATAACATAGCGTATGTGTGAAGTACCTGGAATAACATAGCAGCGCATGTGTGACGTACCTGGAATAACATAGCAGTGCATGTGTGACGTACCTGGAATAACATAGCAGCGCATGTGTGACGTACCTGGAATAACATAGCAGCGCATGTGTGATGTACCTGGAATAACATAGCAGCGCATGTGTGACGTACCTGGAATAACATAGCAGCGCATGTGTGACGTACCTGGAATAACATAGCAGTGCATGTGTGACGTACCTGGAATAACATAGCAGCGCATGTGTGACGTACCTGGAATAACATAGCAGCGCATGTGTGACGTACCTGGAATAACATAGCAGCGCATGTGTGACGTACCTGGAATAACATAGCAGCGCATGTGTGACGTACCTGGAATAACATAGCAGAGCATGTGTGACGTACCTGGAATAACATAGCAGCGCATGTGTGATGTACCTGGAATAACATAGCAGAGCATGTGTGACGTACCTGGAATAACATAGCAGAGCATGTGTGACGTACCTGGAATAACATAGCGCATGTGTGACGTACCTGGAATAACATAGCAGCGTATGTGTGACGTACCTGGAATAACATAGCAGAGCATGTGTGACGTACCTGGAATAACATAGCAGCGCATGTGTGATGTACCTGGAATAACATAGCAGAGCATGTGTGACGTACCTGGAATAACATAGCAGCGTATGTGTGACGTACCTGGAATAACATAGCGTATGTGTGACGTACCTGGAATAACATAGCAGCGTATGTGTGACGTACCTGGGATAACATAGCAGCGTATGTGTGACGTACCTGGAATAACATAGCAGCGCATGTGTGACGTACCTGGAATAACATAGCAGCGCATGTGTGACGTACCTGGAATAACATAGCAGCGCATGTGTGATGTACCTGGAATAACATAGCAGAGCATGTGTGACGTACCTGGAATAACATAGCAGCGCATGTGTGATGTACCTGGAATAACATAGCAGAGCATGTGTGACGTACCTGGAATAACATAGCAGAGCATGTGTGACGTACCTGGAATAACATAGCGCATGTGTGACGTACCTGGAATAACATAGCAGCGTATGTGTGACGTACCTGGAATAACATAGCAGCGCATGTGTGACGTACCTGGAATAACATAGCAGCGCATGTGTGACGTACCTGGAATAACATAGCGCATGTGTGACGTACCTGGAATAACATAGCAGCGCATGTGTGACGTACCTGGAATAACATAGCGCATGTGTGACGTACCTGGAATAACATAGCAGCGCATGTGTGACGTACCTGGAATAACATAGCAGCGCATGTGTGACGTACCTGGAATAACATAGAGCATGTGTGACGTACCTGGAATAACATAGCAGCGCATGTGTGACGTACCTGGAATAACATAGCAGCGCATGTGTGACGTACCTGGAATAACATAGCACATGTGTGACGTACCTGGAATAACATAGCGCATGTGTGACGTACCTGGAATAACATAGCAGCGTATGTGTGACGTACCTGGAATAACATAGCAGCGCATGTGTGACGTACCTGGAATAACATAGCAGCGCATGTGTGACGTACCTGGAATAACATAGCAGAGCATGTGTGACGTACCTGGAATAACATAGCGCATGTGTGACGTACCTGGAATAACATAGCAGCGCATGTGTGACGTACCTGGAATAACATAGCAGCGTATGTGTGACGTACCTGGAATAACATAGCAGCGCATGTGTGACGTACCTGGAATAACATAGCAGCGCATGTGTGACGTACCTGGAATAACATAGCAGCGCATGTGTGACGTACCTGGAATAACCAAAAAAAGTCAGAGTGACTTATTGCCATTGTGGTCCTATCAGCTGCACAACACAGGGCAGCATGGGTTAAGAGCAGGTCACTCCTGCCTCTCACAACTACTGGACCACTATGACATGGTCTTGGATGGTCGCTCCTGCCTCTCACAACTACTGAACCACTATGACATGGTCTTGGATGGTCGCTCCGGCCTCTCACAACTACTGGACCACTATGACATGGTCTTGGATGGTCACTCCTGCCTCTCAGAACTACTGAACCACTATGACATGGTCTTGGATGGTCGCTCCGGCCTCTCACAACTACTGGACCACTATGACATGGTCTTGGATGGTCACTCCTGCCTCTCACAACTACTGGACCACTATGACATGGTCTTGGATGGTCACTCCTGCCTCTCACAACTACTGGACCACTATGACATGGTCTTGGATGGTCGCTCCTGCCTCTCACAACTACTGGACCACTATGACATGGTCTTGGATGGTCACTCCTGCCTCTCACAACTACTGGACCACTATGACATGGTCTTGGATGGTCACTCCTGCCTCTCAGAACTACTGAACCACTATGACATGGTCTTGGATGGTCGCTCCTGCCTCTCACAACTACTGGACCACTATGACATGGTCTTGGATGGTCACTCCTGCCTCTCACAACTACTGGACCACTATGACATGGTCTTGGATGGTCACTCCTGCCTCTCACAACTACTGGACCATTATGACATGGTCTTGGATGGTCACTCCGGCCTCTCACAACTACTGGACCACTATGACATGGTCTTGGATGGTCACTCCTGCCTCTCACAACTACTGAACCACTATGACATGGTCTTGGATGGTCGCTCCTGCCTCTCACAACTACTGGACCACTATGACATGGTCTTGGATGGTCACTCCTGCCTCTCACAACTACTGGACCACTATGACATGGTCTTGGATGGTCACTCCTGCCTCTCACAACTACTGGACCACTATGACATGGTCTTGGATGGTCGCTCCTGCCTCTCACAACTACTGGACCACTATGACATGGACTTGGATGGTCACTCCTGCCTCTCACAACTACTGGACCACTATGACATGGTCTTGGATGGTCGCTCCTGCCTCTCACAACTACTGGACCACTATGACATGGTCTTGGATGGTCACTCCTGCCTCTCACAACTACTGGACCACTATGACATGGTCTTGGATGGTCGCTCCTGCCTCTCACAACTACTGGACCACTATGACATGGTCTTGGATGGTCGCTCCTGCCTCTCACAACTACTGGACCACTATGACATGGTCTTGGATGGTCGCTCCTGCCTCTCACAACTACTGGACCACTATGACATGGTCTTGGATGGTCGCTCCTGCCTCTCACAACTACTGGACCACTATGACATGGTCTTGGATGGTCACTCCTGCCTCTCACAACTACTGGACCACTATGACATGGTCTTGGATGGTCGCTCCTGCCTCTCACAACTACTGGACCACTATGACATGGTCTTGGATGGTCGCTCCTGCCTCTCACAACTACTGGACCACTATGACATGGTCTTGGATGGTCGCTCCTGCCTGTCACAACTACTGGACCACTATTACATGGTCTTGGATGGTCGCTCCTGCCTCTCACAACTACTGGACCACTATGACATGGTCTTGGATGGTCGCTCCTGCCTCTCACAACTACTGGACCACTATGACATGGTCTTGGATGGTCGCTCCTGCCTCTCACAACTACTGGACCACTATGACATGGTCTTGGATGGTCGCTCCTGCCTCTCACAACTACTGGACCACTATGACATGGTCTTGGATGGTCGCTCCTGCCTCTCACAACTACTGAACCACTATGACATGGTCTTGGATGGTCAATCCTGCCTCTCACAACTACTGAACCACTATGACATGGTCTTGGATGGTCACTCCGGCCTCTCACAACTACTGAACCACTATGACATGGTCTTGGATGGCCACTCCTGCCTCTCACAACTACTGAACCACTATGACATGGTCTTGGATGGTCACTCCGGCCTCTCACAACTACTGAACCACTATGACATGGTCTTGGATGGTCACTCCGGCCTCTCACAACTACTGAACCACTATGACATGGTCTTGGATGGTCGCTCCTGCCTCTCACAACTACTGGACCACTATGACATGGTCTTGGATGGTCGCTCCTGCCTCTCACAACTACTGGACCACTATGACATGGTCTTGGATGGTCGCTCCTGCCTCTCACAACTACTGGACCACTATGACATGGTCTTGGATGGTCGCTCCTGCCTCTCACAACTACTGGACCACTATGACATGGTCTTGGATGGTCGCTCCTGCCTCTCACAACTACTGGACCACTATGACATGGTCTTGGATGGTCGCTCCTGCCTCTCACAACTACTGGACCACTATGACATGGTCTTGGATGGTCACTCCGGCCTCTCACAACTACTGAACCACTATGACATGGTCTTGGATGGTCACTCCGGCCTCTCACAACTACTGAACCACTATGACATGGTCTTGGATGGTCACTCCGGCCTCTCACAACTACTGAACCACTATGACATGGTCTTGGATGGTCACTCCGGCCTCTCACAACTACTGAACCACTATGACATGGTCTTGGATGGTCACTCCGGCCTCTCACAACTACTGGACCACTATGACATGGTCTTGGATGGTCACTCCGGCCTCTCACAACTACTGAACCACTATGACATGGTCTTGGATGGTCACTCCGGCCTCTCACAACTACTGTACCACTATGACATGGTCTTGGATGGTCACTCCGGCCTCTCACAACTACTGAGCCACTATGACATGGTCTTGGATGGTCACTCCGGCCTCTCACAACTACTGGACCACTATGACATGGTCTTGGATGGTCACTCCGGCCTCTCACAACTACTGAACCACTATGACATGGTCTTGGATGGTCACTCCGGCCTCTCACAACTACTGAACCACTATGACATGGTCTTGGATGGTCACTCCTGCCTCTCACAACTACTGGACCACTATGACATGGTCTTGGATGGTCGCTCCTGCCTCTCACAACTACTGAACCACTATGACATGGTCTTGGATGGTCACTCCGGCCTCTCACAACTACTGAACCACTATGACATGGTCTTGGATGGTCGCTCCTGCCTCTCACAACTACTGAACCACTATGACATGGTCTTGGATGGTCACTCCGGCCTCTCACAACTACTGAACCACTATGACATGGTCTTGGATGGTCGCTCCTGCCTCTCACAACTACTGGACCACTATGACATGGTCTTGGATGGTCACTCCGGCCTCTCACAACTACTGAACCACTATGACATGGTCTTGGATGGTCACTCCTGCCTCTCACAACTACTGGACCACTATGACATGGTCTTGGATGGTCGCTCCTGCCTCTCACAACTACTGAACCACTATGACATGGTCTTGGATGGTCGCTCCTGCCTCTCACAACTACTGGACCACTATGACATGGTCTTGGATGGTCGCTCCTGCCTCTCACAACTACTGGACCACTATGACATGGTCTTGGATGGTCGCTCCTGCCTCTCACAACTACTGGACCACTATGACATGGTCTTGGATTGCCGCTCCTGCCTCTCACAACTACTGGACCACTATGACATGGTCTTGGATGGTCGCTCCTGCCTCTCACAACTACTGGACCACTATGACATGGTCTTGGATGGTCGCTCCTGCCTCTCACAACTACTGGACCACTATGACATGGTCTTGGATGGTCACTCCTGCCTCTCACAACTACTGGACCACTATGACATGGTCTTGGATGGTCGCTCCTGCCTCTCACAACTACTGGACCACTATGACATGGTCTTGGATGGTCGTTCCTGCCTCTCACAACTACTGGACCACTATGACATGGTCTTGGATGGTCGCTCCTGCCTCTCACAACTACTGGACCACTATGACATGGTCTTGGATGGTCGCTCCTGCCTCTCACAACTACTGGACCACTATGACATGGTCTTGGATGGTCGCTCCTGCCTCTCACAACTACTAAACCACTATGACATGGTCTTGGATGGTCGCTCCTGCCTCTCACAACTACTGAACCACTATGACATGGTCTTGGATGGTCGCTCCTGCCTCTCACAACTACTGGACCACTATGACATGGTCTTGGATGGTCACTCCTGCCTCTCACAACTACTGGACCACTATGACATGGTCTTGGATGGTCGCTCCTGCCTCTCACAACTACTGGACCACTATGACATGGTCTTGGATGGTCACTCCTGCCTCTCACAACTACTGGACCACTATGACATGGTCTTGGATGGTCGCTCCTGCCTCTCACAACTACTGGACCACTATGACATGGTCTTGGATGGTCACTCCTGCCTCTCACAACTACTGGACCACTATGACATGGTCTTTGATGGTCGCTCCTGCCTCTCACAACTACTGGACCACTATGACATGGTCTTGGATGGTCGCTCCTGCCTCTCACAACTACTGGACCACTATGACATGGTCTTGGATGGTCGCTCCTGCCTCTCACAACTACTGGACCACTATGACATGGTCTTGGATGGTCGCTCCTGCCTCTCACAACTACTGGACCACTATGACATGGTCTTGGATGGTCGCTCCTGCCTCTCACAACTACTGAACCACTATGACATGGTCTTGGATGGTCGCTCCTGCCTCTCACAACTACTGAACCACTATGACATGGTCTTGGATGGTCGCTCCTGCCTCTCACAACTACTGGACCACTATGACATGGTCTTGGATGGTCGCTCCTGCCTCTCACAACTACTGGACCACTATGACATGGTCTTGGATGGTCGCTCCTGCCTCTCACAACTACTGAACCACTATGACATGGTCTTGGATGGTCGCTCCTGCCTCTCACAACTACTGAACCACTATGACATGGTCTTGGATGGTCGCTCCTGCCTCTCACAACTACTGGACCACTATGACATGGTCTTGGATGGTCGCTCCTGCGTCTCACAACTACTGAACCACTATGACATGGTCTTGGATGGTCACTCCGGCCTCTCACAACTACTGGACCACTATGACATGGTCTTGGATGGTCGCTCCTGCCTCTCACAACTACTGGACCACTATGACATGGTCTTGGATGGTCGCTCCTGCCTCTCACAACTACTGGACCACTATGACATGGTCTTGGATGGTCGCTCCTGCCTCTCACAACTACTGGACCACTATGACATGGTCTTGGATGGTCGCTCCTGCCTCTCACAACTACTGGACCACTATGACATGGTCTTGGATGGTCGCTCCTGCCTCTCACAACTACTGGACCACTATGACATGGTCTTGGATGCTCTGGATGACACAGACTTTGCGAGAACCTTCGATAAGTTCCAGACTATTTAGACTATCCCAGACTATCCAGCCGTGTTTCTGGACAAGATACTTGTCCAGGTGCCAGATATATATATATATATATATATATATATATATATATATATATATATATATATATATATATATATATATATATATATATATATATTTATTTATGAAGGTTAAAATAAAGACTTAATACATAATTTATTTTTTTTAATAAATTATAAAATCGTCATATAATTAATTATGAAAATATATATATTTTATCTTCATTAAACACAGCCAGGAAGAACACTGAACACAGCCAGGAAGAACACTGAACACAGCCAGGAAGAACACTGAACACAGCCAGGAAGAACACTGAACACAGCCAGGAAGAACACTGAACACAGCCAGGAAGAACACTGAACACAGCCAGGAAGAACACTGAACACAGCCAGGAAGAACACTGAACACAGCCAGGAAGAACACTGAACACAGCCAGGAAGAACACTGAACACAGTCAGGAAGAACACTGAACACAGCCAGGAAAAACACTGAACACAGCCAGGAAGAACACTGAACACAGCCAGGAAGAACACTGAACACAGCCAGGAAGAGCACTGAACACAGCCAGGAAGAACACTGAACACAGCCAGGAAGAACACTGAACACAGACAGGAAGAACACTGAACACAGCCAGGAAGAACACTGAACACAGTCAGGAAGAACACTGAACACAGCCAGGAAGAACACTGAACACAGCCAGGAAGAACACTGAACACAGCCAGGAAGAACACTGAACACAGTCAGGAAGAACACTGAACACAGCCAGGAAGAACACTGAACACAGCTAGGAAGAACACTGAACACAGCCAGGAAGAACACTGAACACAGCCAGGAAGAACACTGAACACAGCCAGGAAGAACACTGAACACAGCCAGGAAGAACACTCAACACAGCCAGGAAGAACACTGAACACAGCCAGGAAGAACACTGAACACAGCCAGGAAGAACACTGAACACAGCCAGGAAGAACACTGAACACAGCCAGGAAGAACACTGAACACAGCCAGGAAGAACACTGAACACAGCCAGGAAGAACACTGAACACAGCCAGGAAGAACACTGAAGACAGCCAGGAAGAACACTGAACACAGCCAGGAAGAACACTGAACACAGCCAGGAAGAACACTGAACACAGCCAGGAAGAACACTGAACACAGCCAGGAAGAACACTGAACACAGCCAGGAAGAACACTGAACACAGCCAGGAAGAACACTGAACACAGCCAGGAAGAACACTGAACACAGCCAGGAAGAACACTGAACACAGCCAGGAAGAACACTGAACACAGCCAGGAAGAACACTGAACACAGCCAGGAAGAACACTGAACACAGCCAGGAAGAACACTGAACACAGCCAGGAAGAACACTGAACACAGCCAGGAAGAACACTGAAGACAGCCAGGAAGAACACTGAAGACAGCCAGGAAGAACACTGAACACAGCCAGGAAGAACACTGAACACAGCCAGGAAGAACACTGAACACAGCCAGGAAGAACACTGAACACAGCCAGGAAGAACACTGAACACAGCCAGGAAGAACACTGAACACAGCCAGGAAGAACACTGAACACAGACAGGAAGAACACTGAACACAGCCAGGAAGAACATTGAACACAGCCAGGAAGAACACTGAACACAGCCAGGAAGAACACTGAACACAGCCAGGAAGAACACTGAACACAGTCAGGAAGAACACTGAACACAGCCAGGAAGAACACTGAACACAGCCAGGAAGAACACTGAACACAGCCAGGAAGAACACTGAACACAGCCAGGAAGAACACTGAACACAGCCAGGAAGAACACTGAACACAGCCAGGAAGAACACTGAACACAGCCAGGAAGAACACTGAACACAGCCAGGAAGAACACTGAACACAGCCAGGAAGAACACTGAACACAGCCAGGAAGAACACTGAACACAGTCAGGAAGAACACTGAACACAGCCAGGAAGAACACTGAACACAGCCAGGAAGAACACTGAACACAGCCAGGAAGAACACTGAACACAGCCAGGAAGAACACTGAACACAGCCAGGAAGAACACTGAACACAGCCAGGAAGAACACTGAACACAGTCAGGAAGAACACTGAACACAGCCAGGAAGAACACTGAACACAGTCAGGAAGAACACTGAACACAGCCAGGAAGAACACTGAACACAGCCAGGAAGAACACTGAACACAGCCAGGAAGAACACTGAACACAGCCAGGAAGAACACTGAACACAGCCAGGAAGAACACTGAACACAGTCAGGAAGAACACTGAACACAGCCAGGAAGAACACTGAACACAGCCAGGAAGAACACTGAACACAGCCAGGAAGAACACTGAACACAGCCAGGAAGAACACTGAACACAGCCAGGAAGAACACTGAACACAGCCAGGAAGATCACTGAACACAGCCAGGAAGAACATTGAACACAGCCAGGAAGAACACTGAACACAGCCAGGAAGAACATTGAACACAGCCAGGAAGAACACTGAACACAGCCAGGAAGAACACTGAACACAGCCAGGAAGAACACTGAACACAGACAGGAAGGACATTGAACACAGGAAGAACACTGAACACAGCCAGGAAGAACACTGAACACAGCCAGGAAGAACACTGAACACAGCCAGGAAGAACATTGAACACAGCCAGGAAGAACACTGAACACAGCCAGGAAGAACACTGAACACAGCCAGGAAGAACACTGAACACAGCCAGGAAGGACGTTGAACACAGGAAGAACACTGAACACAGCCAGAAAGAACAGTGAACACAGCAGGAAGGACATTGAACACAGGAAGAACACTGAACACAGCCAGAAAGAACAGTGAACACAGCCAGGAAGGACATTGAACACAGGAAGAACACTGAACACAGCCAGAAAGAACACTGAACACAGCCAGGAAGGACATTGAACACAGGAAGAACACTGAACACAGCCAGAAAGAAGTGAACACTGGGAAATACAGTACCACTGTGGGTAGTACCACTGTGGATAATACAGTACCACTGTGGGTAGTACCACTGTGGATAATACAGTACCACTGTGGGTAGTACCACTGGATAATACAGTACCACAGGGTAGTACCACTGTGGATAATACAGTACCACTGTGGGTAGTACCACTGTGGATAATACAGTACCACTGCGGGTAGTACCACTGTGGATAATACAGTACCACTGTGGGTAGTACCACTGTGGTTAATACAGTACCACTGTGGGTAGTACCACTGTGGATAATACAGTACCACTGTGGGTAGTACCACTGTGGATAATACAGTACCACTGGATAGTACCACTGGTTAATACAGTACCACTGTGGGTAGTACCACTGTGGATAATACAGTACCACTGGGTAGTACCACTGTGGATAATACAGTACCACTGGGTAGTACCACTGTGGATAATACAGTACCACTGGGTAGTACCACTGTGGTTAATACAGTACCACAGGGTAGTACCACTGTGGATAATACAGTACCACTGTGGGTAGTACCACTGTGGATAATACAGTACCACTGTGGGTAGTACCACTGTGGATAATACAGTACCACTGGGTAGTACCACTGTGGATAATACAGTACCACTGGGTAGTACCACTGTGGTTAATATAGTACCACAGGGTAGTACCACTGTGGATAATACAGTACCACTGTGGGTAGTACCACTGTGGATAATACAGTACCACTGTGGGTAGTACCACTGTGGATAATACAGTACCACTGGGTAGTACCACTGTGGATAATAAAGTACGACTGTGGATAACACAGTACCACTGTGGATAATACAGTACCACAGGTAGTACCACTTTAGGTGATAAAGTACCACTGGATAACAGTACCACTGGGTGATACAGTACCCTTGTGGATAATACAGTACCACTCTGGATAACTGCCAGTGTGGATAATACAGTACCACTGTGGGCAGTACCACTGTGGGCAGTACCACTGTGGATAATACAGTACCACTGTAGATAATACAGTGCCTCTGTGGGTAATAAATTTGATCCCATGTATCAGAAATCTGTCCTACGACGATAGACTGAGGGCACTGTCTGTCCTACGACGATAGACTGAGGGCACTGTCTATCCTACGACGATGGACTGAGGGCACTATCCTACGACGATAGACTGAGGGCACTGTCTATCCTACGAGGATAGACTGAGGGCACTGTCTATCCTACGAGGATAGACTGAGGGCACTGTCCATCCTACGAGGATAGACTGAGGGCACTGTCTATCCTACGAGGATAGACTGAGGGCACTGTCTATCCTACGAGGATAGACTGAGGGCACTGTATCCTACGAGGATAGACTGAGGGCACTGTCTATCCTACGACGATAGACTGAGGGCACTGTCTATCCTACGAGGATAGACTGAGGGCACTGTCTATCCTACGACGATAGACTGAGGGCACTGTCTATCCTACGAGGATAGACTGAGGGCACTGTCTATCCTACAAGGATAGACTGAGGGCATTGTCTATCCTACGACGATAGACTGAGGGCACTGTCTATCCTACGACGATAGACTGAGGGCACTGTCTATCCTACGAGGATAGACTGAGGGCACTGTCTATCCTACGAGGATAGACTGAGGGCACTGTCTATCCTACGAGGATAGACTGAATTTGCTTACAGTGATGAGCATGAGTTAGACCTACCTAGCATGGGCTAGTAGGCCTGCTGCAATGATGACCATGAGTTAGACCTACCTAGCATGGGCCAGTAGGCCTGCTGTAATGATGACCATGAGTTAGACCTACCTAGCATGGGCCAGTAGGCCTGCTGTAATGATGACAGTGAGTTAGACCTACCTAGCATGGGCTAGTAGGCCTACTGTTCGTAATTCAGTTACAGAAAACTTTAATTGTAAAGAAGAAAACGTAAATAATTTATGGGTAAACTTGACAAAATTTAAATATTTCACCAAGGGGAAAATAGGCCTAAGATAGGATTATTAACCCAAAATGATTATTCTAGAATAACCCCAAATGGTTATTATCCTAGGATAACTTAGGATTATTAACTCCAAATAGTTATTATCCTAGGATAACACTGGATTATTCATCTCGGATGGTTTAATATCCCAGGATAAGCCAGGCAATGATCCTTACTCCCTCCCCCAGGATGCCACCAACAAGTCACCTAACACCCAGGTACCTACTTACTGCTAGGTGAACACTGACAGCAAGTCTAAGGTGACTAACACCCAGGTACCTACTTACTGCTAGATGAACACTGACAGCAGGTGTAAGGTAACTAACACCCAGGTACCTACTTACTGCTAGGTGAACACTGACAGCAAGTGTAAGGTAATTAACACCCAGGTACCTACTTACTGCTAGGTGAACACTGACAGCAGGTGTAAGGTAACTAACATCCTGGTACCTACTTACTGCTAGGTGAACAGTGACAGCAAGTGTAAGGTAACTAACACCCAGGTACCTACTTACTGCTAGATGAACACTGACAGCAAGTGTAAGGTGACTAACACCCAGGTACCTACTTACTGCTAGGTGAACACTGACAGCAAGTGTAAGGTGACTAACACCCAGGTACCTACTTACTGCTAGATGAACACTGACAGCAAGTCTAAGGTAACTAACACTCAGGTACCTACTTACTGCTAGGTGAGCAGTGATCGATCCCGCCTCAGGATCGTTCACGGGTTCTTTCATTAACTTTAAACCACAGATCACCTAATTACCACATTAAAAAACTCACTAATTAGGAGACCACCTGAACCTTCACCTTCCTACTGATCAAGGTGACTCATTGACGAAAATACATTACCATCATTCAGTCAGTAACTGCCCTGATGTATAATACATTAATGTATAATACAGTCCAGAGATACATGAGAGTTCATACATACATATGTACATAGTGTACAATGTACATCATGTACATAGTGTACAATGTACATGATGTACATAGTGTACGATGTACATGATGTACATAGTGTACAATGTACATGATGTACATAGTGTACAATGTACATGATGTACATAGTGTACAATGTACATGATGTACATAGTGTACAATGTACATGATGTACATAGTGTACAATGTACATGTACATAGTGTACAATGTACATGATGTACATAGTGTACAATGTACATAGTGTACAATGTACATGATGTACATAGTGTACAATGTACATGATGTACGTAGTGTACACTGTACATGATGTACATAGTGTACAATGTACATGTACATAGTGTACAATGTACATGATGTACGTAGTGTACAATGTACATGATGTACATAGTGTACAATGTACATGATGTACATAGTGTACAATGTACATGATGTACATAGTGTACAATGTACATGATGTACGTAGTGTACAATGTACATGATGTACGTAGTGTACAATGTACATGTACATAGTGTACAATGTACATAGTGTACAATGTACATGATGTACATAGTGTACAATGTACATGATGTACATAGTGTACAATGTACATGATGTACATAGTGTACAATGTACATGTACATAGTGTACAATGTACATGATGTACATAGTGTACAATGTACATGATGTACATAGTGTACAATGTACATGATGTACGTAGTGTACAATGTACATAGTGTACAATGTACATGATGTACATAGTGTACAATGTACATGATGTACGTAGTGTACAATGTACATGATGTACATAGTGTACAATGTACATGATGTACATAGTGTACAATGTACATGATGTACATAGTGTACAATGTACATGATGTACATAGTGTACAATGTACATGATGTACGTAGTGTACAATGTACATGATGTACGTAGTGTACAATGTACATGATGTACGTAGTGTACAATGTACATGATGTACATAGTGTACAATGTACATGATGTACGTAGTGTACAATGTACATGATGTACATAGTGTACAATGTACATAGTGTACATAGTGTACAATGTACATAGTGTACAATGTACATGATGTACATAGTGTACAATGTACATGATGTACATAGTGTACAATGTACATGATGTACATAGTGTACAATGTACATGATGTACATAGTGTACAATGTACATAGTGTACAATGGTCTTCAGTGTACACTAAAACATGGTCAACATTAAATGTATTTTGCAACAATAAATTTATTATACAATATTATGCAAGAAAATGAGATCTTGATGTGACATAACTATGTGATGTAACTATGTGATGTATGTAACTGTGATGTAACTATGTGACAACTATGTGATGTATCTATGTGATGTAACTATGTGATGTAACTATGTGACAACTATGTGATGTATCTATGTGATGTAACTATGTGATGTAACTATGTGACAACTATGTGATGTAACTATGTGATGTAACTATGTGACAACTATGTGATGTAACTATGTGATGTAACTATGTGACAACTATGTGATGTAACTATGTGATGTAACTATGTGACAACTATGTGATGTAACTATGTGACAACTATGTGATGTAACTATGTGATGTAACTATGTGACAACTATGTGATGTAACTATGTGACAACTATGTGATGTAACTATGTGATGTAACTATGTGACAACTATGTGATAGCTATGTGATGTAACCATGTGACAACTATGTGATGTATCTGTGATGTGACTATGTGATGTGACTATGTGATGTAACTATGTGACAACTATGTGATGTAACTATGTGACAACTATGTGATGTAACTGACAACTATGTGATGTAACTATGTGACAACTATGTGATGTAACTATGTGACAACTATGTGATGTAACTATGTGACAACTATGTGATGTAACTATGTGACAGCTATGTGATGTAACTATGTGACAACTATGTGACATAACTGTATGTTACAAAACTGTATGTTACATAACCATGTCACATAACTGTATGTTACATAACCATGTCACATAACTGCATGTTACATAACCATGTCACATAACTGTATGTTACATAACCATGTCACATAACTGTATGTTACATAATCATGTCACATAACTGTATGTTACATAACCATGTCACATAACTATGTTACATAACCATGTCACATAACTGTATGTTACATAACCATGTCACATAACTGTATGTTACATAACCATGTCACATAACTATGTTACATAACCATGTCACATAACTGCATGTTACATAACCATGTCACATAACTGTATGTTACATAACCATGTCACATAACTATGTTACATAACTATGTCACATAACTGCATGTTACATAACCATGTCACATAACTGTATGTTACATAACCATGTCACATAACTGTATGTTACATAACCATGTCACATAACTGTATGTTACATAACCATGTCACATAACTGTATGTTACATAACCATGTCACATAACTGTTACATAACTATGTCACATAATTGTATGTTACATAACCATGTCACATAACTGTATGTTACATAACTATGTCACATAACTGCATGTTACATAACCATGTCACATAACTCCTTGCTACATAACTATGTCACATAACTGCATGTTACATAACCATGTCACATAACTCCTTGCTACATAACCATGTCACATAACTATGTAACATAACCATGTCACATAACTGCATGTTACATAACTATGTTACCACACTGACCACATCAGTGTACTTTTGTTCCACATTGTTCATGATAGTGTCACTGTTATGTACATTGTTCAGGGTACAGTGTCACTGTTATGTACATTGTTCATGGTACAGTGTCACTGTTATGTACATTGTTCATGGTACAGTGTCACTGTTATGTACATTGTTCAGAGTGCAGTGTCACTGTTATGTACATTGTTCATGGTACAGTGTCACTGTTATGCAGGTTGTTCATGGTACAATGTCACTGTTATGTACATTGTTCAGGGTGCAGTGTCACTGTTATGTACATTGTTCAGGGTACAGTGTCACTGTTATGTACATTGTTCATGGTACAGTGTCACTGTTATGTACATTGTTCAGGGTGCAGTGTCACTGTTATGTACATTGTTCATGGTACAGTGTCACTGTTATGCAGGTTGTTCATGGTACAATGTCACTGTTATGTACATTATTCTGAGTACAGTGTCACTTACATACATTGTTCAGGGTACAGTGTCACTGTTATGTACATTGTTCAGGGTACAGTGTCACTGTTATGTACATTGTTCAGGGTACAGTGCCACTGCTATGCACATTGTTCAGGGTACAGTGTCACTGTTATGTACATTGTTCATGGTACAGTGTCACTGTTATGCAGGTTGTTCATGGTACAATGTCACTGTTATGTACATTATTCTGAGTACAGTGTCACTTACATACATTGTTCAGGGTACAGTGTCACCGTTATGTACATTGTTCAGGGTACAGTGCCACTGCTATGCACATTGTTCATGGTACAGTGTCACCGTTATGTACATTGTTCAGGGTACAGTGCCACTGCTATGCACATTGTTCAGGGTACAGTGTCACTGTTATGCACATTGTTCAAGGTACAGTGTCAATAACAGTGACTACAGCTGCTGTACATTACATACAGCATCACCCAGGTGTGTGGACAGATATATTACAGTGACAAGCACTGTTATGCTAACCATTACAGCCACATGACTGTACCAGGAAGTCAGGTATTTGCATGTGTTCCACCCGGTCAGTACCAGACCTGAACAACACCTGCATGGAGGTGTAGCTGGTGGGTGAACAACAGGGAGCTAGAGCTTGTCTCAACCATGACTCTCTCTCTCGTAACACCAGCATCTGTAATACAATAATATAATACAACAATACTGCATTACAACAATACATTAATGCATTTTGGCATAATTTATACAAATTTATACAAATCCACTGACTGACTGATTGTCTCTGTCTGTAGCCCCTCACACATGTGCACACACACAAACACGTATGGGGCCAGGGGCTGTGAATCAACCAATGCAACCACAAATAGGTGAGTACACACACACGCAGGTCAAGTTAATGAGGAAAATTCAGTCGGAGGAGGACCAGGCAGGACTACAAAGGGATCTAGACAGGCTGCAAGCCTGGTCCAACAACTGGCTCCTGGAGTTTAACCCCACCAAGTGCAAAGTCATGAAGATCGGGGAAGGTCAGAGAAGACCACAGACAGAGTACAGGCTAGGTGGCCAAAGACTGCAAACCTCACTCAGGAAAGAGGATATTGGGGTGAGTATAACACCAAGCACATCATCCAGATAATTGCTACAGCATATGGGCGCCTGGCAAACCTGAAAATAGCATTCTGGCATCTCAGTAATGAGCCGTTCAAGATTCTGTACACCGTGTACATCAGACACTGTACACCATGTATGTAAGGCCTATATTGGAGTATGCAGCACCAGTGTGGAGCCCACACCTGGTCCAGCATGTCAGGAAATTGGAGTAAGTGCAAAGGTTTGCAACAAGACTAGTCCTGGAGCTAAGGGGAATCACCTATGAGGAAAGGTTAAGGGAACTCAGCCTGACAGAAGGATAGTAGGGACATGATAACAACACAAAATACTGAGAGGAACTGACAAGGTGGACAGAGACAGGATGTTTCAGAGATGTGACACAAGAACAAGGGGATACAGCAACAAGGGGACACAGCAACAAGGGGACACAACACCTAGGGGTCACAGCAACAAGGGGACACATCAACAAGGAGACACAGCAACAAAGGGACACAACACCTAGGGGTCACAGCAACAAGGGGTCACAACTGGAGGTTGAAGACTCAGATGAGTCACAGGGATGTTAGAAAGTATTTCTTTAACAATAGAGTTGTCAGTAAGTGGAATTGTCTGGAGAGTGATTTAGTGGAGGCAGGATCCATACATAGCTTTAAGATGAGGTATGATAAAGCTCATGGAGCAGGGAGAGAGTGGACCTAGTAGCCACCAGTGAAGAGGCAGAGTCAGGAGCTGTGACTCGACCCCTGCAACCACAGTTAGTGAGTACACACACACACACACACACACACATTAACATAAATGAAAAAATGTATCATTAAATGTATAAGAGAAATTTTTAGAAAGGACTTAACTTTAAATGAGTTCTTGCTAATTGACCAGTTTTACCTATTCGGCACGACATTGTGTGTATATATATATATATATATATATATATCTATATATATATATATATATATATATATATATATATATATATATATATATATATATATATATATATATATATATAAATATATACACACCTACCATCCGACTTACGACCGAGTTCGGTTCCGAGAAACCGGTCGTAAGTCGAAATGGTCGTAAGTTGAACTTTACTACTGAATATCAACAAAACATTTTTGTAATGACTTTATTGTTTTATTTTGGTATTTCATGTTTTACTTTACTTTTTATGTTGTTAGTACTGTATTTTATACTATAAGGTTTAAGATAAACACTCTGTACAACACAAATAGTTGTTTATTTCCCAGAAATTTGGCATAAAAAACACGGTCATAAGTCGAGTGGTCGTAAGTCGGATGGTAGGTGTATATACAGTGGTCCCTAGTTTATCGTAATTAATCCGTTCCTGGAGGTGTTACTATTATCGAAATTCACGATTTTTGAATCAATTTTCCCCATAAGAAATAATGTAAATACAATTAATCCATTCCTGACACCCAGAAGTATTAAAACAAAAAATTTTTTTACATGAAATATACATGTAGTACATAAACAATACAATGGGACATGATGAATGAAACATTAACAGCATAACACTTACCTTTATTGGTGATTCTTCTTAGTGTATGGGAGACTGGAGGAGGAGAGAGAGTGGATTGTTTATAGTTTGGAAGGGGAATCCCCTTCCAGCAACACCTCAGGTACCAAGTGCTTTTCTGGGGTTACTTCTCTTCTCTGTTTCTTAATGCCACTAGGACCAGCTTGAGAGTCACTGGAGTCCTGTCCCGCAAAAAAACTCTCCAGAGAGCTTTGTTTCTGGCGTATCTTTAACACTTCCCTAAAATGGGCAAAGACTTTGTCACTGTACATGTTGCCAACATGGCTTGCAACAGCCTTGTCAGGGTGATGTTTCTCCATAAATCTTTCCATCTTACCCCACATTTCAAAAATCTCCTTAATTTTTGAAGAAGGCAACTTCTTCCATCTCTCTTCCTCCTCCTCTGCAGCAAGATTCTGAACTGCAATCTGTTCCTGTTCCTACTGAAGCTCTTGCAGCTCCTCAGTGGTTAGCTCTTCGTTGTGGTCTTCCACCAACTCTTCCACATCCTCCAAACTCACATCCAACCCCATGGAACTCCCCAGTGCCACAATAGAGTTCACAACTGACATAGGCTCATCAGGGGCTGCCTCAAACCCTTCAAAATCCCTCTTGTGGACACAATCTGGCCACAATTTTCTCCAAGTACAGTTCAAAGTCCTGGCAGTCACTCCCTCCCAAGCCTTACCTATAAGGCTTGTGCAATGGAGGATACTGAAGTGTTCTTTCCAAAACTCTCTTAGGGTCAAGTGAGTGTCTGAGGTCACATTAGAGCACCTGTGAAACATTGCTTTGGTGTAGAGTTTTTTAAAGTTTGCAATGACCTGCTGGTCCATGGGTTGGAGGAGAGGAGTGGTATTCGGGGGCAAGACCTTTACTGTGATGAACCCAAACTCCTAGAAAATTAGGTCATCCAAGTTTGGAGGATGAGCAGGTGCATTGTCCATTACTAGGAGGCACTTGAGATCCAATTTCTTTTCCAGGAGGTAATTCTTAACACTAGGGCCAAACACTTCATTGAACCACTTGACGAAAATTTCCCTCGTGACCCATGCCTTACTATTAGATTTCCAAAACACAACACATAACATTGTTTTTCCTGAACACTCTGGGATTTTCAGAATGGTACACTAGTAACGGCTTCACTTTGAAATCCCCACTAGCATTAGCACAGAACATGAGCGTCAGCCTGTCTTTCATAGGCTTGTGTCCTGGCAGTGCCTTTTCCTCCTGAGTAATGTAGGTCCTCTTTGGCATTTTCTTCCAAAAGAGGCCTGTTTCGTCACAATTGAACACTTGTTCAGGTTTCAGTCCTTCAACCTCTATGTACTCTTTGAATTCATGCACATATTTTTCAGCCGCTTTGTGGTTCGAACTGGCAGCCTCACCATGCCTTACCATACTGTATATGCCAATACGGTTCTTATATCTCTCAAACCAACCTTTGCTGGCCTTAAATTCACTCACATCACCACTAGTTGCAGGCAATTTCTTTACCAGATCGTCGTGCAACTGCCTAGCATTTTCACAAATAATCGACGTCATAAGACTATCTCCTACTAATTGTTTCTCGTTTATCCACACCAATAATAACTTCTCAACCTCTTGGAGTACTGATGACCTCATTTTTGTCAGCATATTTACCCCCTTTGCAACAACAGCGTCCTTGATTTCCTTTTTCTTGGCCACGATGGAAGCTATGGTTGTATGGGGTTTGTTATATATCCTGGCCAGTTCGGCCATACGTACACCACTTTCATATTGTTCAATGATGTTTTTCTTAAATTCAATTGTATTTCTCACCTTCTTTACCAAAGGCTTGGCACTAGGAGCTTTCTTTGGTGCCATGGTAGCTTATTTAGTAGTTGCAAGCACTAAAATGAATGGAATATTATGAAATATTTCGTATGAGCAAGTGAGGGGACCGTCGCTCAATGGTAAACAATGCCACACTGGCTGGGAAGGGAGGCTGGGGCGGCTCAGAGTGTGAGTACGCATCCCTGACGAATGACTATTCGCGAGTCAATCTACGATTAGCGAGCCAATGTTTTGATGAAAATATCATTACGATTTCCGAAAATTACGACTATCGAGCCCTACGATTATCGAGGGACCACTGTATATATATATATATATATATATATATATATATATATATATATATATATATATATATATATATATATATATATATATATATACACACACCTACCATCCGACTTACGACCTGCTCGACTTACGACCACTCGACTTACGACCGTGTTTTTTATCCCAAATTTCTGGGAAATAAACAACTATTTGTGTTGTACAGAGTGTTTATCCTAAACCTTACAGTATAAAATACAGTACTAACAACATAAAAAGTAAAGTAAAACATGAAATACCAAAATAAAACAATAAAATAAAGTCATTACAAAAATGTTTTGTTGATATTCAGTAGTAAAGTTCGACATACTACCATTTCGACTTACGACCGGTTTCTCGGAACCGAACTCGGTCATAAGTCGGATGGTAGGTGTATATATAAACAAACACTGATCTCTGGCTGAAGGAGACTTGAACCTACGAACCTCGGAACAAGGTACGCAGTGCTTTACCAATCTACCCACACTGGACCAATACCTTGGAGTCCAGCTTGCGCTAGACTTTGATCCAAGGCAGCCAGCTTTCAGGGAGAAGGCTTACAGCTTTTTATCTCATCCCCTGCATGCATCAGCCTTACTATATTTTGCCTGCTCTTGCGAATTCCTTGCATTGTTAATATCTGTAGTAAGGCTGATGCATGCAGGGGATGAGATGAAAAGCTGTAAGCCTTCTTCCTGAAAGCTGGCTGCCTTGGATCAAAGTCTAGCTCAAGATGGACTCCAAGGTATTGGTCCAGTGTGGGTAGATTGGTATAGCACTGCATACCTTGTTCCAAGGTTCGTAGGTTCGAGTCTCCTTCAGCCAGAGATCAGTGTTTGTGTATATTTCACCTGCTCTTGCGAATTCCTTGCATATGTATATATATATATATATATATATATATATATATATATATATATATATATATATATATATATATATATATATATATATATATATATATATATATATAGAGAGGTGAATATATAAAAGAGGAGGCAGCAATTATTTAATAAATGTATGGAAGAGGGTAAGGTACCTAGGGATTGGCAGAGAGCATGCATAGTTCCTTTGTATAAAGGCAAAGGGGATAAAAGAGAGTGCAAAAATTATAGGGGGATAAGTCTGTTGAGTGTACCTGGTAAAGTGTATGGTAGAGTTATAATTGAAAGAATTAAGAGTAAGACGGAGAATAGGATAGCAGATGAACAAGGAGGCTTTAGGAAAGGTAGGGGGTGTGTGGACCAGGTGTTTACAGTGAAACATATAAGTGAACAGTATTTAGATAAGGCTAAAGAGGTCTTTGTGGCATTTATGGATTTGGAAAAGGCGTATGACAGGGTGGATAGGGGGGCAATGTGGCAGATGTTGCAAGTGTATGGTGTAGGAGGTAGGTTACTGAAAGCAGTGAAGAGTTTTTACGAGGATAGTGAGGCTCAAGTTAGAGTATGTAGGAAAGAGGGAAATTTTTTCCCAGTAAAAGTAGGCCTTAGACAAGGATGTGTGATGTCACCGTGGTTGTTTAATATATTTATAGATGGGGTTGTAAGAGAAGTAAATGCGAGGGTTTTGGCAAGAGGCGTGGAGTTAAAAGATAAAGAATCACACACAAAGTGGGAGTTGTCACAGCTGCTCTTTGCTGATGACACTGTGCTCTTGGGAGATTCTGAAGAGAAGTTGCAGAGATTGGTGGATGAATTTGGTAGGGTGTGCAAAAGAAGAAAATTAAAGGTGAATACAGGAAAGAGTAAGGTTATGAGGATAACAAAAAGATTAGGTGATGAAAGATTGAATATCAGATTGGAGGGAGAGAGTATGGAGGAGGTGAACGTATTCAGATATTTGGGAGTGGACGTGTCAGCGGATGGGTCTATGAAAGATGAGGTGAATCATAGAATTGATGAGGGAAAAAGAGTGAGTGGTGCACTTAGGAGTCTGTGGAAACAAAGAACTTTGTCCTTGGAGGCAAAGAGGGGAATGTATGAGAGTATAGTTTTACCAACGCTCTTATATGGGTGTGAAGCGTGGGTGATGAATGTTGCAGCGAGGAGAAGGCTGGAGGCAGTGGAGATGTCATGTCTGAGGGCAATGTGTGGTGTGTATATATATATATATATGTATATGCAAAAAACCACAGAGAGAGTTGAGTGATAGTTCTGGGCCTTATGTGTTGCAATCAACACATCATCAGGACCTTGCAATGTTGCAGAAATTAGTAAGTAATTTTAGCAAATTTGTTCCGAGAGACGCTTTGCTGAGTCTGAGGGTAGTGGAGGGGAACATTCATTACCCCAGACATGACCAGTGCCTAGTGCCAGGCACAACCAGTGCCTAGTGCCAGGGAGATTAAGTATTACAGGAAACAGATAAAAATCGGTGCATAAGCAAAGATAATTTAGTGGTTATCTAACAAAATTAACATTGGTAACATACTGGTCATCTAGCAAAATTAACATTGGTAACATACTGGTCATCCAGCAAAATTAACATTGGTAACAAATTGGTTATCAAGATTATCGATTGGACTTAAGAAATATAAATCACTTTATATTGTGAATAAAGCTTTGTGTGGCAATTTGCCTTTGGGAAAATTACACAACTATATAAGGAAAATGTAAATCTAGGGCAAACTCATTTTGTGGGTAGACACAGGTCGAGCCTCACTAGGAAGAGGACTCGTAGTAGTGCCTATTTGTGGAACCCTGACACGTAAGGCAATCCATGGCATTCATATAAGAATTGGGTTTCAGATTGTGCATGATAGCCTCAGTTATAAATGAATCAAGCTTAAATAACCCATAACTACCATTAAATAATGAAAGTTTATCATGTAAAATAATTGCCGACTCAAGAATATTTCTTTCTAGCCATGAAGTACATGGAACAATGGCTTTTAACTCAGCCCACTTGGAACGATTATTACAGACTTGTGTGTTGTTGAATGTTGCACTAGATTCTTGAGCAGTCCTTACTGAATACTGCTGTTGAGTGGTTCTAACCTTTAAAGGTTTTCCCATCTGCCCAACATATGAAAGGTTACATCCTTGACACCCAATCCTGTACACACCAAGTATACCAGGTTTTGGAGAATTCTTGATCAGCATACTCTTAGCAGTCCATGAATTCTTAAAAACAACTTGTATATTGAGTCTCTTTAGGGCATTTGGCAGAACTGATAAATTCTCAGTGTATGGTACAACAAGTACATTCTTGTTATGAGAAGTTATTCTAGGTTCAGGCCTATGATTTACCTATTGCTTAAATTGTTGTGGCAGATTGCCAGAAACAGCTTTATTCATAATATAAAGTGCTTTATATTTCTTAAGTCTGACTGATAATCATAGTCACTTGATAATGTGAGAAGTCATGAAAGTTCTTGCAATTTCAATATTTTTTCACCATGGTTCTGCATATTGTGATATCACCTGTTTACTGTGATCTTATTTCATGTATATACACATGCTACCTACTTACAAACATTGCAGTTCTGAACACTGAGACATACGAACAGACTGCCGTGTTAGTTAAAGTGTTAATAAGAAAGGTAAAAAGTTTTTATTACAGTATTTATTATAATATACTTTATTATTAAGAACTGTACATTAGTAATACTGTACAGTATTGTCTTTAAGTTCTCAATGAACACTGGCGCAGAGAGAGAACAATAATATTAAAAGCAATAATAATAATTGTAACAATAGAAAAATGGCAAAATAATGACTTACGAGCAATTCAAGATATGAACAGCCTTCTGGAATGTAATTTGTTCATAAATTGGGGGTGTCTATATATATATATATAATATATAATATATATATAATATATATATATATATATATATATATATATATATATATATATATATATATAATATATAATATATATATAATATATATATATATATATAAAATATATATAGTGGACCCCCGGTTAACGATATTTTTTCACTCCAGAAGTATGTTCAGGTGCCAGTACTGACCGAATTTGTTCCCATAAGAAATATTGTGAAGTAGATTAGTCCATTTCAGACCCCAAAACATACACGTTCAAACGCACTTACATAAATACACTTACATAATTGGTCGCATTCGGAGGTAATCGTTATGCGGGGGTCCACTGTATATATATATATATATATATATTCTTTCTTTCTTTCAACACACCAGCCGTATCCCACCGAGGCAGGGTGGCCCAAAAGGAAAAACAAAAGTTTCTCCTTTCATATTTAGTAATATATACAGGAGAAGGGGTTACTAGCCCCTTGCTCCTGGCATTTTAGTCGCCTCTTACAACACGCATAGCTTACGGAGGAAGAATTCTGTTCCACTTCCCCATGGAGATAAGAGGAAATAAACAAGAACAAGAGCTAGTAAGAAAATAGAAGAAAACCCAGAGGGGTGTGTATACATATGCTTGTACATGTATGTGTAGTGTGACCTAAGTGTAAGCAGAAGTAGCAAGACGTACCTGAAACCTTGCATGTTTATGAGACAGAAAAAACACCAGCAATCCTACCATCATGCAAAACAGTTACAGGTTTTTGTTTCACAGTCATCTGGCAGGACGGTAGTACTTCCCTGGGTGGTTGCTGTCTACCAACCTTCTACCTACATATATATATATATATATATTATATATATTATATATATATATATATATATTATATATATTATATATATATATATTATATATATATATATATAAATATATTAATATATAAATATATATATATATATATATATATTTTTTTTTTTTTTTTTTTTTTTTTCAACAAGTCGGTCGTCTCCCACCGAGGCAGGGTGACCCACAAAAAAGAAAGAAAATCCCCAAAAAGAAAATACTTTCATCATCATTCAACACTTTCACCACACTCACACATTATCACTGCTTTTGCAGAGGTGCTCAGAATATAACAGTTTAGAAGCATATACGTATAGAGATACACAACATATCCCTCCAAACTGCCAATATCCCAAACCCCTCCTTTAAAGTGCAGGCATTGTACTTCCCATTTCCAGGACTCAAGTCCGACTATATGAAAATAACCGGTTTCCCTGAATCCCTTCACTAAATATTACCCTGCTCACACTCCAACAGATCGTCAGGTCCCAAGTATCATTCGTCTCCATTCACTCCTATCTAACACGCTCATGCACGCTTGCTGGAAGTCCAAGCCCCTCACCCACAAAACCTCCTTTACCCCCTCTTTCCAACCCTTTCGAGGACGACCCCTACCCCTCTTTCCTTCCCCTATAGATTTATATGCTTTCCATGTCATTCTACTTTGATCCATTCTCTCTAAATGACCAAACCACCTCAACAACCCCTCTTCTGCCCTCTGACTAATGCTTTTATTAACTCCACACCTTCTCCTAATTTCCACACTCCGAATTTTCTGCATAATATTTACACCACACATTGCCCTTAGACAGGACATCTCCACTGCCTCCAACCGTCTCCTCGCTGCTGCATTTACCACCCAAGCTTCACATCCATATAAGAGTGTTGGTACTACTATACTTTCATACATTCCCTTCTTTGCCTCCATAGATAACGTTTTTTGACTCCACATATACCTCAACGCACCACTCACCTTTTTTCCCTCATCAATTCTATGATTCACCTCATCCTTCATAAATCCATCCGCTGACACGTCAACTCCCAAGTATCTGAAAACATTCACTTCTTCCATACTCCTCCTCCCCAATTTGATATCCAATTTTTCTTTATCTAAATCATTTGATACCCTCATCACCTTACTCTTTTCTATGTTCACTTTCAACTTTCTACCTTTACACACATTCTCAAACTCATCCACTAACCTTTGCAATTTTTCTTTAGAATCTCCCATAAGCACAGTATCATCAGCAAAAAGTAACTGTGTCAATTCCCATTTTGAATTTGATTCCCCATAATTTAATCCCACCCCTCTCCCTAACACCCTAGCATTTACTTCTTTTACAACCCCATCTATAAATATATTAAACAACCATGGTGACATTACACATCCCTGTCTAAGACCTACTTTTACCGGGAAGTATTCTCCCTCTCTTCTACACACCCTAACCTGAGCCTCACTATCCTCATAAAAGCTCTTTACAGCATTTAGTAACTTACCACCTATTCCATAAACTTGCAACATCTGCCACATTGCTCCTCTATCCACTCTATCATATGCCTTTTCTAAATCCATAAATGCAATAAAAACTTCCCTACCTTTATCTAAATACTGTTCACATATATGCTTCAATGTAAACACTTGATCTACACATCCCCTACCCACTCTGAAACCTCCTTGTTCGTCCGCAATTCTACATTCTGTCTTACCTCTAATTCTTTCAATTATAACCCTACCGTATACTTTTCCTGGTATACTCAGTAAACTTATTCCTCTATAATTTTTACAATCTCTCTTGTCCCCTTTCCCTTTATATAAAGGGACTATACATGCTCTCCGCCAATCCCTAGGTACCTTCCCCTCTTTCATACATTTATTAAACAAAAGTACCAACCACTCCAACACTATATCCCCCCCTGCTTTTAACATTTCTGTCATGATCCCATCAGTTCCAGCTGCTTTACCCCCTTTCATTCTACGTAATGCCTCACGTACCTCCACCACACTTACAGTCTGCTCTTCTTCACTCCTAAAAGATGGTATACCTCCCTGGCCAGTGCATGAAATTACCGCCTCCCTTTCTTCCTTAACATTTAAAAGTTCCTCAAAATATTCTCGCCATCTACCTAATACCTCCCTCTCCCCATCTACTAACTCCCCTACTCTGTTTTTAACTGACAAATCCATACTTTCCCTAGGCTTTCTTAACTTGTTTAACTCACTCCAAAATTTTTTCTTATTTTCATTAAAATTTCTTGACAGTCCCTCTCCCACTCTTTCATCTGCTCTCCTTTTGCACTCTCTCACCACTCTCTTCACCTTTCTTTTACTCTCCATATACTCTGCTCTTCTTATAACACTTCTGCTTTGTAAAAACCTCTCGTAAGCTACCTTTTTCTCTTTTATCACACCCTTTACTTCATCATTCCACCAATCACTCCTCTTTCCTCCTGCCCCCACCCTCCTATAACCACAAACTTCTGCCCCACATTCTAATACTGCATTTTTAAAACTATTCCAACCCTCTTCAACCCCCCCACTACTCATCTTTGCACTAGCCCACCTTTCTGCCAATAGTCGCTTATATCTCGCCCGAACTTCCTCCTCCCTTAGTTTATACACTTTCACCTCCCTCTTACTTGTTGTTGCCACCTTCCTCTTTTCCCATCTACCTCTTACTCTAACTGTAGCTACAACTAAATAATGATCCGATATATCAGTTGCCCCTCTATAAACATGTACATCCTGGAGCCTACCCATCAACCTTTTATCCACCAATACATAATCTAACAAACTACTTTCATTACGTGCTACATCATACCTTGTATATTTATTTATCCTCTTTTTCATAAAATATGTATTACTTATTACCAAATTTCTTTCTACACATAGCTCAATTAAAGGCTCCCCATTTACATTTACCCCTGGCACCCCAAAATTACCTACTACTCCCTCCATAACATTTTTACCCACTTTAGCATTGAAATCCCCAACCACCATTACTCTCACACTTGATTCAAAACTCCCCACGCATTCACTCAACATATATATATATATATATATATATATATATATATATATATATATATATATATATATATATATATATATATATATATATGAGCCTCTCCTCACTTAGTGACATACTCATTTACTGACGACTCAGACTTACGACAGGCTCTCTGACCAGTATGCATACCTAAATAATGCATATTAGAGCTGATTTCTTCTATTCTGTTTATTACATTGTACAGTACACTACTGTATAAACATTTAAATATATACTAAAGATATTATATAGATGGAAAATTAACATTAAAACAATATCAAAGATGGTTAACACAATCCCACCACCATTATATTATGATCCTCATTTAGTGACGAATTTGTTTAGCGAAGTGGTTTTAGGAACAGAACTCCGTCGTTAAGTTAAACATTATCTCTACGTCCACAGCATGATACATGGTAAAGTATTGTGTACTCTGATACAGAGTTTGCAGGTTTGAATCTTGCTGTGGACGTACAGATAATGTTTGTAAAGAATTTCGCCTGTTTGCGAATTGTTAAGCCTATATATATGTATATATATGTATATATATACCTGTAGAGTGTTGCTATATCGTGATGTTCCTGGAGCGTTGGCAGACTGTACGCTGACAGCACAGGCGCCATGACAATAGTAGAAGGTGAAGGACCGAGGATGGATCATCCAGTCCTGCCATCCCATCTCTGTCACACTTACATTGATGGATTGACGACAACAACCTCCACCCCATAGTGATGAACACTCTCTTGATGACCTCCGCTTTCGTACCTATAATATCAATAATAACATCAACAACATCAGTAATAACATCAATAATAACATCAACAACAGCATCAGTAATAATAACAATAATAACATCAGTAACATCAACAACTTCAGCAACATCAACACCATCAATATGGTGCCATGGACCATACATGGTGCCATGGACCACACATTATGGTGCCATGGACCACACATGGTGCCATGGACCACACATTATGGTGCCATGGACCACACATGGTGCCATGGACCACACATTATGGTGCCATGGACCACACATTATGGTGCCATGGACCACACATTATGGTGCCATGGACCATACATTATGGTGCCATGGACCATACATTATGGTGCCATGGACCATACATTATGGTGCCAAGGACCACACATTATGGTGCCATGGACCACACATGGTGCCATGGACCATACATGGTGCCATGGACCACACATTATGGTGCCATGGACCACACATTATAGTGCCATGGACCACACATTATGGTGCCATGGACCACACATGGTGCCATGGACCACACATTATGGTGCCATGGACCACACATTATAGTGCCATGGACCACACATTATGGTGCCATGGACCATACATTATGGTGCCATGGACCATACATCATGGTGCCATGGACCATACATTATGGTACCATGAACCATACATTATGGTGCCATGGACCATACATTATGGTGCCATGGACCATACATTATGGTGCCATGGACCATACATTATGGTGCCATGGACCATACATTATGGTACCATGAACCATACATTATGGTGCCATGGATCATACATTATGGTTCCATGGACCATACATTTTGGTGCCTTGGACCATACATTATTGTACCATGGTTCATACATTATGGTGCCATGCACCATACATTATGGTGTCATGCACCACACATTATGGTGCCATGGACCACACATGGTGCCATGGACCACACATTATGGTGCCATGGACCACACATTATGGTGCCATGGACCACACATGGTGCCATGGACCACACATTATGGTGCCATGGACCACACATGGTGCCATGGACCACACATTATGGTGCCATGGACCACACATTATGGTGCCATGGACCACACATTATGGTGCCATGGACCACACATTATGGTGCCATGGACCACACATTATAGTGCCATGGACCACACATTATGGTGCCATGGACCACACATTATGGTGCCATGGACCACACATTATGATGCCATGGACCACACATTATGGTGCCATGGACCACACATTATGGTGCCATGGACCACACATTATGGTGCCATGGACCACACATTATGGTGCCATGGACCACACATTATGGTGCCATGGACCACACATTATGGTGCCATGGACCACACATTATGGTGCCATGGACCACACATTATGGTGCCATGGACCATACATTATGGTGCCATGGACCATACATTATGGTGCCATGGACCACACATTATGGTGCCATGGACCACACATTATGGTGCCATGGACCATACATTACATGGACCATACATTATGGTGTGGACCATACATTATGGTACCATGAACCATACATTATGGTGCCATGGATCATACATTATGGTTCCATGGACCATACATTTTGGTGCCTTGGACCATACATTATTGTACCATGGTTCATACATTATGGTGCCATGCACCATACATTATGGTGTCATGCACCATACATTATGGTACCAAGGGCTATATATCATGGTGCCATGGCACATACATCATGGTACTATAAACCATACAACATGGTACCATGGACCATGCATCATGGTGCAATGGACCATACATCATGGTGTCATGGACCATGCATCATGGTACCATGGACCATACATCATGGTGCAATGGACCATACATCATGGTGTCATGGACCATGCATCATGGTGTCATGGACCATGCATCATGGTACCATGGACCATGCATCATGGTGTCATGGACCATGCATCATGGTACCATGGACCATACATTATGGTGCCATGGAACATATATCATGGTGCCATGGACCATATATGGTGCCATTGACCATACATCATGGTGCCATGGACCATACAGCATGGTACCATGGAACATACATCATGGTACCATGTACCATACATTATGATGCCATGTACCATACATTATGGTACCATGTACCATACATCATGGTACCATGGACCATACATCATGGTACCATGGACCATACATCATGGTACCATGGACCATACATTATGGTACCATGGACCATACATCATGGTACCATGGACCATACATCATGGTGCCATGGACCATACATTATGGTACCATGGACCATACATCATGGTGCCATGGACCATACATCATGGTACCATGGACCATACATCATGGTACCATGGATCATACATTATGGTGCCATGAACCATAAATGGTGCCATGGACCATACATCATGGTACCATGGACCATACATCATGGTACCATGGACCATACATCATGGTACCATGGACCATACATCATGGTACCATGGACCATACATCATGGTACCATGGACCATACATCATGGTACCATGGACCATACATCATGGTACCATGGACCATACATCATGGTACCATGGACCATACATCATGGTACCATGGACCATACATCATGGTACCATGGACCATACAGCATGGTACCATAGACCATACATCATGGTACCATGGACCATACATAATTGTACCATAGACCATACATCATGGTACCATGGACCATACATTATGGTGCCATGAACCATACATTATGGTACCATGAACCATACATTATGGTACCATGAACCATACATCATGGTACCATGGACCATACATCATGGTACCATGTACCATACATCATGGTACCATGGACCATACATCATGGTACCATGGACCATACATCATGGTACCATGGACCATACAGCATGGTACCATAGACCATACATCATGGTACCATGGACCATACATAATGGTACCATAGACCATACATCATGGTACCATGGACCATACATTATGGTGCCATGAACCATACATTATGGTACCATGAACCATACATTATGGTACCATGAACCATACATCATGGTACCATGGACCATACATCATGGTACCATGGACCATACATCATGGTACCATGGACCATACATCATGGTACCATGGACCATACATTATGGTGCCATGGACCATACATTATGGTGCCATGGACCATACATCATGGTACCATGGACCATACATCATGGTACCATGGACCATACATCATGGTACCATGGACCATACATCATGGTACCATGAACCATACATCATGGTACCATGGACCATACATTATGGTGCCATGGACCATACATTATGGTGCCATGGACCATACATCATGGTACCATGGACCATCATGGTACCATGGACCATACATCATGGTACCATGGACCATACATCATGGTACCATGGACCTTATATAGCAGTAATACCCACCTGTGGTTCAGTGACCACTACTATAAATGGTCTGTGGTCTGGTAGAGTGGACACCGGATAGTGTCGACCCTGACAGGTGGGGCAGGACACTTGTAGCTCCAGCTGTGTCTTGCCACCTGTCATCCACCTGTATACCTGGTGAGTCAGGTCCACCTGGACCCAGCCTGACCTGGTGCTAGTAGCCAGGTGTGTCACTGGTATTCTGTGCTGGGTACGTGGGGATACCTGTGTGGTATACCAAACATATTTTCAGAAGACATGCCCAGGTATACCCAGTACAAGATATACACGTGCCCAGATATTCCAAATATACAGTTGTGAGATAAATCTGCCTAGGTATATATACTGTTAAAGGTATAATGTGGCGAGGCATACCTAACGTAGTTATAGGTATACACATGTCCAGATATACCCAAGATATGTTCATATATTATTTACTAATAAAGAGGGTAAGGTACCTACCTGCTGTGAGGTAGGGGCAAGGTACCTACCTCCTTGATAGAGTGAGGTAGCGGCAAGGCACCTACCTCCTTGACGGTAAGAGTGAGGTAGGGGCATGGTACCTACCTCCTTGACAGAGTGAGGTAGGGGCATGGTACCTACCTCCTTGACTGTAGGAGTGAGGTAGGGGCATGGTACCTACCTCCTTGACTGTAGGAGTGAGGTAGGGGCATGGTACCTTCCTCCTTGACAATAAGAGTGAGGTAGGCGCATGGCACCTACCTCCTTGACAGAGTGAGGTAGGGGCATGGTACCTACCTCCTTGACTGTAGGAGTTAGGTAGGGGCTAGGTACCTACCTCCTTGACGGTAAGATTGAGGTAGGGGCATGGTACCTACCTCCTTGCCAATAAGAGTGAGGTAGGGGCATGGTACCTACCTCCTTGACTGTAGGAGTGAGGTAGGGGCATGGTACCTACCTCCTTGACTGTAGGAGTGAGGTAGGGGCATGGTACCTTCCTCCTTGACAATAAGAGTGAGGTAGGGGCATGGTACCTACCTCCTTGACAATAAGAGTGAGGTAGGGGCATGGTACCTACCTCCTTGATAATAACAGTCTGGGTGCCACCATCACCATGATCCTGGGTCTTCCATACCCAGAGCGTGGCTTTCTCTACCCTCATGGGTGCAGAACCATCCATGGTAAATTGGAAGCAAGCAGCTCGTCCATGGCCCCTGCACCAGGCTCCTGTGGAGTACATAATACGTTACTATCTTACAACTGAAGATTTTGTTAGGATAACCCAGAGGGTTAGTGATTAGGATAACCCAGAGGGTTAGTGATTAGGATAACCCAGAGGGTTAGTGATTAGGATAACCCAGAGGGTTAGTGATTAGGATAACCCAGAGGGTTAGTGATTAGGATAACCCAGAGGGTTAGTGATTAGGATAACCCAGAGGGTTAGTGATTAAGATAACCCAGTAAAGCCAAGCCATCAAACTGGCTTAGGTTTCCTCTAGTTCTTGAATTCTCTCCCCCAGGATGCCACCCACACCAGTCACCTAACACCCAACACTATGTATAGCTGCTCAGGTGGTCTAACCACCAACACCACCAAAATCCTGGCGTCAGCGCCACCACCGTGGGAACAGAAGCTCTGCTGACTACCACCCAGGTGTCAGCACTCGCCCAGCATTGTCTCTTAGCCACCACCACTATCACCACCACCATCACCACTACTACTACTACCACCACCACTACCACCACCACCACTATCATCACCACCACTATCATCACCACCACTAACACCAGCACCACTATCACCACCACCACTATGACCACCACCACCACTATGACCACCACCACCACTATGACCACCACCACCACTATGACCACCACCACCACTATGACCACCACCACCACTATGACCACCACCACTGTCACCACCACTACCACCACTACCACTATCACTACACACACACACACACACACAGTAAGGGGCCAGGAGCTATGAATCGACCTCTGTAACCACACATACGTGAGTGCACACAAGGTATGGTCAGTAACGTACATGTATGGTCAGTAACGTACAGGTCTGGTCAGTAACGTACATGTATGGTCAGTAACGTACAGGTCTGATCAGTAACGTGCAGGTCTGGTCAGTAACGTACAGGTCTGGTCAGTAACGTACATGTATGATCAGTAACGTACAGGTCTGGTCAGTAACGTGTAGGTCTGGTCAGTAACGTGCAGGTCTGGTCAGTAACGTACAGGTAACCCGAGTGTGGGAAGATGTACCTGGTGATCGTGTCCTTGGTGTCAGCATGTATGATACAGGAGTCAGCATGATGCAGGTGTCAGCATATCAGCAGCAAGACAGCATAATGCTGACACTGCCTGGCAACACTCTCTGACTGACACCTCACTAATACTGAGAAATGATCTGGTCATGTCAACAAAATGACCAGAAATACAGGTATATTTCAGAACATTGATTATAGTACTGGTGGTGGTGATGGTGGTGGTAGTAGTAGTAGTAGTAGTAGTAGTAGTAGTAGTAGTAGTAGTAGTAGTAGTAGTAGTAGTAGTGATACAAGTGTAGTGAGATGGGTTTGAAAACGACCTGTCAGCATGTTTCAGTGGTCTTCAGAATGGGTAATATCCTGTCGATCAACATTTTGGATACAGTGACATCCGGAGTTTTGATGGCTGTTACTGACAGTAGTTAGGGCAGCCGCTGTCCACTTTCACTCCCTTAAATCTTCTCCCTTAATGACTAATTCAGCCTCAATGAACCTCATGAGGTGTTGAACATGGGCCTGTGTTGAACATGGGCCTGTGTTGAACATGGGCCTGTGTTGAACATGGGCCTGTGTTGAACATGGGCCTGTGTTGAACATGTTTTTATGATCACGGTTACAAACTTTTGTGTTCCTTGATTCTAATATCCAGAGATTTGGCTGTTTCTCCCACATATACTTTGTCACATCCCTCACATGGTATAGTGTCAACTCCTGCGCCCGTGTCAGAGTCTTAGGGTTTTACACTTGTTAAAATATCTAAGTTTTCTACTTCTGCTAGAGGCCTAGTACAAAAACCTAACAATAACTCCGGCAGGACCTTAGGAGTGTCTACTATACCATGTGGAGGATGTGATATAGTGTACGTGGGAGGAACTGCCAGATCTCTGGCCACCAAAACTGAGCTGAATAACC
Organism: Cherax quadricarinatus; assembly: GCF_038502225.1. NCBI lineage: Eukaryota > Metazoa > Arthropoda > Malacostraca > Decapoda > Parastacidae > Cherax > Cherax quadricarinatus. Next base: position 59,251,634 of record NC_091299.1, read on the forward strand.
CAAGTGATGTATAGAGCTGTAAAATAAATTTTGGACTTCTGTTACTTATACTTCTTGATATAAATCCAAGTAATGTATTAACTTTATTACCCACACTCAGACACTGTTGTCTTGGCTCCACATCTCTACTGACCATGACTCCCAAACTTTATTACCCACACTCAGACACTGTTGTCCAGCCGTCATGACCTTTGTGTAGTAGACTTTAAACTTAAATCATTGAACCAAACTTCCTCCACTTCCTCGGATCTAAGCTCTTCAGGTCTTTCCAATGAGGAACATTTATGGCTGTATCAAGTAGCCCAGTGACTGATATTATCACTAAATAATACTAGAGGGAGTGAGAGAGTGGCCTGGTGGCAAAAGCTCTGGCTTCACACGGCGAGGTTCCGGGTTCACTTCCCGGCGAGGGTGGAAACATTAGGCGCGTTTCCTTACACCGGTTGTCCGTTTTCACTCATCAGTAAAAAGGGTCCCTGGGTGTTAGTGGACTGGTGTGGGTCGCATCCTGGGACAAAAATGACCTAATTTGCGGGAAATGCTCGGCATAACAAGCGGCTTTCTATATAGTAGTATGTCATTGATGTCAACTGTGGTCTGTATACCTTGTACATGTACTTGTATACCTTGTACATGTACTTGTATACCTTGTACATGTACTTGTATACCTTGTACATGTACTGGTAGAAATAAAGATTATATATATATATATATATATATATATATATATATATATATATATATATATATATATATATATATAGAGAGAGAGAGAGAGAGAGAGAGAGAGAGAGAGAGAGAGAGAGAGGGGGAGAGAGAGGGGCACGTGTCCTGGGCACTACAGAAAGACAGGAGTCTCGGGCACGTGATACCCAGCTGATCACTGGGTGTACCTACCTACTTATGTTTACCAGGGGTCGAGTCTCAGCTCCTGGCCCCCACCACTTACATCGTCACCATGGTTGCTTCCTGACCTGTCTCCTTCACCTTATTACACTTCTTAACGTCAACCTGAAGAAATATTTCCTAACATCCCTCTGTCTTGTATCGATGTCTGCAGGTTATAATTCACAACTAACCCACAATATCATGACTACAACAATTCACAACTAACCCACAATATCATGACTACAACAATTCACAACTAACCCACAATACCATGACTACAACAATTCACAACTAACCCACAATACCATGACTACAACAATTCACAACTAACTCACAATACCATGACTACAACAATTCACAACTAACTCACAATACCATGACTACAACAATTCACAACTAACCCACAATACCATGACTACAACAATTCACAACTAACCCACAATACCATGACTACAACAATTCACAACTAACTCACAATACCATGACTACAACAATTCACAACTAACCCACAATACCATGACTACAACAATTCACAACTCACAATACCATGACTACAACAATTCACAACTAACCCACAATACAATGACTACAACAATTCACAACTAACCCACAATACCATGACTACAACAATTCACAACTAACTCACAATACCATGACTACAGCAATTCACAACTAACCCACAATACCATGACTACAACAATTCACAACTAACCCACAATACCATGACTACAACAATTCACAACTAACCCACAATACCATGACTACAACAATTCACAACTAACCCACAATACCATGACTACAACAATTCACAACTAACCCACAATACCATGACTACAACAATTCACAACTAACCCACAATACCATGACTACAACAATTCACAACCCACAATACCATGACTACAACAATTCACAACCCACAATACCATGACTACAACAATTCACAACCCACAATACCATGACTACAACAATTCACAACCCACAATACCATGACTACAACAATTCACAACCCACAATACCATGACTACAACAATTCACAACCCACAATACCATAACTGCAACAATTCACAACCCACAATACCATGACTACAACAATTCACAACCCACAATACCATGACTACAACAATTCACAACCCACAATACCATGACTACTACAATTCACAACCCACAATACCATGAGTGCAACAATTCACAACCCACAATACCATGACTACAACAATTCACAACCCACAATACCATGACTACAACAATTCACAACCCACAATACCATGACTACAACAATTCACAACCCGCAATACCGTGACTTCAATAATTCACAACCCACAATACCATGACTGCAACAATTCACAACCCACAATACCATGACTACAACAATTAACAACCCACAATACCATGACTACAATTCACAACCCACAATACCATGAGTACAACAAATCACAACCCACAATACCATGGCTACAACAGTTCACAACCCACAATACCATGACTACAACAATTCACAACCCGCAATACCATGACTACAACAATTCACAACTAACTCGCAATACCATGACTACAACAATTCACAACTAACCCACAATACCATGACTACAACAATTCACAGTCCACAATACCACGACTACAACAATTCACAACCCGCAATACCATGACTACAACAATTCACAACTAACCCGCAATACCATGACTACAACAATTCACAACCCACAATACCACGACAACAATTCACAACTAACCCACAATACCATGACTACAACAATTCACAACTAACTCACAATACCATGACTACAACAATTCACAACTAACTCACAATACCATGACTACCACAATTCACAACTAACCCACAATACCATGACTACAGCAATTCACAACCCACAATACCACGACTACAACAATTCACAACTAACCCACAATGCCATGACTGCAACAATTCATAACTAACCCACAATACCATGACTACAACAATTCACAACTAACCCACAATACCATGACTGCAACAATTCACAACTAACCCACAATACCATGACTACAACAATTCACAACTAACCCACAATACCATGACTGCAACAATTCACAACTAACCCACAATACCATGACTACAAAAATTCATAACTAACCCACAATGCCATGACTGCAACAATTCATAACTAACCCGCAATACCATGACTACAACAATTCACAACTAACCCACAATGCCATGACTGCAACAATTCACAACTAACCCACAATACCATGACTACAACAATTCACAACTAACCCACAATACCATGACTACAACAATTCACTACTAACCCACAATACTATGACTACAATTCACAATCCACAATACCATGACTACAATAATTCACAACCCACAATACCACGACAACAACAATTCACAACTAACCCACAATACCATGACTACAACAATTCACAACTAACCCACAATACCATGACTACAACAATTCATAACCCACAATACAATGACTACAACAATTCACAACCCACAATACCATGACTACAACAATTCACAACTAACCCACAATACCATGACTGCAACAATTCTCAACCCAGAATAACATGACTACAACAATTCACAACCCACAATACCATGAATACAACAATTCACAACCCACAATACCATGAATACAACAATTCACAACTAACCCACAATACCATGACTACAACAATTCACAACCCACAATACCATGACTACAATAATTCACAACTAACCCACAATACCATGACTGCAACAATTCACAACCCATAATACCATGACTACAACAATTTACAACCCACAAAACCATGAATACAACAATTCACAACTAACCCACAATACCATGACTACAACAATTCACAACCCACAATACCATGACTACAATAATTCACAATACCATGACTACAACAATTCACAACCCACAATACCATGACTACAACAATTCACAACCCACAATACCATGACTACAATAATTCACAATACCATGACTACAACAATTCACAAACCACAATACCATGACTACAACAATTCACAACCCACAATACCATGACTACAACAATTCACAACTAACCCACAATACCATGACTACAACAATTCACAACTAACCCACAATACCATGACTACAACAATTCACAACTAACCCACAATACCATGACTACAACAATTCACAACCCACAATACCATGACTACAACAATTCACAACCCACAATACCATGACTACAACAATTCACAACCCACAATACCATGACTACAACAATTCACAACCCACAATACCATGACTACAACAATTCACAACCCACAATACCATGACTACAACAGTTCACAACCCACAATACCATGACTACAACAATTCACAACCCACAGTACCATGACTACAACAATTCACAACCCACAATACCATGACTACAACAGTTCACAACCCACAATACCATGACTACAACAATTCACAACCCACAATACCATGACTACAACAATTCACAACCCACAATACCATGACTACAACAATTCACAACTAACCCACAATACCATGACTACAACAATTCACAACCCAAAATACCATGACTACAACAATTCACAACTAACAATCTTGGGTTGTGAACCTTACTGGGTTATCCTGGGTTATCCTGGGTTATCAGCCCTTCGAGGGGTCTAGTTCTTTCCCTTATAAATAATAATTCAGATAATAGTAATAATGATAATAATAATAATAATAATAATAATCGTAACAGTTGGTCATGTACTCACTGTTAGTGGCCAGGAATATTGAAGTTCGTGTTGTAGGTGGGTAGGTGGGCGTGGAGGTGGGTTGAGTGGGTGGTAGGAACCCACCACCAGTTATGAACCTAGGTAGGTTCACTTGAAGGTTCTCTACCTCAGGTCTCTCCCTCAGGTTCATCTTAGAGAGCATCTGAACCTTGATCATCTCTATACGTATCTGTCTCATCTCCTGTGTGTTGATGCTGGGTGATGCTGTGTTGGAGGGTGATGCTGTGTTGATGCTGGGTGATGCTGTGTTGGAGGGTGATGCTGTGTTGATGCTGGGTGATGCTGTGTTGATGCTGGGTGATGCTGTGTTGGAGGGTGATGCTGTGTTGATGCTGGGTGATGCTGTGTTGATGATAGGTGATGCTGTGTTGATGCTGGGTGATGCTGTGTTGATGCTGGGTGATGCTGTGTTAGAGGGTGGTGGTGTGTTGGAGGGTGATGGAGGGGAGGTGTTGCTGTTACTGCTGCTTGTAACAACTAGGGAAACACCAGCAGTAGTACTGTTCCCTGTGTTCCTGGACGTAGCAACACCAGCAGTAGTACTGTTCCCTGTGTTCCTGGACGTAGCAACACCAGCAGTAGTACTGTTCCCTGTGTTCCTGGACGTAGCAACACCAGCAGTAGTACTGTTCCCTGTGTTCCTGGACGTAGCAACACCAGCAGTAGTACTGTTCCCTGTGTTCCTGGACGTAGCAACACCAGCAGTAGTACTGTTCCCTGTGTTCCTGGACGTAGCAACACCAGCAGTAGTACTGTTCCCTGTGTTCCTGGACGTAGCAACACCAGCAGTAGTACTGTTCCCTGTGTTCCTGGACGTAGCAACACCAGCAGTAGTACTGTTCCCTGTGTTCCTGGACGTAGCAACACCAGCAGTAGTACTGTTCCCTGTGTTCCTGGACGTAGCAACACCAGCAGTAGTACTGTTCCCTGTGTTCCTGGACGTAGCAACACCAGCAGTAGTACTGTTCCCTGTGTTCCTGGACGTAGCAACACCAGCAGTAGTACTGTTCCCTGTGTTCCTGGACGTAGCAACACCAGCAGTAGTACTGTTCCCTGTGTTCCTGGACGTAGCAACACCAGCAGTAGTACTGTTCCCTGTGTTCCTGGACGTAGCAACACCAGCAGTAGTACTGTTCCCTGTGTTCCTGGACGTAGCAACACCAGCAGTAGTACTGTTCCCTGTGTTCCTGGACGTAGCAACACCAGCAGTAGTACTGTTCCCTGTGTTCCTGGACGTAGCAACACCAGCAGTAGTACTGTTCCCTGTGTTCCTGGACGTAGCAACACCAGCAGTAGTACTGTTCCCTGTGTTCCTGGACGTAGCAACACCAGCAGTAGTACTGTTCCCTGTGTTCCTGGACGTAGCAACACCAGCAGTAGTACTGTTCCCTGTGTTCCTGGACGTAGCAACACCAGCAGTAGTACTGTTCCCTGTGTTCCTGGACGTAGCAACACCAGCAGTAGTACTGTTCCCTGTGTTCCTGGACGTAGCAACACCAGCAGTAGTACTGTTCCCTGTGTTCCTGGACGTAGCAACACCAGCAGTAGTACTGTTCCCTGTGTTCCTGGACGTAGCAACACCAGCAGTAGTACTGTTCCCTGTGTTCCTGGACGTAGCAACACCAACAGTAGCAACAGCAGTAGCAGTGTTACTTTCATTACTACTGAAGGCAGCCACTAGTGCCTCCATCACTGTCCTAGGGACACATTTCGAACACCAGGGCAAAACATTGAGAGGTTGTGGAAGCTGATTGTAAGTTGTACGTGTACCATACATCACTGGTACACTGTCTACCTGCTGGTCTACACTGTCTACCTGCTGTACACTGCCTACCTGCTGTACATTGTCTACCTGCTGATCTACACTGTCTGTTTGGTGTACACTGTCTACCTGCAGTGCACTGTCTACCTGCAATACACTGTCTCTGTGTTCCAGTACACTGTCTTTCTGTAATACACTGCCTCTGTGCTGCAGTACACTGTCTCTGTGTTGTACTACACTGTCTCTATGTTGCAGTACACTGTCTCTGTGCTTCAGTACACTATCTTTTTGCAATACACTGTCTCTGTGCTGCAATACACTGTCTTTTGGCAATACACTGTCTCTGTGCTGCAATTCACTGCCTCTGTACTGGAATACACTGTCTCTGTGCTGCCATGCACTGTCTTTCTGCAGTACACTGTCTGTACGCTGCAGTACACTGTCTGTACGCTGCAGTACACTGTCTGTACGCTGCAGTACACTGTCTGTACGCTGCAGTACACTGTCTTTCAGTGTCTGGTTGAGTGTAGTGAGCAGTACTGAAGGTAGAGGGATGGCTGAGGTGATGGCAGCCAGCACCAGTAGGACATCGACTACCATGACAGTGATGACTGTTGTTACTGCCATCATGGTAGTCAGCGTGTGAGTGAGGGTATGGCAGCTCCTTGGCACACTCCTGCCCAACCCACTCACACTAACACTACTACCCCAACAATACCCACCTCTTATATATCCACCCACTGTCACCCACCCTCCCTGCCACCCCCTTACTTACCTCCCTACCACCCCCATACTAAACCCCCTACCACCCCCATACTTACCTCCCTGCCACCCCCTTACTTACCTCAATACCACCCCCTTGCTTACCTCCCTACCACCCCCATACTAAACCCCCTACCACCCCGATACTTACCTCCCTACCACCCCCATACTAAACCCCCTACCACCCCTATACTTACCTCCCTACCACCCCCTTACTTACCTCAATACCACCCCCTTACTTACCTCCCTACCACCCCCTTGCTTACCTCCCTACCACCCCCATACTAAACCCCCTACCACCCCCTTACTTACCTCCCTACCACTACCTTACCTCCGTACCACCCCCATACTAAACCCCCTACCACCCCCTTACTTACCTTCCTACCACTACCTTACTTACCTCCCTACCACCCCATACTAAACCCCCTACCACCCCCTTACTTACGTCCCTACCACTACCTTACTTACCTCCCTACCACACCCATACTAAACCCCCTACCACCCCCTTCCTTACCTCCCTACCACCCCCATACTAAACCCCCTACCACCCCCTTACTTACCTCCCTACCACTACCTTACCTCCGTACCACCCCCATGCTAAACCCCCTACCACCCCCTTACTTACCTCCCTACCACCCCATACTAAACCCCCTACCACCCCCTTACTTACCTCCCTACCACCCCCTTACTTACCTCCCTACCACCCCCAGACTAAACCCCCTACCACTCCCTTACCTCCCTACCACTACCTTACTTACCTCCCTACCACCCCCATACTAAACCCCCTGCCACCCCCTTACTTACCTCCCTACCACCCCCATACTAAACCCCCTACCACCCCCTTACTTACCTACCTACCACTACCTTACCTCCGTACCACCCCCTTACTTACCTCCCTACCACTACCTTACCTCCGTACCACCCCCTTACTTACCTCCCTACCACCCCCATACTAAACCCCCTTACTTACCTCCCTACCACCCCCATACTAAACCCCCTACCACCCCCTTACTTACCTCCCTACCACTACCTTACTTACCTCCGTACCACCCCCATACTAAACCCCCTACCACCCCTTTACTTACCTTCCTACCACTACCTTACTTACCTTCCTACCACCACCTTGCTTACCTTCCTACCACCCCCTTACTTACCTTCCTACCACCACCTTACTTACCTTCCTACCACCACCTTACTTACGTTCCTACCACTACCTTACTTACCTTCCTACCACCCCCTTACTTACCTCCCTACCACCACCTTACTTACCTTCCTACCACCACCTTACTTACCTTCCTACCCCCTTACTTACCTCCCTACCACCCCCTTACTTACTTCCCTACCACCCTCATACATAACCCCCTACTACCCCCTTACTTACCTCCCTACCACCCCCATACATAACCCTCTACTACCCTCTTGTTTACCTCCCTACCACCCCCTTACTTACCTCCCTTCTTCCCCCTTATTTACCTCCCTACCACCACCTTACTTACCTCCTTACCACTACCTTACTTACCTCCTTACGACCCCCTTACTTACCTCCCTACCACCCCCTTACTTACCTCCCTACCAGTGCCTTACTTACCTCCCTACCACCCCTTACCTCCCTACCACCCCTTACCTCCCTACCACCCCCTTACTTACCTCCCTACCACCACCTTACTTACCTCCTTACCCCTCCCTTACTTACCTCCCTACGACCCCCTTACTTACCTCCCTACCACCCCCTTACTTACCTCCCTACGAGTGCCTTACTTACCTCCCTACCACCCCCTTACCTCCCTACCACCCCCTTACTTACCTCCCTACCACCCCCTTACCTCCCTACCACCCCCTTACTTACCTCCCTACCACCCCCATACTTACCTCCTTACTACCCCATTACCTCACTCCCACACCCTTACTTACCTCCCTACCACCCACATACATAAGCCCCTACCACCCCCTTACTTACCTCCCTACCACTGCCTTACTTACCTCCCTACCACCCCCCATACTTACCTCCTTACCACCCCATTACCTCACTACCACCCCCTTACTTACCTCAATACCACTGCCTTACTTACCTCCCTACCACCCCCTTACTTACCTCTCTACCACTGCCTTACCTCCCTACCACCTCCTTACTTACCTCCCTACCACCCCCTTACTTACCTCTCTACCACTGCCTTACCTCCCTACTACCTCCTTACTTATCTCTCTACCACCACCTTACTTACCTACTAGCTGTGAACTAGGTCTAACAGAGGACAACAGGCATGGTGCAAAATGCAAGCCTAAGTAGGTAACTTGTAAGGTGGTCAACTCTGGCAGTCAGTGGTGACACCTACAGTAACTTGGCAGTCAGTGGTGACACCTACAGTAACTTGGCAGTCAGTGGTGACACCTACAGTAACTTGGCAGTCAGTGGTGACACCTACAGTAACTTGGCAGTCAGTGGTGACACCTACAGTAACTTGGCAGTCAGTGGCGACACCTACAGTAACTTGGCAGTCAGTGGTGACACCTACAGTAACTTGGCAGTCAGTGGTGACACCTACAGTAACTTGGCAGTCAGTGGTGACACCTACAGTAACTTGGCAGTCAGTGGTGACACCTACAGTAACTTGGCAGTCAGTGGTGACACCTACAGTAACTTGGCAGTCAGTGGTGACACCTACAGTAACTTGGCAGTCAGTGGTGACACCTACAGTAACTTGGCAGTCAGTGGTGACACCTACAGTAACTTGGCAGTCAGTGGTGACACCTACAGTAACTTGGCAGTCAGTGGTGACACCTACAGTAACTTGGCAGTCAGTGGTGACACCTACAGTAACTTGGCAGTCAGTGGTGACACCTACAGTAACTTGGCAGTCAGTGGTGACACCTACAGTAACTTATCTTACGCACAGTGTTCCTTCAGTTCCTTGGTAACCTAACTGAGCTGCAGGAGCAGCCTCCTGGCTTCCCCATGTACATACTACAACACAACTAGTGGTCCTGGCTTCCCCATGTACATACTACAACACAACTAGTGGTCCTGGCTTCCCCATGTACATACTACAACACAACTAGTGGTCCTGGCTTCCCCATGTACATACCACAACACAACTGGTGGTCCTGGCTTCCCCATGTACATACTACAACACAACTAGTGGTCCTGGCTTCCCCATGTACATACTACAACACAACTGGTGGTCCTGGCTTCCCCATGTACATACTACAACACAACTAGTGGTCCTGGCTTCCCCATGTACATACTACAACACAACTGGTGGTCCTGGCTTCCCCATGTACATACTACAACACAACTAGTGGTCCTGGCTTCCCCATGTACATACTACAACACAACTAGTGGTCCTGGCTTCCCCATGCACATACTACAACACAACTAGTGGTCCTGGCTTCCCCATGTACATACTACAACACAACTAGTGGTCCTGGCTTCCCCATGCACATACTACAACACAACTAGTGGTCCTGGCTTCCCCATGCACATACTACAACACAACTAGTGGTCCTGGCTTCCCCATGTACATACTACAACACAACTGGTGGTCCTGGCTTCCCCATGTACATACTACAACACAACTAGTGGTCCTGGCTTCCCCATGTACATACTACAACACAACTGGTGGTCCTGGCTTCCCCATGTACATACTACAACACAACTAGTGGTCCTGGCTTCCCCATGTACATACTACAACACAACTAGTGGTCCTGGCTTCCCCATGTACATACTACAACACAACTGGTGGTCCTGGCTTCCCCATGTACATACTACAACACAACTAGTGGTCCTGGCTTCCCCATGTACATACTACAACACAACTGGTGGTCCTGGCTTCCCCATGTACATACTACAACACAACTAGTGGTCCTGGCTTCCCCATGTACATACTACAACACAACTAGTGGTCCTGGCTTCCCCATGTACATACTACAACACAACTGGTGATCCTGGCTTCCCCATGTACATACTACAACACAACTAGTGGTCCTGGCTTCCCCATGTACGTACTACAACACAACTAGTGGTCCTGGCTTCCCCATGTACATACTACAACACAACTGGTGATCCTGGCTTCCCCATGTACATACTACAACACAACTGGTGATCCTGGCTTCCCCATGTACATACTACAACACAACTAGTGGTCCTGGCTTCCCCATGTACATACTACAACACAACTGGTGGTCCTGGCTTCCCCATGTACATACTACAACACAACTGGTGATCCTGGCTTCCCCATGTACATACTACAACACAACTAGTGGTCCTGGCTTCCCCATGTACATACTACAACACAACTGGTGGTCCTGGCTTCCCCATGTACATACTACAACACAACTAGTGGTCCTGGCTTCCCCATGTACATACTACAACACAACTGGTGGTCCTGGCTTCCCCATGTACATACTACAACACAACTAGTGGTCCTGGCTTCCCCATGTACATACTACAACACAACTGGTGGTCCTGGCTTCCCCATGTACATACTACAACACAACTGGTGGTCCTGGCTTCCCCATGTACATACTACAACACAACTGGTGATCCTGGCTTCCCCATGTACATACTACAACACAACTGGTGATCCTGGCTTCCCCATGTACATACTACAACACAACTAGTGGTCCTGGCTTCCCCATGTACATACTACAACACAACTAGTGGTCCTGGCTTCCCCATGTACATACTACAACACAACTAGTGGTCCTGGCTTCCCCATGTACATACTACAACACAACTAGTGGTCCTGGCTTCCCCATGTACATACTACAACACAACTAGTGGTCCTGGCTTCCCCATGTACATACTACAACACAACTAGTGGTCCTGCTTCCCCATGCTTGGCTTCCCCATGTACATACTACAACACAACTAGTGGTCCTGGCTTCCCCATGTACATACTACAACACAACTAGTGGTCCTGGCTTCCCCATGTACATACTACAACACAACTAGTGGTCCTGGCTTCCCCATGTACATACTACAACACAACTAGTGGTCCTGGCTTCCCCATGTACATACTACAACACAACTAGTGGTCCTGGCTTCCCCATGTACATACTACAACACAACTAGTGGTCCTGGCTTCCCCATGTACATACTACAACACAACTGGTGGTCCTGGCTTCTCCATGTACGTACTACAACACAACTAGTGGTCCTGGCTTCCCCCTGTACATACTACAACACAACTAGTGGTCCTGGCTTCCCCATGTACATACTACAACACAACTAGTGGTCCTGGCTTCCCCATGTACATACTACAACACAACTAGTGGTCCTGGCTTCCCCATGTACATACTACAACACAACTAGTGGTCCTGGCTTCCCCATGTACATACTACAACACAACTAGTGGTCCTGGCTTCCCCATGTACATACTACAACACAACTGGTGGTCCTGGCTTCCCCATGTACATACTACAACACAACTGGTGGTCCTGGCTTCCCCATGTACATACTACAACACAACTAGTGGTCCTGGCTTCCCCATGTACGTGGAGTATATCCTAACTACAAGTCCCCAGAGTCTATCGCGGCTAACTTGACTTCTCGCTTAATTAAATCACCCAAACTAAAGTAGTTCGTGGAGTTATTAAATTATGTTAGTTATACAAGTGTACATCCCAGAGGTGTCCATAACTACCTCTAATATACCCTGGAACGTAACTACCTCTAATATACCCTGGCACGTAACTACATCTAATATACCCTGGAACGTAACTACCTCTAATATACCCTGGCACGTAACTATATCTAATATACCCTGGAAAATAACTACTTCTAATATACCCTGGAACATAACTACATCTAATATACTTTGGAACGTAACTACATCTAATATACCCTGGAACATAACTACATCTAATATACCCTGGAACATTACATCTAATATACCCTGGAACGTAACTACATCTAATATACCCTGGAACGTAACTACCTCTAATATACCCTGGAACATAACTACATCTAATATACCCTGGAACATAACTACATCTAATATACCCTGGAACATAACTACATCTAATATACCCTGGAACATTACATCTAATATACCCTGGAACGTAACTACCTCTAATATACCCTGGAACGTAACTACATCTAATATACCCTGGAACGTAACTACATCTAATATACCCTGGAACATAACTACATCTAATATACCCTGGAACATAACTACATCTAATATACCCTGGAACATAACTACATCTAATATACCCTGGAACATAACTACATCTAATATACCCTGGAACGTAACTACATCTAATATACCCTGGAACATAACTACCTCTAATGTACACTGGAACGTAACTACCACTAATATACAGTGGAACATAACTACCTCTAATGTACACTGGAACGTAACTACCACTAATATACAGTGGAACATAACTACCACTAATGTACACTGGAACATAACTACCACTAATATACAGTGGAACATAACTACCACTAATGTACACTGGAACATAACTACCACTAATGTACACTGGAACATAACTTCCACTAATGTACACTGGAACATAACTACCGCTAATATACACTGGAACATAACTACCACTAATATACAGTGGAACATAACTACCACTAATGTACACTGGAACATAACTACCACTAATGTACACTGGAACATAACTACCACTAATATACAGTGGAACATAACTACCACTAATGTACACTGGAACATAGCTACCACTAATGTACACTGGAACATAACTACCACTAATGTACACTGGAACATAACTTCCACTAATGTACACTGGAACATAACTACCGCTAATATACACTGGAACATAACTACCACTAATATACATTGGAACATAACTACCACTAATGTACACTGGAACATAACCACCACTAATGTACACTGGAACATAACTACCACTAATGTACACTGTAACATAACTATCACTAATGTACACTGGAACATAACTACCACTAATGTACACTGGAACATAACTACCACTAATATACAGTGGAACATAACTACCACTAATATACAGTGGAACATAACTACCACTAATGTACACTGGAACATAACTTCCACTAATGTACACTGGAACATAACTACCACTAATGTACACTGGAACATAACTACCACTAATGTACACTGGAACATAACTACCACTAATGTACACTGGAACATAACTACCACTAATGTACACTGGAACATAACTACCACTAATGTACACTGGAACATAACTACCACTAATGTACACTGGAACATAACTTCCACTAATGTACACTGGAACATAACTACCGCTAATATACACTGGAACATAACTACCGCTAATATACATTGGAACATAACTACCACTAATGTACACTGGAACATAACTACCACTAATGTACACTGGAACATAACTACCACTAATGTACACTGTAACATAACTACCACTAATGTACACTGGAACATAACTACCACTAATGTACACTGGAACATAACTACCACTAATGTACACTGGAACATAACTACCAGCAATGTACACTGGAACATAACTACCACTAATGTACAATGGAACATAACTACAAGTAATGTACACTGGAACATAACTACCAGTAATGTACACTGGAACATAACTACCAGTAATGTACACTGGAACATAACTACCACTAATGTACACTGGAACATAACTAGCTTCTGCACTAATATCCGCGCTGTGTGCACCATGCTACTGCCTCATCTGGGCCTCAGGCCTAAGTTACTGCCTGATCTGGGCCTCAGGCCTAAGTTACTGCCTGATCTGGGCCTCAGGCCTAAGTTACTTCCTCATCTGGGCATCAGGCCTAAGTTACTGCCTAATCTGGTCCACAGGCCTAAGTTACTGCCTGATCTGGGCCTCAGGCCTAAGTTACTGCCTGATCTGGGCCTCAGGCCTAAGTTACTTGCTGATCTGGGCCTCAGGCCTAAGTTACTTCCTCATCTGGGCATCAGGCCTAAGTTACTGCCTAATCTGGGCCACAGGCCTAAGTTACTGCCTGATCTGGGCCTCAGGCCTAAGTTACTTCCTGATCTGGGCCTCAGGCCAAAATTATGCCTGATCTGTGCCTCAGGCCTAAGTTACTTCCTGATCTAGGCCACAGGCCTAAGTTGCTTCCTGATCTGGACCTCAGGCCTAAGTTACTTCCTGATATGTGCCTCAGGCCTAAGTTACTGCCTGATCTGTGCCTCAGGCCTAAGTTACGGCCTGATCTAGGCCTCAGGCCTAAGTTACTGCCTGATCTAGGCTTCAGGCCTAAGTTACTGCCTGATCTAGGCCTCAGGCCTAAGTTACTGCCTGATCTAGGCTTCAGGCCTAAGTTACTTCCTGATCTGGGCCTCAGGCCGAATTTACTTCCTGATCTGGGCTTCAGGCCTAAGTTACTTTCTGATCTGGGCCACAAGCCTAAGTTACTTCCTGATATGTGCCTCAGGCCTAAGTTACTGCCTGATCTGTGCCTCAGGCCTAAGTTACGGCCTGATCTAGGCCTCAGGCCTAAGTTACTGCCTGATCTGTGCCTCAGGCCTAAGTTACGGCCTGATCTAGGCCTCATTCCTAAGTTACTGCCTGATCTAGGCTTCAGGCCTAAGTTACTGCCTGATCTAGGCCTCAGGCCTAAGTTACTGCCTGATCTAGGCTTCAGGCCTAAGTTACTTCCTGATCTGGGCCTCAGGCCGAATTTACTTCCTGATCTGGGCTTCAGGCCTAAGTTACTTTCTGATCTGGGCCACAAGCCTAAGTTACTTCCTGATCTGGGCCACAGCCTAAGTTGCTTCCTGATCTGGGCCACAGGCCTAAGTTACTTCCTGATGTGGGCCACAAGCCTAAGTTACTTCCTGATCTGGGCCACAGGCCTAAGTTACTTCCTGATCTGGGCCACAGGCCTAAGTTACTTCCTGATCTGGGCCTCAGGCCCAAGTTACTTCCTGATCTGGGCCTCAGGCCTAAGTTACTTCCTGATCTGGGCCACATACCTAAGTTACTTCCTTATCTGTACCACAGGCCTAAGTTACTTACTGATCTGGGCCTCAGGCCTAAGTTACTTCCTGATATGTGCCTCAGGCCTAAGTTACTGCCTGATCTAGGCCTCAGGCCTAAGTTACTGCCTGATCTAGGCTTCAGGCCTAAGTTACTTCCTGATTTGGGCCTCAGGCCTAAGTTACTTCCTGATCTGGGCCTCAGGCCTAAGTTACTTCCTGATCTAGGCCACAGGCCTAAGTTACTTCCTGATCTGGGCCACAGGCCTAAGTTACTTCCTGATTTGGGCCACATGCCTAAGTTACTTTCTGATCTGGGCCTCAGGCCTAAGTTACTTCCTGATCTGGGCCACAGGCCTAAGTTACTTCCTGATCTGGGCCACAAGCCTAAGTTACTTCCTGATCTGGGCCACAGGCCTAAGTTACTTCCTGATCTGGGTCACAGGCCTAAGTTACTTCCTGATCTGGGCCACAGGCCTAAGTTACTTCCTGATCTGGGCCTGAGGCCTAAGTTACTGCCTGATCTAGGCTTCAGGCCTAAGTTACTGCCTGATCTGGGCCTCAGGCCTAAGTTACTTCCTGATATGTGCCTCAGGCCTAAGTTACTTCCTGATCTGGGCCACAGGCCTAAGTTACTTCCTGATCTGGGCCTGAGGCCTAAGTTACTGCCTGATCTAGGCTTCAGGCCTAAGTTACTGCCTGATCTAGGCCTCAGGCCTAAGTTACTTCCTGATCTGGGCCACAGGCCAAAGTTACTGCTTGATCTGGGCCACAGGCCTAAGTTACTTCCTGATCTGAGCCTCAGGCCTAAGTTACTGCCTGATCTGGGCCTCAGGCCTAAGTTACTTCCAGATCTGGGCCACAGGCCTAAGTTACTTCCTGATCTGGGCCACAGGCCTAAGTTACTTCCTGATCTGGGCCACAGGCCTAAGTTACTTCCTGATCTGGGCCTCAAGCCTAAGTTACTTCCTGATCTGGGCCACAGGCCTAAGTTACTTCCTGATCTGGGCCACAGGCCTAAGTTACTTCCTGATCTGGGCCTCAGGCCTAAGTTACTTCCTGATCTGGGCCAACGGGCTAAGTTACTTCCTGATCTGTGCCACAGGCCTAAGTTACTTCCTGATCTTGGCCACAGGCCTAAGTTACTTCCTGATCTGGGCCACAGGCCTAAGTTACTTCCTGATCTTGGCCACAGGCCTAAGTTACTTCCTGATCTGGGCCACAGGCCTAAGTTACTTCCTGATCTGGGCCACAGGCCTAAGTTACTTCCTGATCTGGGCCTTAAGCCTAAGTTACTGCCTGATCTAGGCGTCAGGCCTAAGTTGCTTCCTTATCTGGGCAGCAGGCCTAAGTTATTTACTGATCTGGGCCTCACGCCTAAGTTACTTCCTGATATGTGCCTCAGGCCTAAGTTACTTCCTGATCTGGGCCTCAAGTCTAAGTTACTTCCTGATCTGGGCCTGAGGCCTAAGTTACTGCCTGATCTAGGCTTCAGGCCTAAGTTACTGCCTGATCTAGGCCTCAGGCCTAAGTTACTTCCTGATCTGGGCCACAGGCCTAAGTTACTTCCTGATCTGGGCCACAGGCCAAAGTTACTTCGTGATTTGGGCCACATACCTAAGTTACTGCTTGATCTGGGCCACAGGCCTAAGTTACTTCCTGATCTGGGCCTCAGGCCTAAGTTACTGCCTGATCTGGGCCTCAGGCCTAAGTTACTTCCTGATCTGGGCCACAGGCCTAAGTTACTTCCTGATCTGGGCCTTAAGCCTAAGTTACTTCCTGATCTGTGCTACAGGCCTAAGTTACTTCCTGATCTGGGCCTCAGGCCTAAGTTACTGCTTGATCTGGGCCACAGGCCTAAGTTACTTCCTGATCTGGGCCTCAGGCCTAAGTTACTGCCTGATCTGGGCCTCAGGCCTAAGTTACTGCCTGATCTGGGCCTCAGGCCTAAGTTGCTTCCTGATCTGGGCCATAGGCCTAAGTTACTTCCTGATCTGGGCCTCAGGCCTAAGTTCCTGCCTGATCTATGCCTCAGGCCTAAGTTGCTTCCTGATCTGGGCCACAGACCTAAGTTACTTCCTGATCTGGGCCTCAGGCCTAAGTTACTGCCTGATCTGGGCCTCAGGCCTAAGTTACTTCCTGATCTGGGCCACAGGCCTAAGTTACTTCCTGATCTGGGCCTCAGGCCTTAGTTACTTCCTGATCTGGGCCACAGGCCTAAGTTACTTCCTGATCTGGGCCACAGACCTAAGTTACTGCTTGATCTGGGCCACAGGCCTAAGTTACTTCCTGATCTGGGCCTCAGGCCTAAGTTACTGCCTGATCTGGGCCTCAGGCCTAAGTTACTTCCTGATCTGGGCCACAGGCCTAAGTTACTTCCTGATCTGGGCCACAGGCCTAAGTTACTTCCTGATCTGGGCCTCAGGCCTAAGTTACTTCCTGATCTGGGCCACAGGCCTAAGTTACTGCTGATCTGGGCCTCAGGCCTAAGTTACTTCCTGATCTGGGCCACAGGCCTAAGTTAATTCCTGATCTACGCCTCAGGCCTAAGTTACTTCCTGATCTCGGCCTCAGGCCAAAGTTACTTCGTGACCTGGGCCTCAGACCTAAGTTACTGCTTGATCTGGGCCACAGACCTAAGTTACTTCCTGATCTGGGCCTCAGGCCTAAGTTACTTCCTGATCTAGGTCACAGGCCTAAGTTACTTCCTGATCTTGGCCACAGGCCTAAGTTACTTCCTGATCTGGTCCACAGGATTAAGTTACTGCCTGATTTGGGCCGCAGGCCTAAGTTACTTCCTGATCTGGGCCACAGGCCTAAGTTGCTGGGTGATCTTGGCCACAGGCCTAAGTTACTTCTTGATCTGGGCCACAGGGCTAAGTTACTGACTGATCTGGGCCTCAGGCCTAAGTTACTGCCTGAACTGTGCCTCAGGCCTAAGTTACTGCCTGATCTAGGCCTCAGATCTAAGTTACTGCCTGATCTAGGCGTCAGGCCTAAGTTACTGCCTGAACTGTGTCTCAGGCCTAAGTTACTGCCTGATCTAGGCCTCAGACCTAAGTTACTGCCTGATCTAGGCTTCAGGCCTAAGTTACTGCCTGATCTGGGCCTCAGGCCTAAGTTACTTCCTGATCTGGGCCACAGGCCTAAGTTACTTCCTGATTTTCACCTCAGGCCTAAGTTACTTCCTGATCTGGGCCACAGGCCTAATTTACTGCCTGATCTGTGCCTCAGGCCTAAGTTACTGCCTGATCTTGGCCACAGGCCTAAGTTACTTCCTGATCTGGGCCACAGGTCTAAGTTACTGCCTGATCTGGGCTTCAGGCCTAAGTTACTTCCTGATCTGGGCCTCAGGCCTAAGTTACAGCTTGATCTGGGCCACAGACCTAAGTTACTGCCTGATCTGGGACACAGACCTAAGTTACTGTTGGATCTGGGCCACAGACCTAAGTTACTGCCTGATCTTGGCCACAGACCTAAGTTACTGTTTGATCTGGGCCACAGACCTAAGTTACTGCTTGATCTGGGCCACAGACCTAAGTTACTGCCTGATCTGGGCCACAGACCTAACTTACTGCCTAATCTGGGCCACAGACCTAAGTTACTGCCTGATCTGGGCCACAGACCTAAGTTACTGCCTGATCTGGGCCACAGACCTAAGTTACTGTTTGATCTGGGCCACAGACCTAAGTTACTGCTTGATCTGGGCCACAGACCTAAGTTACTGCCTGATCTGGGCCACAGACCTAAGTTACTGCCTGATCTGGGCCACAGACCTAAGTTACTGCCTGGTCTGGGCCTCAGACTGACGTCTGATAAAGGCCGATTTCACTCATTTTATATAATATAACCAGGCCCGGTGGCCCGGTGGCCTGGTGGCTAAAGCTCCGGCTTCACACACGGAGGGCCCGGGTTCGATTCCCGGCGGGTGGAAACATTTCGACACGTTTCCTTACACCTGTTGTCCTGTTCACCTAGCAGCAAATAGGTACCTGGGTGTTAGTCGACTGGTGTGGGTGGCATCCTGGGGGACAAGATTAAGGACCACAATGGAAATAAGTTAGACAGTCCTCGATGACGCACTGACTTTCTTGGATTATCCTGGGTGGCTAACCCTCCGGGGTTAAAAATCCGAACGAAATCTTATCTTATCTTATCTTACCAGAAACCCAAGAAACCCATGAAGACGGCAGCCTGGGGTACAGCCTGGGGTAGAACCTCAGGTACAGTCTGGGGTAGAACCTGGGGTACAGCATGGGGTAGAACCTCGGGTACAGTCTGGGGTAGAACCTGGGGTACAGCCTGGGGTAGAACCTGGGGTACAGCCTGATAAGTCGCCACACTGCTGGTGGGAGTCTGGATAACACCACCAGGATAATACACTACCAGGATAACAAACCACCAAGATAACACACCACCAGGATAATATACCACCAGGATAACACACCACCGGGATAACACACCACCAGGATAACACACCACCAGGATAACACACCACCAGGATAACACACCACCAGGATAACACACCACCAGGGTAATACAACACCAGAATAATGCACTACCAGGATAACACACCACCAGGATAACACACCACCAGGATAACACACCACCAGGATAACACACCACCAGGATAACACACCACCAGGATAACACACCACCAGGATAATACACCACCAGGATAACACACCACCGGGATAACACACCACCAGGATAACACACCACCAGGATAACACACCACCAGGGTAACACACCACCAGGATAACACACCACCAGGGTAACACACCACCAGGATAACACACCACCAGGATAATACACTACCAGGATAACACACCACCAAGATAACACACCACCAGGATAATACAGCACCAGGATAACACACCACCAAGACAACACACCACCAGGATAATACAGCACCAGGATAACACACCACCGGGATAACACACCACCAGGATAACACACCACTAGGATAACACACCACCAGGGTAATACAACACCAGAATAATGCACTACCAGGATTATACACCACCAGGATAACACACCACCAGAATAATACACTACCAGGATAACACACCACCAGAATAACACACCACCAGGATAACACACCACCAGGGTAATACAACACCAGAATAATGCACTACCAGGATAATACACCACCAGGATAACACACCACCAGAATAATGCACTACCAGGATAACACTCCACCAGGATAACACACTACCAGGATAACACACCACCAGGATAACACACTACCAGGATAACACACTACCAGGATAACACACCAGGATAACACACTACCAGGATAACACACCACCAGGATAACACACTACCAGGATAACACACCACCAGGATAATACACCACCAGTATAATACACTCCCAGGATAATACACCACCAGGATAACACACCACCAGGATAATACACAACCAGGATAACACGCCACCAGGATAATACACCACCAGGATAACACACCACCAGGATAATACACCACCAGGATAATACACCACCATTATACAATACCAGGATAACACACTAACAGGATAACACACCACCAGGATAATACACAACCAGGATAATACACCACCATTATACAATACCAGGATAACACACTAACAGGATAACACACCACCAGGATAATACACAACCAGGATAACACGCCACCAGGATAATACACCACCAGGATAACACACTAACAGGATAATACACCACCAGGATAACACACCACCAGGATAACACACCACCAGGAGTAACAGTGATGGAATATCAGTGATGGAGTAACAGTGATGGGGTAACTGATGGAGTAACAGTGATGGGATAACACTGGAGTAACAGTGATGGAGTAACAGTGGAGTAACAGTGAGGAAGTAACACTGGAGTAACAGTGATGGAGTAACACTGGAGTAACAGTGATGGAATATCAGTGATGGAGTAACAGTGATGGAGTAACTGATGGAGTAACAGTGATGGGATAACACTGGAGTAACAGTGATGGAGTAACAGTGGAGTAACAGTGAGGAAGTAACACTGGAGTAACAGTGATGGAGTAACACTGGAGTAACAGTGATGGAATATCAGTGATGGAGTAACAGTGATGGAGTAACTGATGGAGTAACAGTGATGGGATAACACTGGAGTAACAGTGATGGAGTAACATTGGAGTAACAGTGAGGAAGTAACACTGGAGTAACAGCGAGGAAGTAACACTGGAGTAACAGTGATGGAGTAACACTGGAGTAAGTGATGGAGTAACTGTGATGGAGTAACAGTGATGGAGTAAGTGATGGAGTAACAGTGATGGAATAACAGTGATGGAATAACAGTGATGGAATAACAGTGATGGAGTAACTGTGATGGAGTAACAGTGATGGAGTAAGTGATGGAGTAAGTGATGGAGTAACTGTGATGGAGTAACAGTGATGGAGTAAGTGATGGAGTAACAGTGATGGAATAACAGTGATGGAATAACAGTGATGGAATAACAGTGATGGAATAACAGTGATGGAGTAACTGTGATGGAGTAACAGTGATGGAGTAACAGTGATGGAGTAACAGTGATGGAGTAACAGTGATGGAGGGTTGACCATCCAGGTGATGGAGGGTTGTGTCAGCAGAGCAGCCAGTCAGCCAGCTGACACAGCCACACCTGCTGACCACTACATCACACCACTGCTGTGTCAGACCTATTATCTCCTAGCCAGGGATCTTCATCCCAGGTGTTGGAGCCAAACTCCCCTTAATAAGTTTATTTAGGTATTCACAGTTACATAGATTATCATAACAGTTACATAGATTATCATAATTACATAAATTATCATAATTACATAGATTATCATAATTACATAGATTATCATAACATAACAGTTACATAGATTATCATAACATAACAGTTACATAGATTATCATAACAGTCACAGAGATTATCATAACAGTTACATAGATTATCATAACAGTTACATAGATTATCATAATTACATAGATTATCATAATTACATAGATTATCATAATTACATAGATTATCATAACATAACAGTTACATAGATTATCATAACAGTCACAGAGATTATCATAACAGTTACATAGATTATCATAACAGTTACATAGATTATCATAATTACATAGATTATCATAACAGTTACATAGATTATCATAACAGTTACATAGATTATCATAATTACATAGATTATCATAACAGTCACATAGATTATCATAACAGTCACATAGATTATCATAACAGTTACATAGATTATCATAATTACATAGATTATCATAACAGTTACATAGATTATCATAACAGTTACATAGATTATCATAACAGTTACATAGATTATCATAACAGTCACATAGATTATCATAACAGTTACATAGATTATCCCCTCAAGGAAGGTTCCTTGATGTTGGTGAGGGGCTCTTGATTTAGGGAATTGGATCTGTGCTCCAGTTCCCCGAATTAAGCCTGAATGCCTTCCACATCCCCCCCCCAGGCGCTGTATAATCCTCCGGGTTTAGCGCTTCCCCCTTGATTATAATAATAATAATAATACATAGATTATCATAAAAGTTACATAGATTATCATAACATAACAGTTACATAGATTATCATAACATAACAGTTACATAGATTATCATAACAGTCACAGAGATTATCATAACAGTTACATAGATTATCATAACAGTTACATAAATTATCATAATTACATAGATTATCATAACAGTCACATAGATTATCATAACAGTTACATAGATTATCATAACAGTTACATAGATTATCATAACAGTTACATAGATTATCATAACATAACAGTTACATAGATTATCGTAACAGTTACATAGATTATCATAACAGTTACATAGATTATCATAACAGTTACATAGATTATCATAACAGTTACATAGATTATCATAACAGTTACATAGATTATCATAACAGTTACATAGATTATCATAACATAACAGTTACATAGAGTATCATAACAGTTACATAGATTATCATAACAGTTACATAGATTATCATAACGTAACAGTTACATAGATTATCGTAACAGTTACATAGATTATCATAACAGTTACATAGATTATCATAACAGTTACATAGATTATCATAACAGTTACACAGATTATCATAACAGTTACATAGATTATCATAACAGTTACATAGATTATCATAACAATTACATAGATTATCATAACAGTTACATAGATTATCGTAACAGTTACATAGATTATCATAACAGTTACATAGATCATCATAACCTTTACATAGATTATCATAACAGTTACATAGATTATCATAACATAACAGTTACATAGATTATCATAACAGTTACATAGATTATCATAACAATTACATAGATTATCATAACAGTTACATAGATTATCGTAACAGTTACATAGATTATCATAACATAACAGTTACATAGATTATCATAACAGTTACATAGATCATCATAACCTTTACATAGATTATCATAACATAACAGTTACATAAATTATCATAAGTTACATAGATTATCATAACAGTTACATAGATTATCATAACAGTTACACAGATTATCATAACAGTTACATAGATTATCATAACAGTTACATAGATTATCATAACAGTTACACAGATTATCATAACAGTTACATAGATTATCATAACAGTTACATAGATTATCATAACATAACAGTTACATAGATTATCATAACAGTTACATAGATTATCATAACAGTTACATAGATTATCATAACAGTTACATAGATTATCATAACAGTTACATAGATTATCATAACAGTTACACAGATTATCATAACAGTTACATAGATTATCATAACAGTTACATAGATTATCATGGCAGTTACATAGATTATCATAACAGTTACATAGATTATCATAACAGTTACATAGATTATCATGGCAGTTACATAGATTATCATAACAGTTACATAGATTATCATAACAGTTACATAGATTATCATAACAGTTACATAGATTATCATAACAGTTACATAGATTATCATAACAGTTACATAGATTATCATAACAGTTACATAGATTATCATAACAGTTACATAGATTATCATAACAGTTACATAGATTATCATAACAGTTACATAGATTATCATAACAGATACATAGATTATCATATCAGTTACATAGATTATCATAACAGTTACATAGATTATCATAACAGTTACATAGATTAACATAACAGTTACATAGATTATCATAACAGTTACACAGATTATCATAACAGTTACATAGATTATCATAACAGTTACATAGATTATCATAACAGTTACATAGATTATTATAACAGTTACATAGATTATCATAACAGTTACATAGATTAACATAACAGTTACATAGATTATCATAACAGTTACATAGATTATCATAACAGTTACATAGATTATTATAACAGTTACATAGATTATCATGGCAGTATATGTGTAAATAATTCTCCAGGATTACCCAGAAAAGTCAGACCAAATGACTTATTACTACTGTGGCCTTAGTAATATCTTATTATTATACTATAAATAAGATAATAACTTATTATTATACTATAAATAAGATAATAACTTATTATTATACTATAAATAAGATAATAACTTATTATTATACTATAAATAAGATAATAACTTATTATTATACTATAAATAAGATAATAACTTATTATTATACTATAATAAGATAATAACTTATTATTATACTATAAATAAGATAATAACTTATTATTATACTATAAATAAGATAATAACTTATTATTATACTATAAATAAGATAATAACTTATTATTATACTATAAATAAGATAATAACTTATTATTATACTATAATAAGATAATAACTTATTACTATACTATAAATAAGATAATAACTTATTATTATACTATAATAAGATAATAACTTATTATTATACTATAAATAAGATAATAACTTATTATTATACTATAAATAAGATAATAACTTATTACTATACTATAAATAAGATAATAACTTATTATTATACTATAAATAAGATAATATCTTATTACTATACTATAAATAAGATAATAACTTATTACTATACTATAAATAAGATAATATCTTATACTATAAAAATTACTTATTTATATTTACAAGTGTTAGCTAGAACAGTAAATAATTCTCCTGCCTTTCTGTGGTTACATTCATTAGTTACCTTTCTGTGGTTACATTCATTAGGTACCTTTCTGTGGTTACATTCATTAGGTACCTTTCTGTGGTTACATTCATTAGGTACCTTTCTGTGGTTACATTCATTAGGTACCTTTCTGTGGTTACATTCATTAGGTACCTTTCTGTGGTTACATTCATTAGGTACCTTTCTGTGGTTACATTCATTAGGTACCTTTCTGTGGTTACATTCATTAGGTACCTTTCTGTGGTTACATTCATTAGGTACCTTTCTGTGGTTACATTCATTAGGTACATTTCTGTGGTTACATTCATTAGGTACCTTTCTGTGGTTACATTCATTAGGTACCTTTCTGTGGTTACATTCATTAGGTACCTTTCTGTGGTTACATTCATTAGGTACCTTTCTGTGGTTACATTCATTAGGTACCTTTCTGTGGCTACATTCATTAGGTACCTTTCTGTGGTTACATTCATTAGGTACCTTTCTGTGGTTACATTCATTAGGTACCTTTCTGTGGTTACATTCATTAGGTACCTTTCTGTGGTTACATTCATTAGGTACCTTTCTGTGGTTACATTCATTAGGTACCTTTCTGTGGTTACATTCATTAGGTACCTTTCTGTGGTTACATTCATTAGGTACCTTTCTGTGGTTACATTCATTAGGTACCTTTCTGTGGTTACATTCATTAGTTACCTTTCTGTGGTTACATTCATTAGGTACCTTTCTGTGGTTACATTCATTAGGTACCTTTCTGTGGTTACATTCATTAGGTACCTTTCTGTGGTTACATTCATTAGGTACCTTTCTGTGGTTACATTCATTAGGTACCTTTCTGTGGTTACATTCATTAGGTACCTTTCTGTGGTTACATTCATTAGGTACCTTTCTGTGGTTACATTCATTAGGTACCTTTCTGTGGTTACATTCATTAGGTACCTTTCTGTGGTTACATTCATTAGGTACCTTTCTGTGGTTACATTCATTAGGTACCTTTCTGTGGTTACATTCATTAGGTACCTTTCTGTGGTTACATTCATTAGGTACCTTTCTGTGGTTACATTCATTAGGTACCTTTCTGTGGTTACATTCATTAGGTACCTTTCTGTGGTTACATTCATTAGGTAACTTTCTGTGGTTACATTCATTAGGTACCTTTCTGTGGTTACATTCATTAGGTACCTTTCTGTGGTTACATTCATTAGGTACCTTTCTGTGGTTACATTCATTAGGTACCTTTCTGTGGTTACATTCATTAGGTACCTTTCTGTGGTTACATTCATTAGGTACCTTTCTGTGGTTACATTCATTAGGTACCTTTCTGTGGTTACATTCATTAGGTACCTTTCTGTGGTTACATTCATTAGGTACCTTTCTGTGGTTACATTCATTAGGTACCTTTCTGTGGTTACATTCATTAGGTACCTTTCTGTGGTTACATTCATTAGGTACCTTTCTGTGGTTACATTCATTAGGTACCTTTCTGTGGTTACATTCATTAGGTACCTTTCTGTGGTTACATTCATTAGGTACCTTTCTGTGGTTACATTCATTAGGTACCTTTCTGTGGTTACATTCATTAGGTACCTTTCTGTGGTTACATTCATTAGGTACCTTTCTGTGGTTACATTCATTAGGTACCTTTCTGTGGTTACATTCATTAGGTACCTTTCTGTGGTTACATTCATTAGGTACCTTTCTGTGGTTACATTCATTAGGTACCTTTCTGTGGTTACATTCATTAGGTACCTTTCTGTGGTTACATTCATTAGGTACCTTTCTGTGGTTACATTCATTAGGTACCTTTCTGTGGTTACATTCATTAGGTACCTTTCTGTGGTTACATTCATTAGGTACCTTTCTGTGGTTACATTCATTAGGTACCTTTCTGTGGTTACATTCATTAGGTACCTTTCTGTGGTTACATTCATTAGGTACCTTTCTGTGGTTACATTCATTAGGTACCTTTCTGTGGTTACATTCATAGGTAGGTACATTCATTAGGTTTCTGTGTTACATTCATTAGGTACCTTTCTGTGTTTACATTCATTAGGTACCTTTCTGTGGTTACATTCATTAGGTACCTTTCTGTGGTTACATTCATTAGGTACCTTTCTGTGGTTACATTCATTAGGTACCTTTCTGTGGTTACATTCATTAGGTACCTTTCTGTGGTTACATTCATTAGGTACCTTTCTGTGGTTACATTCATTAGGTACCTTTCTGTGGCTACATTCATTAGGTACCTTTCTGTGGTTACATTCATTAGGTACCTTTCTGTGTTTACATTCATTAGGTACCTTTCTGTGGTTACATTCATTAGGTACCTTTCTGTGGTTACATTCATTAGGTACCTTTCTGTGGTTACATTCATTAGGTACCTTTCTGTGGTTACATTCATTAGGTACCTTTCTGTGGTTACATTCATTAGGTACCTTTCTGTGTTTACATTCATTAGGTACCTTTCTGTGGTTACATTCATTAGGTACCTTTCTGTGGTTACATTCATTAGGTACCTTTCTGTGGTTACATTCATTAGGTACCTTTCTGTGGTTACATTCATTAGGTACCTTTCTGTGGTTACATTCATTAGGTACCTTTCTGTGGTTACATTCATTAGGTACCTTTCTGTGGTTACATTCATTAGGTACCTTTCTGTGGTTACATTCATTAGGTACCTTTCTGTGGTTACATTCATTAGGTACCTTTCTGTGTTTACATTCATTAGGTACCTTTCTGTGTTTACATTCATTAGGTACCTTTCTGTGGTTACATTCATTAGGTACCTTTCTGTGTTTACATTCATTAGGTACCTTTCTGTGGTTACATTCATTAGGTACCTTTCTGTGGTTACATTCATTAGGTACCTTTCTGTGGTTACATTCATTAGGTACCTTTCTGTGGTTACATTCATTAGGTACCTTTCTGTGGTTACATTCATTAGGTACCTTTCTGTGGTTACATTCATTAGGTACCTTTCTTTGGTTACATTCATTAGGTACCTGTCTGTGGTTACATTCATTAGATACCTTTCTGTGGTTACATTCATTAGGTACCTTTCTGTGGCTACATTCATTAGGAACCTTTCTGTGGTTACATTCATTATTAACCTTTCTGTGGTTACATTCATTAGGTACCTTTCTGTGGTTACATTCATTAGGTACCTTTCTGTGGTTACATTCATTAGGTACCTTTCTGTGGTTACATTCATTATTAACCTTTCTGTGGTTACATTCATTAGGTACCTTTCTGTGGTTACATTCATTAGTTACCTTTCTGTGGTTACATTCATTAGGTACATTTCTGTAGTTACATTCATTAGGTACCTTTCTATGGTTACATTCATTAGGTACCTTTCTGTGGCTACATTCATTATTAACCTTTCTGTGGTTACATTCATTAGGTACCTTTCTGTGGTTACATTCATTAGGTACCTTTCTATGGTTACATTCATTAGGTATCTTTCTGTGGTTACATTCAGTACTTACCTTTCTGTGGTTACATTCATTAGGTACCTTTCTGTGGTTACATTCATTAGGTACCTTTCTGTGGTTACATTCATTAGGTACCATTCTGTGGTTACATTCATTAGGTACTTTTCTGTGGTTACATTCATTAGTTACGTTTCTATGTTTACATTCATTAGGTACCTTTCTGTGTTTACATTCATTAGGTACCTTTCTGTGGTTACATTCATTAGTTACCTTTCTGTGGTTACATTCATTAGGTACCTTTCTTTGGTTACATTCATTAGGTACCTTTCTGTGGTTACATTAATTAGGTACTTTTCTGTGGTTACATTCATTAGGTACCTTTCTGTGGTTACATTCATTACTTACGTTTCTGTGTTTACATTCATTAGGTACCATTCTGTGGCTACATTCATTAGGTACCTTTCTGTGGTTACATTCATTAGGTACCTTTCTGTGGTTACATTCATTAGTTACGTTTCTGTGTTTACATTCATTAGGTACCTTTCTGTTTTTACATTCATTAGGTACCTTTCTGTGGTTACATTCATTAGTTACCTTTCTGTGTTTACATTCATTAGGTACCTTTCTGTGGTTACATTCATTAGTTACCTTTCTGTGGCTACATTCATTAGGTGCCTTTCTGTGGTTACATTCATTAGGTACCTTTCTGTGGCTACATTCATTAGTTACCTTTCTGTGGTTACATTCATTAGGTACCTTTCTGTGGTTACATTCATTATTTACCTTTCTGTGGCTACATTCATTAGGTACCTTTCTGTGTTTACATTCATTAGGTACCTTTCTGTTTTTACATTCATTAGGTACGTTTCTGTGGTTACATTCATTAGGTACCTTTCTGTGGCTACATTCATTAGGTACCTTTCTAGGGTTACATTCATTAGGTACCTTTCTGTGGTTACATTCATTAGGTACCTTTCTGTGGTTACATCCATTAGTTACCTTTCTGTGGTTACATTCATTAGGTACCTTTCTGTGGTTACATTCAGTACTTACCTTTCTGTGATTACATTCATTAGGTACCTTTCTGTGGTTACATTCATTAGGTACCTTTCTGTGGTTACATTCATTAGGTACCTTTCCGTGGTTACATTAATTTTTAACCTTTCTGTGGTTACATTCATTAGGTACCTTTCTGTGGTTACATTCATTAGGTACCTTTCTGTGGTTACATTCATTATGTACCTTTCTGTGGTTACATTCATTAGGTACCTTTCTGTGGTTACATTCATTAGGTACCTTTCTGTGGTTACATTCATTAGATACCTTTCTGTGGTTACATTTATTAGGTACCTTTCTGCGGTTATATTCATTAGGTACCTTTCTGTGGTTATTTTCATTAGGTACCTTTCTGTGATTACATTCATTAGGTACCTTTCTGTGGTTATATTCATTAGGTACCTTTCTGTGGCTACATTCATTAGGTACCTTTCTGTGGTTATATTCATTAGGTACCTTTCTGTGGTTACATTCATTAGGTACCTTTCTGTGGTTACATTCATTAGATACCTTTCTGTGGTTACATTCATTAGGTACCTTTCTGTGGTTATATTCATTAGGTACCTTTCTGTGATTACATTCATTAGGTACCTTTCTGTGGTTACATTCATTAGGTACCTTTCTGTGGCTACATTCATTAGGTACCTTTCTGTGGTTACGTTCATTAGGTACCTTTCTGTGGTGACATTCATTAGGTACCTCTCTGTGGTTACATTCATTAGGTACCTTTCTGTGGTTGCATTCATTAGGTACATTTCTGTAGTTACATTCATTAGGTACCTTTCTATGGTTACATTCATTAGGTACCTTTCTGTGGCTACATTCATTTTTAACCTTTCTGTGGTTACATTCATTAGGTACCTTTCTGTGGTTACATTCATTAGGTACCTTTCTGTGGTTACATTCATTAGATACATACATAAGAACATACATAAGAAAGGAGGAACACTGCAGGAGGCCTGTTGGCCCATACTAGGCAGGTCCTTTACAATTCATCCCACTAACAAACATTTGCCCAACCCAATTTTGAATGCCACCCAAGAAATAAGCTCTGATGTGAAAGTCCCACTCAAATCCAACCCCTCCCACTCATGTACTTATCCAACCTAGATTTGAAACTACCCAAAGTCCTAGCCTCAATAACCCAACTAGGTAGACTGTTCCACTCATCAACTACCCTATTTCCAAACCAATACTTTCCTATGTCCTTTCTAAATCTAAACTTATCTAATTTAAATCCATTACTGCGGGTTCTCTCTTGGAGAGACATCCTCAAGACCTTATTAATATCCCCTTTATTAATACCTATCTTCCACTTATACACTTCGATCAGGTCTCCCTTCATTCTTCGTCTAACAAGTGAATGTAACTTAAGAGTCTTCAATCTGTCTTCATAAGGAAGATTTCTAATGCTATGTGTTAATTTAGTCATCCTACGCTGAATGTTTTCTAACGAATTTATGTTCATTTTGTAATACGGAGACCTGAACTGAGCTGCATAATCTAGGTGAGGCCTTACTAATGATGTATAAAGCTGCAGTATGACCTCTGGACTTCTGTTGCTTACACTTCTTTATATAAATCCCAGTAATCTATTTACCTTATTACGTACGCTTAGGCATTGCTGTCTTGGTTTAAGGTTGCTGCTCACCATAACCCCCAAGTACTAGGGTTATGGGCACTCCCAAGCTTCAGAACCTTGCATTTATCTGCATTGAACTGCATCTGCCACTTTTCTGACCAAGAATAGAGTTTGTTTAAATCCTCCTGAAGTTCCATAACATCTACGTTTGAATCAATTATCCTACCTATCTTTGTGTCATCGGCGAATTTGCTCATATCACTAGTAATTCCCTCATCAAGATCATTGATATATATTATAAACAACAATGGGCCCAAGACTGATCCCTGTGGAACGCCAGTTGTTACAGATCCCCACTCGGATTTAACCCCATTTATGGACACTCTCTGCTTCCTGTCAGTGAGCCATGACTCGATCCACGAGAGCACTTTTCCCCCAATGCCATGAGCTGCCACTTTCTTTAACAGTCTATGGTGCGGAACTCTATCAAAAGCCTTACTAAAATCTAAGTAAATAATATCAAATTCTTTATCGTGGTCAACAGCCTCAAAAGCTTTACTGAAGAAAGTTAATAAATTAGTTAGACAAGACCGGCCTCTTGTGAATCCATGCTGAGTATCATTAATCAAGCTATGCTTATCGAGATGGCTTCTTATAATCTCAGCTATAATTGACTCTAGTAATTTGCCTACAATTGAGGTCAGGCTTATTGGGCGGTAATTTGACGGTAACGACTTGTCCCCTGTTTTAAAAATAGGAATTACATTAGCCATCTTCCACATATCAGACACTACACCTGTTTGAAGAGATAAATTAAAAATATTAGTTAATGGTTCACAGAGTTCCATTTTGCATTCCTTAAGAACCCTTGAAAAAACCTCATCAGGACCCGGTGACTTATTTTGCTTCAGTCTGTCTATCTGCTTCACAACCATCTCACTAGTGACTGTGATGTTACATAATTTATCTTCTTCTGGCCCACTGTAAAAATTAATTACTGGAATATTGTTAGTGTCTTCCTGTGTAAAAACTGAGAGAAAATAATTATTAAAAATCGAGCACATTTCATTCTCTTTGTCAGTAAGGTGCCCATAGTTATTTTTAAGGGGACCTATCTTATCTCTAACTTTTGTTCTATAGACCTGGAAAAAACTTTTTGGGTTAGTTTTAGAATCCCTAGCAACTTTAATTTCATAGTCCCTTTTAGCTTTTCTTATCCCCTTTTTAATGTCCCTCTTAATGTCAATATACTGATTCATAAGATGACCCTCACCTCTTTTGATACGCCTATAAATTCATTTCTTATGCCCTAGTAGATATTTGAGCCTATTATTCATCCATTTTGGGTCATTTCTATTTGATCTAATTTCTTTATATGGGATAAACGCTCTTTGAGCAGCATGTATAGTGTTCAGAAAACTGTCATATTGATAGCTCTCTTCGTTACCCCAGTCAACAGATGATAAGTGTTCTCTAAGCCCATCGTAATCTGCTAAGCGAAAATCTGGGACTGTTACTGAGTTATCGCTACTATCGTACTTCCATTCAATGCTAAATGTAATTGATTTGTGGTCGCTAGCACCCAGTTCCTCTGAAATTTCTAAATTATTAACAAGGGATTCATTGTTTGCCATAACTAAGTCAAGCAGGTTATTTCCCCTTGTAGGTTCTGTCACAAACTGCTTCAAAAAACAATCCTGAAATACTTCTAAGAAGTCGTATGATTCTAAATTCCCAGTCAAGAAATTCCAATCAACATGACTAAAGTTAAAGTCTCCTAGAATTACTACATTATCGTGCCTTGTGGCCTTAACAATTTCCTCCCATAGTAGTTTCCCTTGGTCCCTATCTAAGTTTGGGGGACGGTATATCACTCCTAAAATCAGTTTTTCATGCCCCTCTGAAAATTCTATCCAAACAGACTCTGTATGTGTTACTTCAGACTTAATACCCGTTTTTATGCAACAGTTCAAGCGATCTCGGACATACAATGCCACCCCACCCCCCTTCCCAATACTTCTATCTTCTTGGAACAATTTAAAACCCTGAATATGACATTCCGCAGGCATGTCCCGACTTTTTGAATTAAACCACGTCTCAGTTAAGGCAAATACATCAATGTTACCTGCACTAGCAACTAATCTCAACTCGTCCATCTTATTCCTAGCACTACGACAATTAGCATAATAAACATTGAAAGACTCTCCTTTCTCTTTACCCTTCCTGCTCATTTCTATTTTTCTACTAAACCTATTACTGTCCTTATCACCCAAGGTCCCTGGCTTTTCAATATCTACCTCGTTCTTATTATTACTAGTTCCCCTAGAACTCGTAATATTACTACACTGGGACTTCACTGTTTTCCTGCCAAAACCCATACCACTAACTACTCCTAGTTTAAAGTCCTAACTGCTCCCTCCACTGCAGTTGCCAGTGCTCCCACCCCACACCTAGATAAGTGAACCCCATCCCTGGCATACATGTCATTTCTGCCATAGAAGAGGTCCCAGTTGTCAATGAATGTTACCGCATTTTCCTTACAGTATTTGTCCAGCCAGCAATTGACACCAATTGCCCTGGACAACCATTCATTTCCAACTCCTCTCCTTGGCAAAATACCACATATGAGAGGGTTCCCACCCTTACTCCTAATTATTTCTATTGCTGATCTATACCTGCTAATCAGGTCTTCACTCCTACGTCTGCCAACATTGTTGCCTCCAGCACTGAGACAGATAATAGGATTACTCCCATTACCTCTCATGATGTCATCCAGACGGCTAACAATATCCTCCATCCCAGCCCCAGGAAAGCAAACTCTCTGTCTCCTACTCCTGTCCTTCAAGCAGAACGCCCTATCCATATACCTTACTTGGCTATCCCCAACAACAACAATATTCGTACCTTCCTTGGTGTCGTTCGTCATGACGTTCCCAGTAGTCGACTCACATTCGTCGGGTAGCACTGAGAATGTATTAGATGTTTCCACAACAGTTTCCACAGCAGTCTCTTTCTTCTTCATCGTTTCTACCTTTCCATTCGTCTTCTTGATCGTCAACTTTCTGTGGTTACATTCATTAGGTACTGCTCTGTGGTTACATTCATTAGGTACCTTTCTGTGGTTGCATTCATTAGGTACATTTCTGTAGTTACATTCATTAGGTACCTTTCTATGGTTACATTCATTAGGTACCTTTCTGTGGCTACATTCATTTTTAACCTTTCTGTGGTTACATTCATTAGGTACCTTTCTGTGGTTACATTCATTAGGTAACTTTCTGTGGTTACATTCATTAGGTACCTTTCTGTGGTTACATTCATTAGGTACCTTTCTGTGGTTACATTCATTAGGTACCTTTCTGTGGTTCCATTCATTGTGTACCTTTCTGTGGTTACATTCATTAGGTACCTTTCTCTAGTTACATTCATTAGGTACCTTTCTGTGGTTACATTCATTAGGTACCTTTCTGTGGTTACATTCATTAGGTACCTCTCTGTGGTTACATTAATTAGGTACCTTTCTGTGGTTACATTCATTAGGTACCTTTCTGTGGTTACATTCATTAGGTACCTCTCTGTGGTTACATTAATTAGGTACCTTTCTGTGGTTGCATTCATTAGGTACCTTTCTGTAGTTACATTCATTAGGTACCTTTCTGTGGTTACATTCATTAGGTACCTTTCTGTGGCTACATTCATTTTTAACCTTTCTGTGGTTACATTCATTAGGTATCTTTCTGTGGTTACATTCATTAGGTAACTTTCTGTGGTTACATTCATTAGGTACCTTTCTGTGGTTACATTCATTAGGTACCTTTCTGTGGTTTCATTCATTAGGTACCTTTCTGTGGTTCCATTCATTGCATACCTTTCTGTGGTTACATCCATTAGGTACTTTTCTCTAGTTACATTCATTAGGTACCTTTCTGTGGTTACATTCATTAGGTACCTTTCTGTGGTTACATTCATTAGGTACCTCTCTGTGGTTACATTCATTAGGTACCTTTCTGTGGTTGCATTCATTAGGTTTCTTTCTGTAGTTACATTCATTAGGTACCTTACTGTGGTTACATTCATTAGGTACCTTTCTGTGGCTACATTCATTAGGTACGTTTCTGTGGTTACATTCATTAGATACCTTTCTGTGGCTACATTCATTAGATGCCTTTCTGTGGTTACATTCATTAGTTACCTTTCTGTGGCTACATTCATTAGGTACATTTTTGTGGTTACATTCATTAGGTACCTTTCTATGGTTACTTTCATTAGGTTCCTTTGTGTGGATACATTCATTAGGTACCTTTCTGTGGTTACATTCATTAGGTACCTTTTTGTGGTAATATTCATTAGGTACCTTTCTGTGGCTACATTCATTAGGTACCTTTTTGTGGTTACATTCATTAGGTACCTTTCTGTGGTTACTTTCATTAGGTTCCTTTGTGTGGATACATTCATTAGGTACCTTTCTGTGGTTACATTCATTAGGTACCTTTCTGTGGCTACTTTCATTAGGTACCTTTCTGTGGTTACATACATAAGGTACCTTTCTGTGGTTACATTCATTAGGTACCTTTCCGTGGTTACAATCATCAGGTACCTTTCTGTGCTTACATTCATTAGGTACCTTTCTGTGGCTACATTCATTAGGTACCTTTCTGTGGCTACATTAATTAGGTACCTTTCTGTGGCTACATTAATTAGGTACCTTTCTGTGGCTACATTAATTAGGTACCTTTCTGTGGCTACATTAATTAGGTACCTTTCTGTGGCTACATTCATTAGGTACCTTTCTGTGGCTACATTAATTAGGCACCTTTCTGTGGCTACATTAATTAGGTACCTTTCTGTGGCTACATTAATTAGGTACCTTTCTGTGGCTACATTCATTAGGTACCTTTCTGTGGCTACATTAATTAGGTACCTTTCTGTGGCTACATTAATTAGGTACCTTTCTGTGGCTACATTAATTAGGTACCTTTCTGTGGCTACATTAATTAGGTCCCTTTCTGTGGCTACATTCATTAGGTACCTTTCTGTGGCTACATTAATTAGGTACCTTTCTGTGGCTACATTAATTAGGTACCTTTCTGTGGCTACATTAATTAGGTACCTTTCTGTGGCTACATTAATTAGGTACCTTTCTGTGGCTACATTAATTAGGTACCTTTCTGTGGCTACATTAATTAAGTACCTTTCTGTGGCTACATTAATTAGGTACCTTTCTGTGGCTACATTAATTAGGTACCTTTCTGTGGCTACATTCATTAGGTACCTTTCTGTGGCTACATTAATTAGGCACCTTTCTGTGGCTACATTAATTAGGTACCTTTCTGTGGCTACATTAATTAGGTACCTTTCTGTGGCTACATTCATTAGGTACCTTTCTGTGGCTACATTAATTAGGTACCTTTCTGTGGCTACATTAATTAGGTACCTTTTTGTGGCTACATTAATTAGGTACCTTTCTGTGGCTACATTAATTAGGTACCTTTCTGTGGCTACATTCATTAGGTACCTTTCTGTGGCTACATTCATTAGGTACCTTTCTGTGGCTACATTAATTAGGTACCTTTCTGTGGCTACATTAATTAGGTACCTTTCTGTGGCTACATTCATTAGGTACCTTTCTGTGGCTACATTCATTAGGTACCTTTCTGTGGCTACATTAATTAGATACCTTTCTGTGGCTACATTAATTAGGTACCTTTCTGTGGCTACATTCATTAGGTACCTTTCTGTGGCTACATTAATTAGGTACCTTTCTGTGGCTACATTAATTAGGTACCTTTCTGTGGCTACATTCATTAGGTACCTTTCTGTGGCTACATTAATTAGGTACCTTTCTGTGGTTACATTAATTAGGTACCTTTCTGTGGCTACATTAATTAGGCACCTTTCTGTGGCTACATTCATTAGGTACCTTGTAGCTGTCTACTTGAACTGGTTCATGCTATGACTGGCTCTGACATGTGCAGGCAGTCTGTTCCATTCCTTTATTACTCTGCAATAAAAGGTGTTTGATGCCTGGCAGTGACTGGCTACTACACAGGTGTGTTCTCTCCCCCTAGTACTGTGACTGTTGTGTTCTCTCCACCTAGTACTGTGACTGTTGTGTTCTCTCCCCCTAGTACTGTGACTTGTGTTCTCTCCCCCTAGTACTGTGACTGCTGTGTTTTCTCTCCCCCTAGTACTGTGACTGTTGTGTTCTCTCCACCTAGTACTGTGACTGTTGTGTTCTCTCCACCTAGTACTGTGACTGTTGTGTTCTCTCCACCTAGTACTGTGACTGTTGTGTTCTCTCCACCTAGTACTGTGACTGTTGTGTTCTCTCCACCTAGTACTGTGACTGTTGTGTTCTCTCCCCCTGGTACTGTGACTGTTGTGTTCTCTCCCCCTAGTACTGTGACTTGTGTTCTCTCCCCCTAGTACTGTGACTGCTGTGTTTTCTCTCCCCCTAGTACTGTGACTGTTGTGTTCTCTCCACCTAGTACTGTGACTGTTGTGTTCTCTCCACCTAGTACTGTGACTGTTGTGTTCTCTCCCCCTAGTACTGTGACTTGTGTTCTCTCCCCCTAGTACTGTGACTGCTGTGTTTTCTCTCCCCCTAGTACTGTGACTGTTGTGTTCTCTCCACCTAGTACTGTGACTGTTGTGTTCTCTCCCCCTAGTACTGTGACTGCTCTGTTTTCTCTCCCCCTAGTACTGTGACTGTTGTGTTCTCTCCCCCTAGTACTGTGACTGTTGTGTTCTCTCCACCTAGTACTGTGACTGTTGTGTTCTCTCCACCTAGTACTGTGACTGTTGTGTTCTCTCCCCCTAGTACTGTGACTGTTGTGTTCTCTCCACCTAGTACTGTGACTGTTGTGTTCTCTCCCCCTAGTACTGTGACTGTTGTGTTCTCTCCCCCTAGTACTGTGACTGTTGTGTTCTCTCCCCCTAGTACTGTGACTTGTGTTCTCTCCACCTAGTACTGTGACTGTTGTGTTCTCTCCCCCTAGTACTGTGACTTGTGTTCTCTCCACCTAGTACTGTGACTGTTGTGTTCTCTCCCCCTAGTACTGTGACTGTTGTGTTCTCTCCCCCTAGTACTGTGACTGCTTTGTTCTCTCCCCCTAGTACTGTGACTGTTGTGTTCTCTCCCCCTAGTACTGTGACTGTTGTGTTCTCTCCACCTAGTACTGTGACTGTTGTGTTCTCTCCCCCTAGTACTGTGACTGTTGTGTTCTCTCCACCTAGTACTGTGACTGTTGTGTTCTCTCCACCTAGTACTGTGACTGTTGTGTTCTCTCCCCCTAGTACTGTGACTGTTGTGTTCTCTCCCCCTAGTACTGTGACTGTTGTGTTCTCTCCACCTAGTACTGTGACTGTTGTGTTCTCTCCACCTAGTACTGTGACTGTTGTGTTCTCTCCTACTAGTACTGTGACTGTTGTGTTCGCTCCCCCTAGTACTGTGACTGTTGTGTTCTCTCCACCTAGTACTGTGACTGTTGTGTTCTCTCCCCCTAGTACTGTGACTGTTGTGTTCTCTCCCCCTAGTACTGTGACTGTTGTGTTCTCTCCACCTAGTACTGTGACTGTTGTGTTCTCTCCCCCTAGTACTGTGACTGTTGTGTTCTCTTCCTTTAGTACTGTGACTGCTGTGTTCTCTCACCCTAGTACTGTGACTGTTGTGTTCTCTCCCCCTAGTACTGTGACTGTTGTGTTCTCTCCACCTAGTACTGTGACTGTTGTGTTCTCTCCCCCTAGTACTGTGACTGTTGTGTTCTCTCCACCTAGTACTGTGACTGTTGTGTTCTCTCCACCTAGTACTGTGACTGTTGTGTTCTCTCCCCCTAGTACTGTGACTGTTGTGTTCTCTCCCCCTAGTACTGTGACTGTTGTGTTCTCTCCACCTAGTACTGTGACTGTTGTGTTCTCTCCACCTAGTACTGTGACTGTTGTGTTCTCTCCTACTAGTACTGTGACTGTTGTGTTCGCTCCCCCTAGTACTGTGACTGTTGTGTTCTCTCCACCTAGTACTGTGACTGTTGTGTTCTCTCCCCCTAGTACTGTGACTGTTGTGTTCTCTCCCCCTAGTACTGTGACTGTTGTGTTCTCTCCACCTAGTACTGTGACTGTTGTGTTCTCTCCCCCTAGTCCTGTGATTGTTGTGTTCTCTCCCCCTAGTACTGTGACTGTTGTGTTCTCTCCACCTAGTACTGTGACTGTTGTGTTCTCTCCCCTAGTACTGTGACTGTTGTGTTCTCTCCCCCTAGTACTGTGACTGTTGTGTTCTCTCCCCCTAGTACTGTGACTGTTGTGTTCTCTCCACCTAGTACTGTGACTGTTGTGTTCTCTCCCCCTAGTACTGTGACTGTTGTGTTCTCTCCCCCTAGTACTGTGACTGTTGTGTTCTCTCCCCCTAGTACTGTGACTGTTGTGTTCTCTCCACCTAGTACTGTGACTGTTGTGTTCTCTCCACCTAGTACTGTGACTGTTGTGTTCTCTTCCCCTAGTACTGTGACTGTCGTGTTCTCTCCCCCTAGTACTGTGACTTGTGTTCTCTCCCCCTAGTACTCTGACTGTTTTGTTCTCTCCCCCTAGTACTATGATTGTCGTGTTATCTCCCCCTAGTACTGTGCTGTGTTCTCTCCCCCTAGTACTGTGACTGCTGTGTTCTCTCCACCTAGTACTGTGACTGTTGTGTTCTCTCCACCTAGTACTGTGACTGTTGTGTTCTCTCCCCCTAGTACTGTGACTGTTGTGTTCTCTCCCCCTAGTACTGTGACTGTTGTGTTCTCTCCACCTAGTACTGTGACTGTTGTGTTCTCTCCCCCTAGTACTGTGACTGTTGTGTTCTCTCCACCTAGTACTGTGACTGTTGTGTTCTCTCCACCTAGTACTGTGACTGTTGTGTTCTCTCCCCCTAGTACTGTGACTGTTGTGTTCTCTCCACCTAGTACTGTGACTGTTGTGTTCTCTCCACCTAGTACTGTGACTGTTGTGTTCTCTCCCCCTAGTACTGTGACTGTTGTGTTCTCTCCCCCTAGTACTATGATTGTTGTGGTTCCCAGCCTACACGTTCTCTTGGACCCAGGCCTACATGTTCACTTGGACCCAGACCTACATGTTCACTTGGACCCAGACCTACATGTTCTCTTGGACCCAGGCCTACATGTTCACTTGGACCCAGACCTACATGTTCACTTGGACCCAGGCCTACATGTTCACCTGGAC
Organism: Cherax quadricarinatus; assembly: GCF_038502225.1. NCBI lineage: Eukaryota > Metazoa > Arthropoda > Malacostraca > Decapoda > Parastacidae > Cherax > Cherax quadricarinatus. The sequence goes on from NC_091299.1 coordinate 59,293,164, forward strand.
CCAGACCTACATGTTCACTTGGACCCAGACCTACATGTTCACTTGGACCCAGACCTACATGTTCTCTTGGACCCAGGCCTACATGTTCACTTGGACCCAGACCTACATGTTCACTTGGACCCAGACCTACATGTTCACTTGGACCCAGACCTACATGTTCTCTTGGACCCAGGCCTACATGTTCACTTGGACCCAGACCTACATGTTCACTTGGACCCAGACCTACATGTTCTCTTGGACCCAGGCCTACATGTTCACTTGGACCCAGACCTACATGTTCACTTGGACCCAGACCTACATGTTCACTTGGGCCCAGACCTACATGTTCTCTTGGACCCAGGCCTACATGTTCACTTGGACCCAGACCTACATGTTCACTTGGACCCAGACCTACATGGTCACTTGGACCCAGACCTACATGTTCACGTGGACCCAGACCTACATGTTCTCTTGGTCCCAGACCTACATGTTCTCTTGGACCCAGACCTACATGGTCTCTTGGACCCAGACCTACATGGTCTCTTGGTCCCAGACCTACATGTTCTCTTGGACCCAGACCTACATGTTCTCTTGGACCCAGACCTACATGTTCACTTGGTCCCAGACCTACATGTTCTCTTGGTCCCAGGCCTACATGTTCTCTTGGTCCCAGGCCTACATGTTCTCTTGTACCGAGACCTACATGTTCTCTTGGTCCCAGACCTACATGTTCTCTTGTTCCCAGGCCTACATGTTCTCTTGTACCGAGACCTACATGTTCTCTTGGTCCCAGACCTACATGTTCTCTTGGTCCCAGACCTACATGTTCTCTTGGTCCCAGGCCTACATGTTCTCTTGGTCCCAGGCCTACATGTTCTCTTGTACCGAGACCTACATATTCTCTTGGTCCCAGACCTACATGTTCTCTTGGTCCCAGGCCTACATGTTCTCTTGTACCGAGACCTACATGTTCTCTTGGTCCCAGACCTACATGTTCTCTTGGTCCCAGACCTACATGTTCTCTTGGTCCCAGACCTACATGTTCTCTTGGTCCCAGACCTACATGTTCTCTTGGTCCCAGACCTACATGTTCTCTTGTACCCAGGCCTACATATTCTCTTGGTCCCAGACCTACATGTTCTCTTGGTCCCAGACCTACATGTTCTCTTGGTCCCAGACCTACATGTTCTCTTGGTCCCAGACCTACATGTTCTCTTGGTCCCAGACCTACATGTTCTCTTGGTCCCAGACCTACATGTTCTCTTGGTCCCAGACCTACATGTTCTCTTGGTCCCAGACCTACATGTTCTCTTGTACCCAGGCCTACATATTCTCTTGGTCCCAGACCTACATGTTCTCTTGGTCCCAGACCTACATGTTCTCTTGGTCCCAGACCTACATGTTCTCTTGGTCCCAGACCTACATGTTCTCTTGGTCCCAGACCTACATGTTCTCTTGGTCCCAGGAATAATAATCATTTTTTATCAATATGGTAATTATTTAGTGTATACCTGGTTATACTACTACCAGTGATGTGAACCTTACTGGCGGTGACTTAGTCCCGTGGCTGAGTTGGTAGCGTTCTCCCCTCACACACTCAGCTCTGTGGTTCGATCCCCGGTACGTTAAGATACCTGCTGTCCCTATTTGCTTAGCAGTAAGTAGGTACCTGGGTGTTAGTCACCGTATACTTGCTGCCACTGCTCACTTTGCAGTAGGTAGGTACCTGGGTGTTAGGTGACTGTTGTGGGTGGCATCCTGGGTACAAAATTAACCTAAGTTGTTGGAAATGCTCTACATAACCAGGAACTTTCTATATAGTATGTCACTGGTGTGAGCTATGGTCTGTATAAGTTGTACCATGTAGGTATAAATATTATTATTATTATTATTATTATTATTATTATTATTATTATTATTATTATCACCTCCTGGTTGAAAGACATCAAACATCTTTCACTTGTCCAGTACAAGTTCTCACTTGTACTCGACAAGTACTCTGGAAAGCAGTTCCCACTTGTAACAATTGTGGTTGTTACAGTCTACCAGCATTATTCATGTAATTGTGATAATTGGGGTTGTTAGAATCTACCAACATTATTGATGTAATTGTGATAATTGTGGTTGTTACAATCTACCAGCATTATTCATGTACTTGTAACAATTGTGGTTGTTACAGTCTACTAGCATTATTCATGTACTTGTAACAATTGTGGTTGTTACAATCTACCAGCATTCATGTAATTGTGACAGTTGTGGTTGTTACAGTCTACCAGCATTATTCATGTACTTGTAACAATTGTGGTTGTTACAATCTACCAGCATTATTCATGTAAATGTGACAATTGTGGTTGTTACAGTCTACCAGCATTACTCATGTACTTGTAACAATTGTGGTTGTTACAGTCTACCAGCATTATTCATGTAATTATGACAATTGTGGTTGTTACAGTCTACCAGCATTACTTATATACTTGTAACAATTGTGGTTGTTACAGTCTACCAGCATTGTTCATGAAATTATGACAATTGTGGTTGTTACAGTCTACCAGCATTACTTATGTACTTGTAACAATTGTGGTTGTTACAGTCTACCAGCATTGTTCATGAAATTATGACAATTGTGGTTGTTACAGTCTACCAGCATTACTTATGTACTTGTAACAATTGTGGTTGTTACAGTCTACCAGCATTACTTATGTACTTGTAACAATTGTGGTTGTTACAGTCTACCAGCATTACTTATGTGCTTGTAACAATTGTGGTTGTTACAGTCTACCAGCATTACTTATGTACTTGTAACAATTGTGGTTGTTACAGTCTACCAGCATTACTTATGTACTTGTAACAATTGTGGTTGTTACAGTCTACCAGCATTACTTTGTGGTTCTTGTATTAGCATACATTCTGCTGCAACCTACAGCAGGTACTTAGGTTCTAGGTACCTAGCTAAGATGTTAGGCACCTAAATAGTGGCTGGTGAAGTGTAAGGGGGGCGTGATTGATCATAAATTAGGTATCAGGGATATTCCTACTCACAGAGTGACCCCTGCACCCTGACCTATGTACCCTGTACCTGATTAATGTGCACCTGCGCTCTGGTACACCTCCTGCCCTCATGCCCAAAGTCCACTCTACCATACTACCATCATGGTGCTCATCATCCTATGAAATGGAGCCATTCTCTCCTTCCAACTATCAAACCTTATTAACTACCATCCTGCAGACCTCTCTAGCCCTTCATCAAGGAACATAGTTCCTTGATAATGTGAGAAGTCACGAAAGCGCTTGGAATTTCACTATTATTTCATAGTTTACTGTGATCTTATTGCATACATACATACATACATATATATATATATAATATATTTATATATATATATATAATATATATATATATATATATATATATATATATATTTATATATATATATATATGCGTGTCGTATGAGGCGACTAAAATGCCGGGAGCAATGGGCTAGTAACCCCTTCTCCTGTAGACATTTACTAAAAAAGAGAAGAAGAAAAACTTTATAAAACTGGGATGCTTGAATGTGCGTGGATGTAGTGCGGATGACAAGAAACAGATGATTGCTGATGTTATGAATGAAAAGAAGTTGGATGTCCTGGCTCTAAGCGAAACAAAGCTGAAGGGGGTAGGAGAGTTTCAGTGGGGGGAAATAAATGGGATTAAATCTGGAGTATCTGAGAGAGTTAGAGCAAAGGAAGGGGTAGCAGTAATGTTGAATGATCAGTTATGGAAGGAGAAAAGAGAATATGAATGTGTAAATGCAAGAGATATGTGGATTAAAGTAAAGGTTGGATGCGAGAAGTGGGTCATAATAAGCGTGTATGCACCTGGAGAAGAGAGGAATGCAGAGGAGAGAGAGAGATTTTGGGAGATGTTAAGTGAATGTACCAAGTGAGAGAGTAATTGTGGTAGGGGACCTGAATGCTAAAGTAGGAGAAACTTTTAGAGAGGGTGTGGTAGGTAAGTTTGGGGTGCCAGGTGTAAATGATAATGGGAGCCCTTTGATTGAACTTTGTATAGAAAGGGGTTTAGTTATAGGTAATACATATTTTAAGAAAAAGAGGATAAATAAGTATACAAGATATGATGTAGGGCGAAATGACAGTAGTTTGTTGGATTATGTATTGGTAGATAAAAGACTGTTGAGTAGACTTCAGGATGTACATGTTTATAGAGGGGCCACAGATATATCAGATCACTTTCTAGTTGTAGCTACACTGAGAGTAAAAGGTAGATGGGATACAAGGAGAATAGAAGTATCAGGGAAGAGAGAGGTGAAGGTTTATAAACTAAAAGAGGAGGCAGTTAGGGTAAGATATAAACAGCTATTGGAGGATAGATGGGCTAATGAGAGCATAGGCAATGAGGTCGAAGAGGTATGGGGTAGGTTTAAAAATGTAGTGTTAGAGTGTTCAGCAGAAGTTTGTGGTTACAGGAAAGTGGGTGCGGGAGGGAAGAGGAGCGATTGGTGGAATGATGATGTAAAGAGAGTAGTAAGGGAGAAAAAGTTAGCATATGAGAAGTTTTTACAAAGTAGAAGTGATGCAAGGAGGGAAGAGTATATGGAGAAAAAGAGAGAGGTTAAGAGAGTGGTGAAGCAATGTAAAAAGAGAGCAAATGAGAGAGTGGGTGAGATGTTATCAACAAATTTTGTTGAAAATAAGAAAAAGTTTTGGAGTGAGATTAACAAGTTAAGAAAGCCTAGAGAACAAATGGATTTGTCAGTTAAAAATAGGAGAGGAGAGTTATTAAATGGAGAGTTAGAGGTATTGGGAAGATGGAGGGAATATTTTGAGGAATTGTTAAATGTTGATGAAGATAGGGAAGCTGTGATTTCGTGTATAGGGCAAGGAGGAATAACATCTTGTAGGAGTGAGGAAGAGCCAGTTGTGAGTGTAGGGGAAGTTCGTGAGGCAGTAGGTAAAATGAAAGGGGGTAAGGCAGCTGGGATTGATGGGATAAAGATAGAAATGTTAAAAGCAGGTGGGGATATAGTTTTGGAGTGGTTGGTGCAATTATTTAATAAATGTATGGAAGAGGGTAAGGTACCTAGGGATTGGCAGAGAGCATGCATAGTTCCTTTGTATAAAGGCAAAGGGGACAAAAGAGAGTGCAAAAATTATAGGGGGATAAGTCTGTTGAGTATACCTGGTAAAGTGTATGGTAGAGTTATTATTGAAAGAATTAAGAGTAAGACAGAGAATAGGATAGCTTTAGGAAAGGTAGGGGGTGTGGACCAGGTGTTTACAGTGAAACATATAAGTGAACAGTATTTAGATAAGGCTAAAGAGGTCTTTGTGGCATTTATGGATTTGGAAAAGGCGTATGACAGGGTGGATAGGGGGGCAATGTGGCAGATGTTGCAGGTGTATGGTGTAGGAGGTAGGTTACTGAAAGCAAAGCAGTGAAGAGTTTTTACGAGGATAGTGAGGCTCAAGTTAGAGTATGTAGGAAAGAGGGAAATTATTTCCCAGTAAAAGTAGGCCTTAGACAGGGATGTGTGATGTCACCATGGTTGTTTAATATATTTATGGATGGGGTTGTAAGAGAAGTAAATGCGAGGGTCTTGGCAAGAGGCGTGGAGTTAAAAGATAAAGAATCACACAAAGTGGGAGTTGTCACAGTTGCTCTTTGCTGATGACACTGTGCTCTTGGGAGATTCTGAAGAGAAGTTGCAGAGATTGGTGGATGAATTTGGTAGGGTGTGCAAAAGAAGAAAATTAAAAGTGAATACAGGAAAGAGTAAGGTTATGAGGATAACAAAGATATTAGGTGATGAAAGATTGGATATCAGATTGGAGGGAGAGAGTATGGAGGAGGTGAATGTATTTAGATATTTGGGAGTGGACGTGTCAGCGGATGGGTCTATGAAGGATGAGGTGAATCATAGAATTGATGAGGGGAAAAGGGTGAGTGGTGCACTTAGGAGTCTGAGGAGACAAAGAACTTTGTCCTTGGAGGCAAAGAGGGGAATGTATGAGAGTATAGTTTTACCAACGCTCTTATATGGGTGTGAAGCATGGGTGATGAATGTTGCAGCGAGGAGAAGGCTGGAGGCAGTGGAGATGTCATGTCTGAGGGCAATGTGTGGTGTGAATATAATGCAGAGAATTCGTAGTTTGGAAGTTAGGAGGAGGTGCGGGATTACCAAAACTGTTGTCCAGAGGGCTGAGGAAGGGTTGTTGAGGTGGTTCGGACATGTAGAGAGAATGGAGCGAGACAGAATGACTTCAAGAGTGTATCAGTCTGTAGTGGAAGGAAGGCGGGGTAGGGGTCGGCCTAGGAAAGGTTGGAGGGAGGGGGTAAAGGAGGTTTTGTGTGCGAGGGGCTTGGACTTCCAGCAGGCATGCGTGAGCGTGTTTGATAGGAGTGAATGGAGACGAATGGTTTTTAATACTTGACGTGCTGTTGGAGTGTGAGCAAAGTAACATTTATGAAGGGGTTCAGGGAAACCGGCAGGCCGGACTTGAGTCCTGGAGATGGGAAGTACAGTGTCTGCACTCTGAAGGAGGGGTGTTAATGTTGCAGTTTAAAACCTGTAGTGTAGAGCACCCTTCTGGCAAGACAGTGATGGAGTGAATGATGGTGAAAGTTTTTCTTTTTCGGGCCACCCTGCCTTGGTGGGAATCGGCCAGTGTGTTAATAATAATATATATATATATATATGTATATATATATATATATATATATATATATATATATATATATATATATATATATATATATATATAGGATGGGGTCCACCTCTGGTGTAAATTGTTGGACCCATAGCCTCGGAGAAGTGGATAAAAAGGCTTTAAGGAAGAATATTTGAATTTCTTCCTGAAGTCTTTTGAATATTCTACTTCCTCTACCACCCCATCTTTTCATTCTTTTTTTACCAATATGAATATTTTATTACATAATATGGTACAGAAGATTTAAGAGATACATTGTTGATATAAAGGTGGCATATAAGGTACATGTTGTTACGTGTGTATCACCGATTATAAGGCGAAAATCTCATCCAGCTCCTCAGAGCTGGGGCGCGTGCCCAAAATACAGCAGGCATTACCCCTTTGAACAGCCGCACTGAGCCGCTGGAACAGAAAACAGCTGCCCTGGGATCCCTAGTTGCCCTGATGAGTCTTTTGCCTAGCTCCTTAAGGAACTTAGATGCATTCTTTCCCCATGAGCCAAGGGTCTCTGAGCCTATGGGAACAAACATATAATGATGGACAAGTTCTCCATATTTTCTAGACTTTTGGGACTCCCTGAAGCTGGCGGCTGCCCCTCCTTCCTCCCTGGTGTATTGGAGATAGGTATCAGCCAAGGTGGATGCACATGTATAGTCCCACACTACCTGCTTCCCGTCTGTCCAGGCTTGAAGGGTGATACCATCTGGACGCTTCTGGCTGCCATCAGATCTGCATAGCTGGGGTGGCTCCCTTACTGCTGGGCATCCAGCTGTTGTGAGGCTTCTCTTGAGAATGTTATTAACCTCCTCATGTCTTGCAATCTTTCCCTCGGATTTACGGCACACAAGACCATGGTACCCGAATCGGTCTGCTGGTTCACTGCCACAAATACACCTGTGTTTGGCGAGAATAGGGGCGGCAAGTCGAAGGGCAACACCGATGCGGATGGTCTGTGGGTCGAGGCGTGTGACAAGGCTGGAGTTGGGAACAGCCAACAGAAAGTCCCCAGCATGAGGGGCTCTCACTGCCAGGAAGCGGGCTCTATCCTTCCCTGACACTCTGAAGCATTGTTGAGGCTATATTTTCCACTATTGGACCATCCCAGTGCGATTGTTTGTAGTTGTTGGGGGGAGCAGGTCTGGTTTCAGAGCCCGTTAGATTATCCCAGATCATGGCTCCGTCAATGAATTTTTGGTCCTGGACTCCAATCTTGTCCCTAAGATGTTCAGGGAGAATCGCTGCTACAAGCTCTCTGGATGCAATACATGAGGACAGAAAAGCAGGTAGCGCAATCTGTGATGACTTGCGGACACCATTGCCTCCTAGTCTGACTGGAAGTGTAGCTTGGTTCCACTGCCCGTCGTCTAGAGTAAGGTTAAGTACTTTCGTAAAAATCTGCCTCAGAATACTGTCATATTCGTGCAGTATAGGGTTATCATATGAAGGTGCACATCTTAAGAAATATGTCAACCTGGGCAGACTCAAGCACTTTGTGAGAAGGTACAAGGCATCGTGTGTGTCCAGATTGCCTATTCGTTGTTCCATTCTCCTTAACTCTTCCAATTTCTTCCTGAGAACTGTGTCAATGGCATCGCTTCCCAGAGGTGCACCAAGCAAGACGCTATTTGTGGGGGCAATGACTGATGCTCCTGGTAGTTTTGATCTCACTGCATTTATCACTTGTTGACTGACTGAGATAATTTCACATTTGGATGGATTCAGGATGAGACCCATTTCCTGTCCCCGTGTCATTACCTATGTAAGATCATGTAGGAGGGACTCCTTTGTACCTGCTAGTGTGCCATCATCTAGGAACCAGACGTTTAGCTCGCTGGTCAGTCTGACTGTGATTTCCCTAACTGCTATACAGAAGAGAAATGGTGCAAGAGGATCTCCTTGTTGGACACCCTCCGATGATGTGATTTCATGCTCTCCAAAGAGAAGCATTGATTCCTTGCTATACCCAGCTGAAACAAAAGGGAAGAGACCAGGGAAATGTTCTTGTACTGCTGCTAATACCACGTCTCTTTTCAGGAGATTAAATGCATTCTTGAAATCTAATTTTACCACTGCACTGCAAATGTCTGAGTCTTCCACAATCAATGGTTCCACAGTGGGGACAGAGGTGTTGGAACTGTTGGTGCCACTGGTTTCCCTGGCAGGGTGCTTTCCTCTAAGTGCTTCAGCCGTGTCAGCATCCCTGGGAGCAACTGGTAATAATTCTGATTGCACCCACTGTGTTGCCCTCTTCAATTTTCTTGCTCATCTGGACTCTGACTTTTTCATTGTCAGTAGAGTGAGTGGGGGTTCTGCCTCTCCCTTTTTTGTGTTGACGGGGAAGGCGAATGAGGTTATCAGCTCTAGGAAAATCTCTTAAGGATTTAATTATCATTGAGTCTAGCCTCTTTTCCCTTCTTTCTGGCACAGCTAAGCAGACATTGCCAAAAAGTAGCAAGTTGTGCCATGCCTTGATGGTTGGTGGAGCATTTAAGATAGTGGAACCATCGTTTACTTTTTTCAGGAAGTCTATAAGTTTCCCAGCTGCGTGTGGACAGGCTGCTTTGGGAATATGTGTGAGTGTCCTGGTACCTGTTGTTTTAATTGCTTCCAAGATATTGTCTGATGAGATGAGGTCTGTTGGAGTGGGTTCAGGTGTCTGAGGTGACTCTGGATCATCACTTTCCACAGGAGGACATCCTGAACCAGGGCAACCCCCGTGTTTGCGGAGGAAACCAATAGAGTTGAGACACCGAAGCTGTAAGCATGACCGACACTTGCCTCTCCTAGTATTGCCTAGTATATATATATATATATATATATATATATATATATATATATATATATATATATATATATATATATATATATATATATATATATATATATATATATAAAACGTGTAAATTACATATTAAGGTCCATCACTGCTTCACATGACAGTTTGGCTTTAAAAATATTTTTTTTTTAATTTCTGTATGTAAACCAGAAATAATATTTTATATAAGGATAACTGAACACTACAAGAGGCCTACTGGCCTACGCTGGGGAACTTGTAACATGCATCACTGCAGTAGACCTAGTCTGGGGCCAGGTGGTGACCTCTGGAAGCGACTCCAGGTAAACTAGAGGTATATTGTCCAGGTAAACTAGAAACAGTAGTGGTTCTAGTACTGATCCTTGTGGTACTCCACCTGTTACTTCTGCCCATCCAAACAATCACTCTTTGCTTTCTTGCTTTAAGGTACTCTTTGATCCACTGTATGATGTTTACTGTTATTGCTGCCTACACCTGCACTCTGTGTTGCAGTCTACTGTGAGATACACTCTCAGATACCTTCTTACTAAGATAGTGCAGTATTGCTGCGTACACCTGCACTCTGTGTTGCAGTCTACTGCGAGATACACTCTCAGATACCTTCTTACTAAGATAGTGCAGTATTGCTGCGTACACCTGCATTCTGTGTTGCAGTCTCCTGTGAGATACACTCTCAAATACCTTCTTACTAAGATAGTGCAGTATTGCTGCCTACACTTGCACTCTGTGTTGCAGTCTCCTGTGAGATACACTCTCAGATACCTTCTTACTAAGATAGTGCAGTATTGCTGCGTACACCTGCACTCTGTGTTGCAGTCTACTGTGAGATACACTCTCAGATACCTTCTTACTAAGATAGTGCAGTATTGCTGCCTACACCTGCACTCTGTGTTGCAGTCTACTGCGAGATACACTCTCAAATACCTTCTTACTAAGATAGTGCAGTATTGCTGCCTACACTTGCACTCTTGTGTTGCAGTCTCCTGTGAGATACACTCTCAGATACCTTCTTACTAAGATAGTGCAGTATTGCTGCTTACACCTGCACTCTGTGTTGCACTCTGTGTTGCACTCTGTGTTGCACTCTCCTGTCTTGGATATGTTACTTTATTATATAATTAAGACAAGATTTACCACCAGTGAAGCCATGTTGTGTACTCTAGCACTTGTCTGGAAGTACTCTAGCACTTCTCTGGAAGTACTCTAGCACTTCTCTGCAAGTACTCTAGCACTTCTCTGGAAGTACTCTAGCACTTCTCTGGAAGTACTCTAGCACTTCTCTGCAAGTACTCTAGCACTTCTCTGCAAGTACTCTAGCACTTCTCTGCAAGTACTCTAGCACTTCTCTGCAAGTACTCTAGCACTTCTCTGCAAGTACTCTAGCACTTCTCTGCAAGTACTCTAGCACTTCTCTGCAAGTACTCTAGCACTTCTCTGGAAGTACTCTAGCACTTCTCTGAAAGTACTCTAGCACTTGTCTGCAAGTACTCTAGCACTTCTCTGCAAGTACTCTACCACTTCTCTGCAAGTACTCTAGCACTTCTCTGGAAGTACTCTAGCACTTGTCTGCAAGTACTCTAGCACTTCTCTGCAAGTACTCTACCACTTATCTGGAAGTACTCTAGCACTTCTCTGGAAGTACTCTACCACTTCTCTGGAAGTACTCTAGCACTTCTCTGGAAGTACTCTAGCACTTCTCTGGAAGTACTCTAGCACTTCTCTGGAAGTACTCTAGCACTTCTCTGGAAGTACTCTAGCACTTCTCTGGAAGTACTCTAGCACTTCTCTGGAAGTACTCTAGCACTTCTCTGGAAGTACTCTAGCACTTCTCTGCAAGTACTCTAGCACTTCTCTGCAAGTACTCTAGCACTTCTCTGCAAGTACTCTAGCACTTCTCTGCAAGTACTCTAGCACTTCTCTGCAAGTACTCTAGCACTTCTCTGGAAGTACTCTAGCACTCTCCTGCTGATAATCATTGTTTGCATGTGAGTGAAGGTGATGTGTAGTTGAGTGCTTCCTGTCGCCTTAACAACTACAGTGACTGTCTTCCAGATCTCTGGTAACTGTCTTCCAGATCTCTGGTAACTGTCTTCCAGATCTCTGGTAACTGTCTTCCAGATCTCTGGTAACTGTCTTCCAGATCTCTGGTAACTGTCTTCCAGATCTCTGGTAACTGTCTTCCAGATCTCTGGTAACTGTCTTCCAGATCTCTGGTAACTGTCTTCCAGATCTCTGGTAACTGTCTTCCAGATCTCTGGTAACTGTCTTCCAGATCTCTGGTAACTGTCTTCCAGATCTCTGGTAACTGTCTTCCAGATCTCTGGTAACTGTCTTCCAGATCTCTGGTAACTGTCTTCCAGATCTCTGGTAACTGTCTTCCAGATCTCTGGTAACTGTCTTCCAGATCTCTGGTAACTGTCTTCCAGATCTCTGGTAACTGTCTTCCAGATCTCTGGTAACTGTCTTCCAGATCTCTGGTAACTGTCTTCCAGATCTCTGGTAACTGTCTTCCAGATCTCTGGTAACTGTCTTCCAGATCTCTGGTAACTGTCTTCCAGATCTCTGGTAACTGTCTTCCAGATCTCTGGTAACTGTCTTCCAGATCTCTGGTAACTGTCTTCTCTGCGATGACTTATAGATCTTACCAAGTGGTTCATACATTGCTTTTGTTCCCTCTCACAGAATGGAGCTCTGCAGAAGGCCTACTGGCCCCTACAAGGCAGATCCTTCTGATAACCAACTAATCCCACCATTCAGCAACTACGACATCCAGAGAGACTGCTGCCAAATCTGCACACTGAAATGAGTCCTTACTCTAGCACCAGGCTTTTTCAGACAGTGTCAAACACCTCAATACACAGTACACCCCAGTACACAGTACACCCCAGTACACAGTACACCCCAGTACACAGTACACCCCAGTACACAGTACACCCCAGTACACAGTACACCCCAGTACACAGTACACCTCAGTACACAGCACGAGTGCTAGAACAACACTGAGAGATAACACAGCCTCCCACTATATATAACTAAGATAAGCAGCACACTCCCTGTTGTCTTTAAGAGGGAAGTGAATGACTTAGTCAGTTCCTGATCAGCCAGGCTGTGGTTCGCACATTGTACTCTGTGTGTGTACTCACCTATTTGTGGTTGCAGGGGTCGAGTCATAGCTCCTGGCCCCGCCTCTTCGCTGATTGCACTAGGTCCTCTCCCTGCCCCATGAGCTTTATCATACCTCGCCTTAAAACTATGTATGGTTCCCGCCTCCACTACGTCACTTTCTAGGCTATTCCACGGCCTGACTACTCTATGACTGAAGAAATACTTCCTAACATCCCTTTGATTCATCTGAGTCTTCAACTTCCAATTGTGACCTCTTGTGTCTGTGTCCCATCTCTGGAACATCCCGTCTTTGTCCACCTCGTCTATTCCGCGCAGTATTTTATATGTCGTTATCATGTCTCCCCTGACCCTCCTGTCCTCCAGTGTGGTCAGGCCGATTTCCCTCAACCTTTCTTCGTAGGACAATCCCCGTAGCTCTGGGACTAGTCTTGTTGCAAACCTTTTCACTTTCTGTAATTTCTTGACGTGCTTGACTAGGTGTGGATTCCAAACTGGTGCTGCATACTCCAGCATGGGCCTGACGTAAATGGTATACAGAGTCTTAAACGAATCCTTACTGAGGTATCGGAACGCTATCCGTAGGTTTGCAAGGCGCCCGTATGCTGCAGCAGTTATCTGATTGATGTGCGCCTCAGGAGATATGCTCGGTGTTATACTCACCCCCAGATCTTTTTCCTTGAGTGAGGTTTGCAGTCTTTGGCCATCTAAACTATATTGTATCTGCGGTCTTCTTTGCCCTTCCCCAATCTTCATGACTTTGCATTTAGCAGGGTTAAATTCAAGGAGCCAGTTGCTGGACCAGGCTTGTAGCCTGTCCAGGTCTCTTTGTAGTCCTGCCTGATCCTCATCCGATTTGATTCTTCTCATTAACTTCGCATCATCTGCAAACAAGGACACTTCTGAGTCTATCCCTTCCGTTATGTCGTTCACATATACCAAGAACAGCACAGGTCCTAGGACTGACCCCTGTGGAACCCCGCTTGTCACAGGCGCCCACTCTGACACCTCGTCGCGTACCATGACTCGTTGTTGCCTCCCTGTCAGGTATTCTCTGATCCATTGCAGTGCCTTTCCTGTTATGTGTGCCTGGTCCTCTAGCTTTTGCAGTAACCTTTTGTGAGGAACTGTGTCGAAGGCCTTCTTGCAGTCCAAAAATATGCAGTCGATCCACCCCTCTCTCTCTTGTCTTACTTCTGTCACCTTGTCATAAAACTCTAGTAGGTTTGTGACACAGGATTTTCCTTCCCTGAAACCGTGCTGGTTGTCAATTATACACTTGTTTCTTTCCAGGTGCCCCACCACTCTCCTCCTGATGATCTTCTCCATGACCTTGCATACTATACACGTTAGTGATACAGGTCTGTAGTGTGTGTGTGTGTGTATGTGTGTGTGTGTGTGTGTGTGTGTGTGTGTGTGTGTGTGTGTGTGTGTGTGTGTGTGTGTGTGTGTGTGTGTGTGTGTGTGTGTGTGTGTGTGTGTGTGTGTGTGTGTGTGTGTGTGTGTGTATGTGTGTGTGTGTGTGTGTGTATGTATGTGTGTATGTATGTGTGTGTGTGTGTGTGTGTGTGTGTGTGTGTGTGTGTGTGTGTATGTATGTGTGTGTGTGTGTGTGTGTGTGTGTGTGTGTGTGTGTTAGTTACCATTTTGTCCTAGGCACATGTCGATTAGACACTAGGCCTGTTGTAGGTGTGTGTGTGTGTGTGTACTCACCTAGTTGTACTCACCTAGTTGAGGTTGCAGGGGTCGAGTCCAAGCTCCTGGCCCCGCCTCTTCACTGGTCGCTACTAGGTCACTCTCCCTGAACCATGAGCTTTATCGTACCTCTGCTTAAAGCTATGTATGGATCCTGACTCCACTACATCGCTTCCCAAACTGTTCCACTTCTTGACTACTCTGTGGCTGAAGAAATACTTCCTAACATCCCTTTGATTCATCTGTGTCTTCAGCTTCCAACTGTGTCCCCTTGTTACTGTGTCCAATCTCTGGAACATCCTGTCTTTGTCCACCTTGTCAATTCCTCTCAGTATTTTGTAAGTCGTTATCATGTCCCCCCTATCTCTCATGTCCTCCAGTGTCGTCAGGTTGATTTCCCTTAACCTCTCCTCATAGGACATACCTCTTAGCTCTGGGACTAGTCTTGTTGCAAACCTTCGCACTTTCTCTAGTTTCTTTACATGCTTGGCTAGGTGTGGGTTCCAAACTGGTGCCGCATACTCCAATATGGGCCTAACGTACACGGTGTATAGGGTCCTGAACGATTCCTTATTAAGATGTCGGAATGCTGTTCTGAGGTTTGCCAGGCGCCCATATGCTGCAGCAGTTATTTGGTTGATGTGCGCTCACCCCAAGATCTTTTTCCTTGAGTGATGTTTGTAGTCTCTGACCCCCTAGACTGTACTCCATCTGCGGTCTTCTTTGCCCTTCCCCAATCCTCATGACTTTGCACTTGGTGGGATTGAACTCCAGGAGCCAGTTGCTGGACCAGGTCTGCAGCCTGTCCAGATCCCTTTGTATTTCTGCCTGGTCTTCGATCGAATGAACTCTTCTCATCAACTTCACGTCATCTGCAAACAGTGACACCTCGGAGTTTATTCCTTCCGTCATGTCGTTCACAAATACCAGAAACAGCACTGGTCCTAGGACTGACCCCTGTGGGACCCCACTGGTCACAGGTGCCCACTCTGACACCTCGCCTCGTACCATTACTCTCTGCTGTCTTCCTGACAAGTATTCCCTGATCCATTGCAGTGCCTTCCCTGTTATTCCTGCTTGGTCCTCCAGTTTTTGCACTAATCTCTTGTGTGGTACTGTGTCAAACGCCTTCTTGCAGTCTAAGAAAACGCAATCCACCCACCCCTCTCTCTCTTCTCTTACTGCTGTCACCATGTCATAGAACTCCAGTAGGTTTGTGACACAGGATTTCCCGTCTCTGAAACCATGTTGTCTGCTGGTGATGAGATCATTCCTTTCTAGATGTTCCACCATTCTTCTCCTGACAATCTTTTCCATGATTTTGCATGCTATACATATCAGTGACACTGGTCTGTAGTTTAGTGCTTCATGTCTGTCTCCTTTTTTAAAGATTGGTACCACATTTGCTGTCTTCCATGCCTCAGGCAATCTCCCTGTTTCGATAGATGTATTGAATATTGTTGTTAGGGGTACACATAGCGCCTCTGCTCCCTCTCTCAGGACCCATGGAGAGATGTTATCTGGCCCCATTGCCTTTGAGGTATCTAGCTCACTCAGAAGCCTCTTCACTTCTTCCTCGGTTGTGTGTACTGTGTCCAGCACATGGTGGTGTACCCCACCTCTCCGTCTTTCTGGAGCCCCTTCTGTCTCCTCTGTGAACACTTCTTTGAATCTCTTGTTGAGTTCCTCACATACTTCACTGTCATTTCTTGTTGTCTCTCCTCCTTCCTTCCTTAGCCTGATTACCTGGTCTTTGACGGTTGTTTTCTTCCTGATGTGGCTGTATAACAGCTTCGGGTCAGATTTGGCTTTTGCTGCTATGTCGTTTTCATATTGACGTTGGGCCTCCCTTCTTATCTGTGCATATTCGTTTCTGCCTCTACGACTGCTCTCCTTATTCTCCTGGGTCCTTTGCCTTCTATATTTCTTCCATTCCCTAGCACACTTGGTTTTTGCCTCCTTGCATCTTTGAGTGAACCATGGGTTCATCCTGGCTTTTTCATTATTCCTGTTACCCTTGGGTACAAATCTCTCCTCAGCCTCCTTGCACATTGTGACTACATATTCCATCATCTCATTAACTGGTTTCCCTGCCAGTTCTCTGTCCCACTGAACCTCATTCAGGAAGTTCCTGATTCCTGTGTAGTCCCCTTTCCTGTAGTTTGGTTTCATTCGTCCTGGCCTTCCTGCTTCCCCCTCCACTTGTAGCTCTACTGTGTATTCGAAGCTCAAAACCACATGATCGCTGGCCCCAAGGGGTCTTTCATATGTGATGTCCTCTATATCTGCACTACTCAAGGTGAATACTAAGTACAGTCTTGCTGGTTCATCCTCTCCTCTCTCTCTTGTAGTGTCCCTTACGTGTTGGTACATGAAGTTTTCCAGTATCACCTCCATCATCTTAGCCCTCCATGTATCTTGGCCCCCATGTGGCTCCAAGTTCTCCCATTCGATCTCCTTGTGGTTAAAGTCGCCCATGATCAGGAGCTTTGCCCTACATGTATGAGCTCTTCTGGCCACTGCAGCCAGTGTGTCAACCATCGCTCTATTGCTCTCGTCGTACTCTTGCCTTGGCCTCCTGCTGTTCTGTGGTGGGTTATACATCACTGCTATTACCACCTTGGGACCTCCAGAGTGAAGTGTTCCCACTATGTAATCACTTTCTTCTCCGCTGTCTCCTCTGTGTGTGTGTGTATGTGTGTGTGTGTGTGTGTGTGTGTGTGTGTGTGTGTGTGTGTGTGTGTGTGTGTGTGTGTGTGTGTGTATATGTGTGTGTGTGTGTGTGTGTGTGTGTGTATGTGTGTGTGTGTGTGTGTGTGTGTGTGTGTGTGTGTGTGTGTGTGTATGTGTGTGTTTATGTGTGTGTGTGTGTATGTATGTGTGTACTCACCTATTTGTACTCACCTATTTGTGGTTGCAGGGGTCGAGTCCTAGCTCCTGGCCCCGCCTCTTCACCGGTTGCTACTAGACCCTCTCTCTCCCCGCTCCATGAGCTTTATCAAACCTCGTCTTAAAACTGTGTATGGTTCCTGCCTCCACTACGTCATTTTCTAGGCTATTCCACTGCCTTACAACTCTATGACTGAAGAAATACTTCCTACTATCTCTCTGACTCATTTGTGTCTTCAACTTCCAATTGTGGCCTCTTGTTTCTGTGTCCCCTCCCTGGAATAATCCTGTCCTTGTCCACCTTGTCTATTCCACGCAGTATTTTATATGTCGTTATCATGTCTCCCCTGACCCTCCTGTCCTCCAGTGTCGTCAGGCCGATTTCCCTTAATCTTTCTTCATAGGATATTCCCCTTAGCTCTGGAACTAACCTTGTTGCAAACCTTTGTACTTTCTCTAGTTTCTTGACGTGCTTTATCAAGTGCGGGTTCCAAACAGGTGCTGCATACTCCAGTATGGGCCTGACATACACGGTGTACAGTGTCTTGAATGATTCCTTACTAAGGTGTCGGAATGCTGTTCTCAGGTTTGCCAGGCGCCCATATGCTGCAGCAGTTATCTGATTGATGTGTGCTTCCGGAGACATGCTCGGTGTTATACTCACCCCAAGATCTTTCTCCTTGAGTGAGGTTTGCAGTCTTTGGCCACCTAGCCTATACTCTGTCTGTGGTCTTCTGTGCCCTTCCCCTATCTTCATGACTTTGCATTTGGCAGGATTAAATTCGAGAAGCCATTTGCTGGACCAGGTGTCCAGTCTGTCCAGGTCTCTTTAAAGTCCTGCCTGGTCCTCATCAGATTTAATTCTCCTCATTAACTTCACATCATCTGCAAACAGGGACACTTCTGAGTCTAACCCTTCCGTCATGTCGTTCACATATACCAAAAATAGCACTGGTCCTAGGACCGACCCCTGTGGGACCCCGCTCGTCACAGGTGCCCACTGTGATACATCATTACGTACCATGACTTGTTGTTGCCTCCCTGTCAGGTATTCTCTGATCCATTGCAGTGCCCTTCCTGTTATATGCGCCTGATGCTCTAGCTTCTGCACTAATCTCTTGTGAGGAACTGTGTCAAAGGCCTTCTTGCAGTCCAAGAAGATGCAATCAACCCACCCCTCTCTCTCTTGTCTTACTTCTGTTATTTTATCATAAAACTCCAGAAGGTTTGTGACACAGGATTTGCCTTCCGTGAATCCGTGCTGGTTGGCATTTATACTCCTGTTCCGTTCCAGGTGCTCCACCACTCTCCTCCTGATAATCTTCTCCATAATTTTGCATACTATACACGTCAATGACACAGGTCTATAGTTTAGTGCCTCTTTTCTGTCTCCTTTTTTGAAAATGGGAACTACATTTGCCGTCTTCCATACCTCAGGTAGTTGCCCAGTTTCCAGGGATGTGTTGAAGATTGTGGTAAGTGGTACGCACAACATATCTGCTCCCTCTCTAAGGACCCATGGAGAGATGTCCGGTCCCATTGCCTTTGAGGTATCGATGTCCCTCCTCCTCATCTGTATGTATGTCGTCCAACACTTGTTGGTGTATTCCTTGTTGGTGTCCCCATCTGGTCTGTCCCCCCAGAGTCCTTCCTGTCTCTACTGTAAATACTTCCTTAAATCTCGTGTTGAGCTCCTCACATACCTCTTGATCGTTTCTTGTGAGTTCTCCACCTTCTTTCCTCAGCCTTATCACCTGGTCCTTGACTGTTGTCTTCCTCCTAATGTGGCTATACAGCAGTTTCGGGTCAGATTTGACTTTCGATGCTATGTCGTTTTCATACTGTCGCTGGGCCTCCCTCCTTATCTGCGCATACTCGTTTCTGGCTCTTCTACTAATCTCCTTGTTTTCCTGGGTCCTATGCCTCCTGTACCTTTTCCATTCCTTGTTGCACTTAGTTTTTGCCTCCCTACACCTTCGGGTAAACCAAGGACTCGTTTTGGTCTTCCTATTATTTCTGTTTCCCTTGGGAACAAAACTTTCCTCTGCCTCCTTGCACTTTGTTGTCACATATTCCATCATTTCGTTTACTGATTTTCCTACCATTTCTCTGTCCCACTGAACCTCCTGCAGGAAGTTTCTCATACCTGTGTAGTCCCCCCTTTTATAGTTTGGCCTGTCCCCTTCAGTTCCTGTTACCTTCTCCACTTGTAACTCTACTATATAGTCAAAACTCAGAACCACATGATCGCTAGCTCCAAGGGGCCTCTCGTAAGTGATGTCCTCGATGTCTGAACTGCTCAGGGTGAACACAAGATCCAGTCTTGCTGGCTCATCCTCCCCTCTCTCTCTGGTTGTGTCCCTGACATGTTGATGCATGAGGTTTTCAAGTACCACATCCATCATCTTGGCTCTCCATGTTTTGGGACCCCCATGTGGCTCCAGGTTTTCCCAGTCGAGCTCCCTGTGGTTGAAATCGCCCATTATCAGTAACTTTGCTCTGCTCGAGTGAGCTCTTCTTGCCACCTCAGCCAGTGTGTCCACCATCCCCCTGTTGTTTTCTTCGTACTCCTCTCTTGGCCTCCTGCAGTTCTGTGGTGGGTTATACATCACTCCAATGACTACTTTATGTTCTCCGGACTGAATTGTACCTACAATGTAGTCTCTTTCTCCAATCATGTCCATGCCTTCCATTTCCTCAAATCCCCATTGGTGTTTTATGAGCAGTGCAACCCCTCCTCCCCCTCTACTCCTTCTATCTTTCCTCAGGATCTGATATCCTGTTGGGAAGATTGTGTCTGTTATTGTCTCAGCGAGTTTTGTTTCTGTGACTGCTATGATATCTGGGGATTTTTCACTGATTCTTTCATTCCACTCCTCATGTTTATTCGTTATTCCATCCGCGTTTGTGTACCAAACCTTTAGTTTCTTTTCTATCATTGTGGTCATGCAAGTATATTGGGGTTGGGGGAGCGAGAGCCTTGGTGGGGGCCTATATGGGGCTGTGGTGTAGGTGGGGTATGTGTTGATGGGGGTGGGGTCAGGATGCCCATAAGGGACAGCTGTTGGGGTGAGGTTTGTGATATGGGGGTTGGTGGCAGAGGGAACAGTGAGTGGGTTGTAGTATAGGTTGCTCAGTTGCGTTGGGAATGTCGCGGGTGGAGTCTTTTGGCGGGAGATTCTGTGGGGTGTGTTTGCCCTTCCTCCTGTGTCTGGGTCCTGCTCATTTTCATTGCTTGTGTGTGTGTGTGTGTGTGTGTGTGTGTGTGTGTGTGTGTGTGTGTGTGTGTGTGTGTGTGTGTGTGTGTGTGTGTGTGTGTGTGTGTGTGTGTACTCACCTAGTTGTACTCACCTAGTTGAGGTTGCGGGGGTCGAGTCCGAGCTCCTGGCCCCGCCTCTTCACTGATCGCTACTAGGTCACTCTCCCTGAGCCGTGAGCTTTATCATACCTCTGCTTAAAGCTATGTATGGATCCTGCCTCCACTACATCGCTTCCCAAACTATTCCACTTACTGACAACTCTGTGGCTGAAGAAATACTTCCTAACATCCCTGTGATTCATCTGTGTCTTCAGCTTCCAACTGTGTCCCCTTGTTACTGTGTCCAATCTCTGGAACATCCTGTCTTTGTCCACCTTGTCAATTCCTCTCAGTATTTTGTATGTCGTTATCATGTCCCCCCTATCTCTACTGTCCTCCAGTGTCGTCAGGTTGATCTCCCTTAACCTCTCCTCGTAGGACATACCTCTTAGCTCTGGGACTAGTCTTGTTGCAAACCTTTGCACTTTCTCTAGTTTATTTACATGCTTGGCTAGGTGTGGGTTCCAAACTGGTGCCGCATACTCCAATATGGGCCTAACGTACACGGTGTACAGGGTCCTGAATGATTCCTTATTAAGATATCGGAATGCTGTTCTGAGGTTTGCTAGGCGCCCATATGCTGCAGCAGTTATTTGGTTGATGTGCGCTTCAGGAGATGTGCCTGGTGTTATACTCACCCCAAGATCTTTTGCCTTGAGTGAGGTTTGTAGTCTCTGGCCCCCTAGACTGTACTCCGTCTGCGGTCTTCTTTGCCCTTCCCCAATCTTCATGACTTTGCACTTGGTGAGATTGAACTCCAGGAGCCAATTGCTGGACCAGGTCTGCAGCCTGTCCAGATCCCTTTGTAGTTCTGCCTGGTCTTCGATCGAGTGAATTCTTCTCATCAACTTCACGTCATCTTCAAACAGGGACACCTCAGAGTCTATTCCTTCCGTCATGTCGTTCACAAATACCAGAAACAGCACTGGTCCTAGGACTGACCCCTGCGGGACCCCGCTGGTCACAGGTGCCCACTCTGACACCTCGCCACGTACCATGACTCGCTGCTGTCTTCCTGACAAGTATTCCCTGATCCATTGTAGTGCCTTCCCTGTTATCCCTGCTTGGTCCTCCAGTTTTTGCACCAATCTCTTGTGTGGAGCTGTGTCAGACGCCTTCTTGCAGTCCAAGAAAATGCAATCCACCCACCCCTCTCTCTCTTGTCTTACTGCTGTCACCATGTCATAGAACTCCAGTAGGTTTGTGACACAGGATTTCCCGTCCCTGAAACCATGTTGGCTGCTGTTGATGAGATCGTTCCTTTCTAGGTGTTCCACCACTCTTCTCCTGATAATCTTCTCCATGATTTTGCATACTATACATGTCAGTGACACTGGTCTGTAGTTTAATGCTTCATGTCTGTCTCCTTGTTTAAAGATTGGGACTACATTTGCTGTCTTCCATGCCTCAGGCAATCTCCCTGTTTCGATAGATGTATTGAATATTGTTGTTAGGGGTACACATAGCGCCTCTGCTCCCTCTCAATACCCATGGGGAGATGTTATCTGGCCCCATTGCCTTTGAGGTATCTAGCTCACTCAGAAGCCTCTTCACTGTGTGTGTATGTATGTGTGTGTGTGTGTGTGTGTGTGTGTGTGTGTGTGTGTGTGTGTGTGTGTGTGTGTGTGTGTGTGTGTATGTGTGTGTGTATGTGTGTGAGTGTGTGTGTGTGTGTGTGTACTCACCTAATTGTACTCACCTAATTGTGGTTGCAGGGGTCGAGACTCAGCTTCTGGCCCCACCTCTTCACTGATCGCTACTGGATCCTGTCTCTCTGCTTCCTGAGCTTTGTCATACCTCTTCTTAAAACTATGTATGGTTCCTGCCTCCACTACTTCACTTGCTAGGCTATTCCACTTGCTGACAACTCTATGACTGAAGAAATACTTCCTAACGTCCCTGTGACTCGTCTGAGTCTTCAGCTTCCAGTTGTGACCCCTTGTCCCTGTGTCCCCTCTCTGGAACATCCTATCTCTGTCCACCTTGTCTATTCCCCGCAGTATCTTGTATGTCGTTACCATGTCTCCCCTGACCCTTCTGTCCTCCAGTGTCGTCAGTCCGATTTCCCTTAACCTTTCCTCGTACGACATTCCCTTGAGCTCTGGGACTAGCCTTGTTGCAAACCTTTGTACTTTCTCTAACTTCTTGACGTACTTGACCAGGTGTGGGTTCCAGACTGGTGCTGCATACTCCAATATGGGCCTAACATACACAGTGTACAGTGTCTTGAACGATTCCTTATTAAGGTATCGGAATGCTATTCTCAGGTTTGCCAGGCGCCCGTATGCTGCAGCGGTGATTTGGTTGATGTGTGCCTCCGGTGATGTGCTCGGTGTTATGGTCACCCCAAGGTCTTTCTCTCTGAGTGAGGTCTGTAGTCTTTGTCCACCTAGCCTATACTCTGTCTGCGGTCTTCTTTGCCCCTTCCCAATCTTCATGACTTTGCATTTGGCTGGATTGAATTCGAGAAGCCAGTTGCTGGACCACATGTCCAGCCTGTCCAGGTCTCTTTGCAGTCCTGCCTCATCCTCGTCCGATTTAATTCTTCTCATCAACTTCACGTCATCTGCGAACAGGGACACTTCAGAGTCTATTCCTTCCATCATGTCGTTCACATATATCAAAAATAGCACTGGTCCTAGAACTGACCCCTGTGGGACCCCGCTCGTAACAGGCGCCCACTGTGATACCTCTTCACGTACCATGACTCGTTGCTGCCTCCCTGTCAGGTATTCCCTTATCCATTGCAGTGCCCTCCCTTTTACGTGCGCCTGATCCTCCAGCTTCTGCACTAATCTCTTGTGGGGAACTGTGTCAAAGGCCTTCCTGCAGTCTAGGAAAACGCAATCTACCCAACCCTCTCTCTCGTGTCTTACTTCTGTTACCTTGTCATAAAACTCCAGGAGGTTTGTGATACAAGATTTGCCCCTCATGAACCCATGCTGGTTTTCATTTATAATCTTGTTCCTTTCCAGGTGTTCGACCACTCTCCTC
>NC_091299.1:59321724-59331724 GCF_038502225.1 Cherax quadricarinatus
CCTCTACCACCACCACCACCACCACCACCACCACTACCACCACCACTACCAACACCACCACTGCTTCCACCACCACCACCACTACTGCCACCACCACCACTACCACCACTACCACCACCACTACCACCACCACCACCACCACCACTACTTCCACCACCACCACCACTATTGCCACCACCACCACCACTACTGCCACCACCACCACCACTGCCACCACCACCACTACTGCCACCACCACCACTACCACCACTACCACCACCACTACCACCACCAGCACCACCAATATGACCACCACCACCACTATGACCACCACCACTGTCACCACTACCACTACTACCACCACTACGACTATTACTACCACCACCACTACTGCCACCACCACCAGTACTGCCACCACCACCACCGCTACTGCCACCACCACCACCACCACTACTACCACCACCACCACCACTGCTGCCACCACCACTACTGCCACCACCACCACCGCCACTACCACCACCACCACTACTGCCACCACCACCACTACTACCACCACCACCACTACTGCCACCACCACCACCACCACCACCAGTGTTGATTCTCCCTCACCACCT
This sequence comes from Cherax quadricarinatus, assembly GCF_038502225.1. Taxonomy (NCBI): domain Eukaryota; kingdom Metazoa; phylum Arthropoda; class Malacostraca; order Decapoda; family Parastacidae; genus Cherax; species Cherax quadricarinatus. The sequence continues at coordinate 59,322,318 of NC_091299.1, forward strand.
CTACCCCTCCTTTCCCTCCCTAAACACTCATGATCCACACTATACATTATATATATATATTCTTCTTTCAACGCACCGGCAGTATCCCACCCAGGCAGGGTGGCCCAAAAGGAAAAACAAAAGTTTCTCTTTTTAAATTTAGTATTTTATACGGGAGAAAGGGTTACTAGCACCTTGCTCCCGGCATTTTAGTCGCCTCTTACGACACACATGACTTACGGAGGAAAAATTCTGTTCCACTTCCCCATGGAGATAAGAGGAAATAAACAAGAACAGGAACTAGAAAGAAAATACAAGAAAACCCAGAGAGGTGTGTATATATATGTTTGTACATGTATGTGTAGTGTGACCTAAGTGTAAGTAGAAGTAGCAAGATGTACCTGATATCTTGTATGTTTATGAGACAGACAAAAGACACCAGTAATCCTACCATCATGTAAAACAATTACTGGTTCTTGTTTTACACTCACTTGGCAGGACGGTAGTACCTCCCTGGGTGGTTGTTGTCTACCAACCTACTACCACAGGACGGTAGTACCTCCCTGGGTGGTTGTTGTCTACCAACCTACTACCACAGGACGGTAGTACCTCCCTGGGTGGTTGTTGTCTACCATCCTACTACCACAGGATGGTAGTACCTCCCTGGGTGGTTGTTGTCTACCAACCTACTACCACAGGATGGTAGTACCTCCCTGGGTGGTTGTTGTCTACCAACCTACTACCACAGGAGGGTAGTACCTCCCTGGGTGGTTGTTGTCTACCAACCTACTACCACAGGATGGTAGTACATCCCTGGGTGGTTGTTGTCTACCAACCTACTACCACAGGATGGTAGTACCTCCCTGGGTGGTTGTTGTCTACCAACCTACTACCACAGGATGGTAGTACCTCCCTGGGTGGTTGTTGTCTACCAACCTACTACCACAGGATGGTAGTACATCCCTGGGTGGTTGTTGTCTACCAACCTACTACCACAGGACGGTAGTACCTCCCTGGGTGGTTGTTGTCTACCAGCCTACTACCACAGGATGGTAGTACATCCCTGAGTGGTTGTTGTCTACCAGCCTACTACCACAGGACGGTAGTACCTCCCTGGGTGGTTGTTGTCTACCAACCTACTACCACAGGATGGTAGTACATCCCTGGGTGGTTGTTGTCTACCAACCTACTACCACAGGACGGTAGTACCTCCCTGGGTGGTTGTTGTCTACCAACCTACTACCACAGGATGGTAGTACCTCCCTGGGTGGTTGTTGTCTACCAACCTACTACCACAGGATGGTAGTACATCCCTGGGTGGTTGTTGTCTACCAGCCTACTACCACAGGATGGTAGTACCTCCCTGGGTGGTTGTTGTCTACCAACCTACTACCACAGGATGGTAGTACATCCCTGGGTGGTTGTTGTCTACCAGCCTACTACCACAGGATGGTAGTACCTCCCTGGGTGGTTGTTGTCTACCAACCTACTACCACAGGACGGTAGTACCTCCCTGGGTGGTTGTTGTCTACCAACCTACTACCACAGGATGGTAGTACCTCCCTGGGTGGTTGTTGTCTACCAACCTACTACCACAGGATGGTAGTACCTCCCTGGGTGGTTGTTGTCTACCAACCTACTACCACAGGATGGTAGTACCTCCCTGGGTGGTTGTTGTCTACCAACCTACTACCACAGGACGGTAGTACCTCCCTGGGTGGTTGTTGTCTACCAACCTACTACCACAGGATGATAGTACCTCCCTGGGTGGTTGTTGTCTACCAACCTACTACCACAGGATGGTAGTACCTCCCTGGGTGGTTGTTGTCTACCAACGTACTACCACAGGATGGTAGTACCTCCCTGGGTGGTTGCTGTCTACCAACCTACTACCACAGGATGGTAGTACCTCCCTGGGTGGTTGTTGTCTACCAACCTACTACCACAGGATGGTAGTACCTCCCTGGGTGGTTGTTGTCTACCATCCTACTACCACAGGACGGTAATACCTCCCTGGGTGGTTGTTGTCTACCAACCTACTACCACAGGACGGTAGTACCTTCCTGGGAGGTTGCTGTCTACCAACCTACTACCACAGGACGGTAGTACCTCCCTGCGTGGTTGTTGTCTACAACCTACTACCACAGGATGGTAGTACCTCCCTGGGTGGTTGTTGTCTACCAACCTACTACCACAGGACGGTAGTACCTCCCTGGGTGGTTGTTGTCTACCAACCTACTACCACAGGATGGTAGTACCTCCCTGGGTGGTTGCTGTCTACCAACCTACTACCACAGGATGGTAGTACCTCCCTGGGTGGTTGTTGTCTACCAACCTACTACCACAGGACGGTAGTACCTCCCTGGGTGGTTGGACGGTAGTACCTCCCTGGGTGGTTGTTGTCTACCAACCTACTACCACAGGACGGTAGTACCTCCCTGGGTGGTTGTTGTCTACCAACCTACTACCACAGGATGGTAGTACCTCCCTGGGTGGTTGCTGTCTAACAACCTACTACCACAGGATGGTAGTACCTCCCTGGGTGGTTGTTGTCTACCAACCTACTACCACAGGATGGTATACCTCCCTGGGTGGTTGTTGTCTACCAACCTACTACCACAGGACGGTAATACCTCCCTGGGTGGTTGCTGTCTACCAACCTACTACCACAGGACGGTAGTACCTCCCTGGGTGGTTGTTGTCTACCAACCTACTACCACAGGACGGTAGTACCTCCCTGGGGGGTTGCTGTCTATCAACCTACTACCACAGGAGGGTAGTACCTCCCTGTGTGGTTGCTGTCTACCAACCTACTACCACAGGACGGTAGTACCTCCCTGGTGGGTTGCTGTCTTCCATCCTACTACCACAGGAGGGTAGTACCTCCCTGGGTGGTTGTTGTCTACCAACCTACTACCACAGGACGGTAGTACCTCCCTGGGGGGTTGCTGTCTACCAACCTACTACCACAGGACGGTAGTACCTCCCTGGGTGGTTGCTGTCTACCAACCTACTACCTAGGATATATATATATATGTATATATATATATATATGTATATATATATATATATGTATATATATATATATATATGTATATATATATATATATATATACTTTCACTCCAGCAAACCGCCCGGACGGGATCACCATCTATCCTTGGAAGAATGGCATGCTCAACACGGGACTATACCTGTGTGTCGACACTGGCTGACACCTACATCCATCACAGTGTCGGGCGTCAGGGAGGAGCTGCTGATCACAGGGAGGAGTACAAGATCAGCAAGTACAGAAACGTAAGCCAACGGTGGATCAGAGAATACCTCTTGAGGAGGTGTCAGAGTGGGCACCTGTGACCAGCGGGGTCCCACAGGGGTCAGTCCTAGGACCAGTGGTGTTTCTGGTATTTGTGAACGACATGACGGAAGGAATAGACTCTGAGGTGTCCCTGCTTGCAGATGACGTGAAGCTGATGAGAAGAATTCATTCGATCGAAGACCAGGCAGAACTACAAAGGGATCTGCAGACCTGGTTCAGCAATTGGCTACTGGAGTTCAACCCCACCAAGTGCAAAGTCTTGAAGATTGGGGAAGGGCAAAGAAGACCGCAGACGGAGTACAGTCTAGGGGGCCAGAGACTACAAACCTCACTCAAGGAAGAAGATCTTGGGGTGAGTATAACACCAGGCACATCTCCTGAAGCGCACATCAACCAAATAACTGCTGCAGCATATGGGCGCCTAGCAAACCTCAGAACAGCATTCCGATATCTTAATTAGGAATCATTCAGGACCCTGTACACCGTGTATGTTAGGCCCATATTGGAGTATGCGGCACCAGTTTGGAACCCACACCTAGCCAAGCACGTAAATAAACTAGAGAAAGTGCAAAGGTTTGCAACAAGACTAGTCCCAGAGCTAAGAGGTATGTCCTACGAGGAGAGGTTAAGGGAAATCAACCTAACGACACTGGAGGACATGAGAGATAGGGGGGACATGATAACGACTTACAAAATACTGAGAGGAATTGACAAGGTGGACAAAGACAGGATGTTCCAGAGATTGGACACAACAACAAGGGGACACAGTTGGAAGCTGAAGACACAGATGAATCACAGGGATGTTAGGAAGTATTTCTTCAGCCACAGAGTAGTCAGTAAGTGGAATAGTTTGGGAAGAGATGTAGTGGAGGCATGATCCATACATAGCTTTAAGCAGAGGTACGATAAAGCTCATGGTTCAGGGAGAGTGACCTAGTGGCGACCAGTGAAGAGGCGGGGCCAGGAGCTTGGACTCAACCCCTGCAACCTCAACTAGGTGAGTACTAGGTGAGTACACACACACACGCACACATAACACACACACAACACACACACACACACACACACACAACACACCCTGAAATGTGTACCTCTTCAGTACAGGAAAGACTGTGCTATAACTTAAATTGCCAGGCATACCATCTAAAGGGGACAAAAAGATACAAAACATCCAGGCCATGGTAAAACCTGGGTAGCCACAGCCACTCAAGAGGGAGAGGTTTTTTAGTGCCAGGAAGGAAAAAAAACTGGCAGGAAATGGCAGAAATCGTACACCAAATCCAGTCATTCCTGGAGTGGAACCACAGTCGATGGCCTCCACTCCAAACCAACAGATACAGATACTAGTGCCGGAAAAAAAATCCCCCCCCCCAGTACCAACAATACCACCAGTCCGATAACATTCTTCTTTGCAAATATACAGGGTCTAAAGCCAGCAACAAACAACAAAATACCTTTCATCCGTGGACTGCTTGCAGAGGCAAAGGCAATGTTCGCGGCTTTCACTGAGACCCACATAAAGGATCACTTGGACAACGAAATATGGATCCCAGGTTACAACCTATACAGATGTGACAGAGTGAACAGGCAAAAGGGGGGGTTGGCCTGTACATTGCAGAGTCACTTGTTTGCACAGAACTGCTTAATGCCTCAAATGACGTAGTGGAAGTTTTAGCAGTAAAGGTCGAGAACCAAAACCTAGTCATTGTGGTAGTCTACAAGCCTCCGGATGCAACATCCCAGCAATTCCAGGAACAGCTGTTAAAAATTGACCACTGTCTGGAAAATCTTCCAGCTCCTGCACCCAACATCTTGCTCCTGGGGGATTTCAACTTAAGGCACCTAAAATGGAGGAATATAGCAAATAATATTGTTGCAGTAATAACACCAGGAGGCAGCTCTGATGAAAACTCACACTCACACGAGCTTTTAAATCTCTGCACAAAATTCAATTTAAACCAGCAAATAATAGAGCCTACTAGACTGGAGAATACACTAGACCTCATCTTCACTAACAATGATGATCTGATAAGAAATGTCACCATATCAAAAACAATATACTCAGATCACAACATAATTGAGGTTCAGACATGTATGCGAGGAGCCCCAGACCGACAAAATGAGACTAGTCACGAGGGAGCATTCACCAAATTCAACTTCAATAACAAAAACATAAAGTGGGACCAAGTAAACCAAGTCCTAACCGATATAAGCTGGGAAGATATACTAAGCAACACAGACCCAAACTTATGCCTAGAACAGATTAACTCGGTGGCACTCGATGTATGCACAAGGCTTATTCCTCTAAGAAAAAGGAGGAGTAGATGTAAAATAGAAAGAGACAGGCGCTCCCTTTACAGGCGACGGAAAAGAATAACAGAGCGGCTAAAAGAGGTCAATATATCTGAAATGCGCAGGGAGACACTGGTCAGAGAAATAGCAAGCATCGAACTTAAGCTAAAAGAATCCTTTAGGAGTCAGGAATCGCGGGAAGAACTAAAAGCCATAAATGAAATCGAAAGAAACCCAAAGTATTTCTTCTCCTATGCCAAATCAAAATCGAGAACAACGTCCAGTATTGGGCCCCTACTTAAACAAGATGGGTCCTACACAGATGACAGCAAGGAAATGAGTGAGCTACTCAAGTCCCAATATGACTCAGTTTTTAGCAAGCCGCTAACCAGACTGAGAGTCGAAGATCAAAATGAATTTTTATGAGAGAGCCACAAAATTTGATTAACACAAGCCTATCCGATGTTATCCTGACGCCAAATGACTTCGAACAGGCGATAAATGACATGCCCATGCACTCTGCTCCCATCTTGTTCCTCATCCTCATATCCGACATAGACAAGGATGTCAGCCACAGCACCATGTCTTCCTTTGCAGATGACACCCGAATCTGCATGACAGTGTCTTCCATTGCAGACACTGCAAGGCTCCAGGCGGACATCAACCAAATCTTTCAGTGGGCTGCAGAAAACAATATGAAGTTCAACGATGAGAAATTTCAATTACTCAGATATGGTAAACATGAGGAAATTAAATCTTCATCAGAGTACAAAACAAATTCTGGCCACAAAATAGAGCGAAACACCAACGTCAAAGACCTGGGAGTGATTATGTCGGAGGATCTCACCTTCAAGGACCATAACATTGTATCAATCGCATCTGCTAGAAAAATGACAGGATGGATAATGAGAACCTTCAAAACTAGGGAGGCCAAGCCCATGATGACACTCTTCAGGTCACTTGTTCTATCTAGGCTGGAATATTGCTGCACTCTAACAGCACCTTTCAAGGCAGGTGAAATTGCCGACCTAGAAAATGTACAGAGAACTTTCACGGCGCGCATAACGGAGATAAAACACCTCAATTACTGGGAGCGCTTGAGGTTTCTAAACCTGTATTCCCTGGAACGCAGGAGGGAGAGAGACATGATTATATACACCTGGAAAATCCTAGAGGGACTAGTACCGAACTTGCACACGAAAATCACTCACTACGAAAGCAAAAGACTTGGCAGACGATGCACCATCCCCCCAATGAAAAGCAGGGGTGTCACTAGTACGTTAAGAGACCATACAATAAGTGTCAGGGGCCCGAGACTGTTCAACTGCCTCCCAGCACACATAAGGGGGATTACCAACAGACCCCTGGCAGTCTTCAAGCTGGCACTGGACAAGCACCTAAAGTCAGTTCCTGATCAGCCGGGCTGTGGCTCGTACGTTGGTTTGCGTGCAGCCAGCAGCAACAGCCTGGTTGATCAGGCGCTGATCCACCAGGAGGCCTGGTCACAGACCGGGCCGCGGGGGCGTTGACCCCCGAAACTCTCTCCAGGTAAACACACACACACACACACACACACACACAACTCATACACACACACAACTCATACACACACACACACACATACACACACACACACACACACACACACACACACACACACACACACACACACACACACACATACACACACACACACACATGTAGACAGCCTGTACTGTCTGCACAGACAGCCCATGCTGTCTGCCAGCTTAGTTCATATTTTGCGCACTAAGGTGCTGCCCTCTGCAGCCAGGCCTCTCGGTGGGCATGCCAGCCTGCCTGCCCTTGCCTCTGCCTCACTCACACAGCGGCCTAGCAGGAAGACACAAGGCCTACTCCTAGCTCTCTCTCGTGGGCATGGCCCTTCCTGGGCCATGGGCACAACACTCAAGCCTGTGTACCCACCACTACTTAACAATAAAGTAAGAAGCCTCCGAAGACGTCTATCATTAACCACCCGCTTTCAACCCTACCAAACAAACTAGTTATAAATGGTGGGAAGCCGTGGTCGCAGCAGTTGTTTGCCCGGAGAGAGGAAGGAAGGAATGAAGTCATCTTCACTTTATCACCCTATACAAGAAGCATCTGTCTCTCAACGAGTTATCCTGACATCGTGTCTGCATGCTTGGGCATCCAGACGCAGGTACAAGCAGGATCCAGCCGAAATTTGCCGAATTTCTTCGAGAATTGTAAGTGGCGTCCCAGTGACTCCACGCTACAGCGTCCCACGCTGTTTCTCAAGTCACGTGTTCAGCATCACTTGTATGTTGCTGTTGTTGTTCAGCTCAGCACAGCTGTTTCAGCAAGCCAGAGGTGAGTTTTGTGGTGATTTCTGCGTCCAGTGTGAGTTTCTCCACGTGTATGTGGGAGGAGAGGAAGTGGCCGTTCCTTGCCTCGCCCTGCTGTACTCTCACACCTCACCAGCCTACCATACACCACTCACCACTGCCCACTCCCTCTGCTGTGTTTTTCTGCTGTTTTTCGTGTGATTCTTTGCCAGAGCTGTGTATCCGAGTGCCCGAGGCCACTCGAAGCTACGTGGATCAGCATGCCATGTAGATCACGACACCATGTGGATCACAACGCCACGTTGGGTGTGGGCGATGTCACGTAGATCTACAAGCCACGTGAGTTACCAGATGTCCCAGGCTACATGCTGTGGTCTGCTGCCCGCATCACATTGACGTCACCCACGATGCTGCCCGACTTCATGACGTCACGATGTCTGCATGACGTCACCTCGAGATGTCTGCTGATGTCACCTCGCGACATCACGCCTGACATCACATGATGTCACATCGAGTGTTTCTAGTAATTATTTCAGTATTGTCGAGAAGATTGAGAGAAGATATATGTTGTGTGTTAATTAATTCCTCTCAGTCAGTGTTCTCACATGTTAGTGTACCGCATGTACCGCGGGTGTGTAGTTTCCGTGTGTCCAGTGAGGTCTGAGCCAGACCTGAGTAGCACCACTGTGTTAAGTCACCCGATGTGACCAGTGCGTTTGACAGTTGTTATCAGACAGCCCTGAGCCATGAGCCCCCTTGTACAGAAAGCTCTTATGCTCGTAGCTCATAGTTGTTTTGCAGAATCGTACCTGCTACGATTCCCATCGAGATTTGTTTCACTTCACCTCCAGACCTTCAGAAAGCAGTTATATGTAGAGAAACAAGTCTGGGGACGCTTAGACTAACCTCTGCTGTAACTCCAACTGTCGAGAGAATGACACTCGTCAAGCCGCAGTTAGCCCTGTCAGCAGGCGCTGTGTCAGCCTCGTGTCAAACTCCAGTGAGCAGCCTGCACGAAGAAGATGTCACTTTGACTGCTAGCTCTCTCACTGCAGTCTGGTGTATGATGTTACGACTCCCAGATGTTTTGCCCAGTCGTCTCTGCCACGACTCGCTCCACAACTCGCTCCACGCTCGCCGGCAGTGACAGCCCAGCGACAGTACCAGTCGAGAAGTGTCCTCCTGAATCGCTTGCCAGAAGTCCTGCCCAGTTGCCGAGTTTGGTCGACACCTCACTCGAGGGCACTAGCATGTCGTGCCCCAGGTTGAGTGAAAACCTGCAGCGACTCCTACGATGACTGCTTCACCGTTCCAGAGGAGACCGTACCCTGTTACGTCACAGCTCAGCCGCAGCGATGTCTCCTGTGTTGCAGTATCTGTCCAGACACAGGAAGGCGTGCAGTGATGCCCTTCGACGCTCACTGCCTCTGACCACGATGTTTAGCACACCCCACATGTTTTTTTCTTCCCTCCCTGTAGGAAGTTTTTTTTT
>NC_091299.1:59336724-59463005 GCF_038502225.1 Cherax quadricarinatus
TTTGTAGTCTCTGACCCCCTAGACTGTACTCCGTCTGCGGCCTTCTTTGCCCTTCCCCAATCTTCATGACTTTGCACTTGGTGGGATTGAACTCCAGGAGCCAATTGCTGGACCAGGTCTGCAGCCTGTCCAGATCCCTTTGTAGTTCTGCCTGGTCTTCGATCGAGTGTATTCTTCTCATCAACTTCACGTCATCTGCAAACAGGGACACCTCAGAGTCTATTCCTTCCGTCATGTCGTTCACAAATACCAGAAACAGCACTGGTCCTAGGACTGACCCCTGCGGGACCCCGCTGGTCACAGGTGCCCACTCTGACACCTCGCCACGTACCATGACTCGCTGCTGTCTTCCTGACAAGTATTCCCTGATCCATTGTAGTGCCTTCCCTGTTATCCCTGCTTGGTCCTCCAGTTTTTGCACCAATCTCTTGTGTGGAACTGTGTCAAACGCCTTCTTGCAGTCCAAGAAAATGCAATCCACCCACCCCTCTCTCTCTTGTCTTACTGCTGTCACCATGTCATAGAACTCCAGTAGGTTTGTGACACAGGATTTCCCGTCCCTGAAACCATGTTGGCTGCTGTTGATGAGATCATTCCTTTCTAGGTGTTCCACCACTCTTCTGATAATCTTCTCCATGATTTTGCATACTATACATGTCAGTGACACTGGTCTGTAGTTTAATGCTTCATGTCTGTCTCCTTTTTTAAAGATTGGGACTACATTTGCTGTCTTCCATGCCTCAGGCAATCTCCCTGTTTCGATAGATGTATTGAATATTGTTGTTAGGGGTACACATAGCGCCTCTGCTCCCTCTCTCAATACCCATGGGGAGATGTTATCTGGCCCCATTGCCTTTGAGGTATCTAGCTCACTCAGAAGCCTCTTCACTTCTTCCTCGGTTGTGTGCACTGTGTCCAGCACTTGGTGGTGTGCCCCACCTCTCCGTCTTTCTGGAGTCCCTTCTGTCTCCTCTGTGAACACTTCTTTGAATCTCTTGTTGAATTCTTCACATACTTCACGGTCATTTCTTGTTGTCTCTCCTCCTTCCTTCCTTAGCCTGATTACCTGGTCCTTGACTGTTGTTTTCCTCCTGATGTGGCTGTACAACAGTTTCGGGTCAGATTTGACTTTCGCTGCTATGTCATTTTCATATTGTCTTTGGGCCTCCCTTCTTATCTGTGCATATTCGTTTCTGGCTCTACGACTGTTCTCCTTATTCTCCTGGGTCCTTTGCCTTCTATATTTCTTCCATTCCCTAGCACACTTGGTTTTTGCCTCCCTGCACCTTTGGGTAAACCATGGGCTCATCCTGGCTTTTTCATTAATCCTGTTACCCTTGTGTGTGTGTGTGTGTGTGTGTTGTGTGTGTGTGTGTGTGTTGTGTGTGTTTGTTTGTGTGTGTGTTGTGTGTTTGTGTGTGTGTGTGTTTATGTGTTTGTGTTTGTGTGTTTGTGTGCGTGTGTGTGTGTGTGTTTGTGTGTGTGTGTTGTGTGTGTTTGTTGGGTGTTTGTGTTTGTGTTTGTGTGTTTGTGTGCGTGTGTGTGTGTGTGTTTGTGTGTGTGTGTGTGTTTGTGTGTGTGTGTGTGTTTGTGTGTGTGTTTGTGTTTGTGAGTGTGTGTGTGTTTGTGTGTGTTGCTGTGTCCCCTTGTTGCTGTGTCCCCTTATTGCTGTGTCCCCTTGTTGCTGTGTCCCCTTGTTGTGTCCCCTTGTTGCTGTGTCCCCTTGTTGTGTCCCCTTGTTGCTGTGTCACCTTGCTGTGTCCCCTTGTTACTGTGTCACCTTGCTGTGTCCCCTTGTTGCTGTGTCACCTTGCTGTGTCCCCTTGTTGCTGTGTCCCCTTGTTGCTGTGTCACCTTGTTGCTGTGTCACCTTGCTGTGTCCGCTTATTGCTGTGTCCCCTTGTTGCTGTGTCCCCTTGTTGCTGTGTCACCTTGCTGTGTCCCCTTGTTGCTGTGTCCCTTTGTTGTGTCCCCTTGTTGCTGTGTCTCCTTGCTGTGTCCCCTTTTTGCTGTGTCCCCTTGTTGCTGTGTCCCTTTGTTGCTGTGTCCCCTTGTTGCTGTGTCCCCTTGTTGCTGTGTCACCTTGTTGCTGTGTCCCCTTGTTGCTCTGTCCCCTTGTTGCTGTGTCACCTTGCTGTGTCCCCTTGTTGCTGTGTCCCCTTGTTGCTGTGTCACCTTGTTGCTGTGTCACCTTGTTGCTGTGTCCCCTTGTTGCTGTGTCCCCCTGTTGTGTCCCCTTGTTGCTGTGTCCTCTTGTTGCTGTGTCCGCTTGTTGCTGTGTTCTCTTGTTGTGTCCCCTTGTTGCTGTGTCACCTTGCTGTGTCCCCTTGTTGCTGTGTCCTCTTGTTGCTGTGTCCCCTTGTTGCTGTGTCCCCTTGCTGTGTCCCCTTGTTGCTGTGTCCCCTTGTTGCTGTGTCCCCTTGTTGTGTCCCCTTATTGCTGTGTCACCTTGTTGCTGTGTCCCCTTGTTGTGTCCCCTTGTTGCTGTGTCCCCTTGTTGATGTGTCCCCTTGTTGTGTCCCCTTGTTACTGTGTCATCTTGTTGTGTCCCCTTGTTGTGTCCCCTTGTTGCTGTGTCCCCTTGTTGCTGTGTCCCCTTGTTGCTGTGTCCCCTTGTTGTGTCCCCTTATTGCTGTGTCCCCTTGTTGCTGTGTCCCCTTGTTGATGTGTCCCCTTGTTGTGTCCCCTTATTGCTGTGTCCCCTTGTTGTGTCCCCTTATTGCTGTGTCCCCTTGTTGCTGTGTCCCCTTGTTGATGTGTCCCCTTGTTGTGTCACCTTGTTACTGTGTCATCTTGTTGTGTCCCCTTGTTACTGTGTCCCCTTGTTGTGTCCCCTTGTTACTGTGTCCCCTTGTTGTGTCCCCTTGTTACTGTGTCCCCTTGTTGTGTCCCCTTGTTACTGTGTCCCCTTGTTGTGTCCCCTTGTTACTGTGTCATCTTGTTGTGTCCCCTTGTTACTGTGTCATCTTGTTGTGTCCCCTTGTTACTGTGTCATCTTGTTGTGTCCCCTTGTTACTGTGTCATCTTGTTGTGTCCCCTTGTTACTGTGTCATCTTGTTGTGTCCCCTTGTTACTGTGTCATCTTGTTGTGTCCCCTTGTTACTGTGTCCCCTTGTTGTGTCCCCTTGTTACTGTGTCATCTTGTTGTGTCCCCTTGTTACTGTGTCCCCTTGTTGTGTCCCCTTGTTACTGTGTCATCTTGTTGTGTCCCCTTGTTACTGTGTCATCTTGTTGTGTCCCCTTGTTACTGTGTCATCTTGTTGTGTCCCCTTGTTACTGTGTCACCTTGTTGTGTCCCCTTGTTACTGTGTCCCCTTGTTGTGTCCCCTTGTTACTGTGTCCCCTTGTTGTGTCCCCTTGTTACTGTGTCCCCTTGTTGTGTCCCCTTGTTACTGTGTCCCCTTGTTGTGTCCCCTTGTTACTGTGTCATCTTGTTGTGTCCCCTTGTTACTGTGTCATCTTGTTGTGTCCCCTTGTTACTGTGTCATCTTGTTGTGTCCCCTTGTTACTGTGTCATCTTGTTGTGTCCCCTTGTTACTGTGTCATCTTGTTGTGTCCCCTTGTTACTGTGTCATCTTGTTGTGTCCCCTTGTTACTGTGTCCCCTTGTTGTGTCCCCTTGTTACTGTGTCATCTTGTTGTGTCCCCTTGCTACTGTGTCCCCTTGTTGTGTCCCCTTGTTACTGTGTCTTGTTGTTCTTGTTGTGTCCCCTTGTTACTGTGTCCCCTTGTGGTGTCCCCTTGTTACTGTGTCCCCTTGTTGTGTCCCCTTGTTACTGTGTCATCTTGTTGTGTCCCCTTGTTACTGTGTCATCTTGTTGTGTCCCCTTGTTACTGTGTCATCTTGTTGTGTCCCCTTGTTACTGTGTCATCTTGTTGTGTCCCCTTGTTACTGTGTCCCCTTGTTGTGTCCCCTTGTTACTGTGTCATCTTGTTGTGTCCCCTTGTTACTGTGTCCCCTTGTTGTGTCCCCTTGTTACTGTGTCATCTTGTTGTGTCCCCTTGTTACTGTGTCCCCTTGTTGTGTCCCCTTGTTACTGTGTCATCTTGTTGTGTCCCCTTGTTACTGTGTCATCTTGTTGTGTCCCCTTGTTACTGTGTCATCTTGTTGTGTCCCCTTGTTACTGTGTCCCCTTGTTGTGTCCCCTTGTTACTGTGTCATCTTGTTGTGTCCCCTTGTTACTGTGTCCCCTTGTTGTGTCCCCTTGTTACTGTGTCCCCTTGTTGTGTCCCCTTGTTACTGTGTCATCTTGTTGTGTCCCCTTGTTACTGTGTCATCTTGTTGTGTCCCCTTGTTACTGTGTCATCTTGTTGTGTCCCCTTGTTACTGTGTCCCCTTGTTGTGTCCCCTTGTTACTGTGTCATCTTGTTGTGTCCCCTTGTTACTGTGTCATCTTGTTGTGTCCCCTTGTTACTGTGTCATCTTGTTGTGTCCCCTTGTTACTGTGTCATCTTGTTGTGTCCCCTTGTTACTGTGTCATCTTGTTGTGTCCCCTTGTTACTGTGTCATCTTGTTGTGTCCCCTTGTTACTGTGTCATCTTGTTGTGTCCCCTTGTTACTGTGTCATCTTGTTGTGTCCCCTTGTTACTGTGTCCCCTTGTTGTGTCCCCTTGTTACTGTGTCATCTTGTTGTGTCCCCTTGTTACTGTGTCATCTTGTTGTGTCCCCTTGTTACTGTGTCATCTTGTTGTGTCCCCTTGTTACTGTGTCATCTTGTTGTGTCCCCTTGTTACTGTGTCCCCTTGTTGTGTCCCCTTGTTACTGTGTCCCCTTGTTGTGTCCCCTTGTTACTGTGTCATCTTGTTGTGTCCCCTTGTTACTGTGTCATCTTGTTGTGTCACCTTGTTACTGTGTCATCTTGTTGTGTCCCCTTGTTACTGTGTCATCTTGTTGTGTCCCCTTGTTACTGTGTCATCTTGTTGTGTCACCTTGTTACTGTGTCATCTTGTTGTGTCCCCTTGTTACTGTGTCATCTTGTTGTGTCCCCTTGTTACTGTGTCATCTTGTTGTGTCCCCTTGTTACTGTGTCACATTTCTCCAACATTCTGTCACTATCCACCTTGTCATTTCCTGTCAGCGTTTTATATATCGTTATCATGTCTCCCCTGTCCACATGTGTGTTACCACAGAGAGAGAGGGAGAGGGAGAGAGAGAGAGAGAGAGAGAGAGAGAGAGAGAGAGAGAGAGAGAGAGAGAGAGAGAGAGAGAGAGACAGAGCCTAGGGGTGGTGGTGGTCCTTCCTCCCACTAGGTGTAACAACCCCCACACTGGTATCCACGGTGCATACACACTGTGTACACGTGTTCACCATACTCCAATGTGTTCACCTACTCTAGCCTGTATTCACCTTACCATGTTCACCTTGTGTTCATCTTACCTATGTTCACCTGTGTTCATTTTACATGTGTTCACCTGTATTCATCCTACCTGTGTTCATCTTACCTGTGTTCATTTTACCTGTGTTCATCTTACGTGTGTTCATCTTACCTGTGTTCATTTTACCTGTGCTCACCTTACCTATGTTCATGTTACCTGTGTTCATGTTACCTGTACTCATCTTATCTATGTTCATTTTACCTGTGTTCACCTTACCTGTGTTCATCTTACCTGTGTTCATTTTACCTGTGTTCACCTTACCTGTGTTCATCTTACCTGTGTTCATCTTACCTGTGTTCATCTTACCTGTGTTCATCTTACCTGTGTTTATCTTACCTGTGTTCACCTTACCTGTGTTCATTTTACCTGTGTTCATCTTACCTGTGTTCATCTTACCTGTGTTTATCTTACCTGTGTTCATCTTACCTGTGTTTATGTTACCTGTGTTCATCTTACCTGTGTTCACCTTACCTGTGTGCATCTTACCTGTATTCTTACCTGTGTTCACCTTGCCTGAGTTCTTACCTGTGTTCACCTTACCTGTGTTCTTACCTGTGTTCACCTTTCCTGTGTTCTTACCTGTGTTCACCTTACCTGTGTTCACCTTACCTGTGTTCATGTTACCTGTGTTCACCTTACCTGTGTTCACCTTACCTGTGTTCATGTTACCTGTGTTCACCTTACCTGTGTTCATCTTACCTGTGTTCATGTTACCTGTGTTCATCTTATCTGTGTTCACCTTACCTGTGTTTATCTTACATGTGTTCACCTTACCTGTGTTCATCTTACCTGTGTTCTTACCTGTGTTCACCTTACCTGTGTTCGTCTTACATGTGTTCTTACCTGTGTTCACCTTACCTGTGTTCTTACCTGTGTTCACCTTACCTGTGTTTATCTTACCTGTGTTCACCTTACCTGTGTTCATCTTACCTGTGTTCACCTTACCTGTGTTCTTACCTGTGTTCATCTTACCTGTGTTCTTACCTGTGTTCTTACCTGTGTTCACCTTACCTGTGTTCTTACCTGTGTTCACCTTACCTGTGTTCTTACCTGTGTTCACCTTACATGTGTTCACCTTACCTGTGTTCTTACCTGAGTTCACCTTACCTGTGTTCTTACCTGTGTTCACCTTACCTGTGTTCTTACCTGTGTTCACCTTACCTGTGTTCACCTGTGTTCACCTTACCTGTGTTCACCTGTGTTCACCTTACCTGTGTTCTTACCTGTGTTCACCTTACCTGTGTTCTTACCTGTGTTCACCTTACCTGTGTTCACCTGTGTTTACCTTACCTGTGTTCACCTTACCTGTGTTCTTACCTGTGTTCTTACCTGTGTTCACCTTACCTGTGTTCACCTTACCTGTGTTCACCTGTGTTCACCTTACCTGTGTTCTTACCTGTGTTCTTACCTGTGTTCACCTTACCTGTGTTCACCTTACCTGTGTTCTTACCTGTGTTCACCTTACCTGTGTTCACCTGTGTTCACCTTACCTGTGTTCTTACCTGTGTTCACCTGTGTTCACCTTACCTGTGTTCAACTGTGTTCACATAATGTGAATACAGCTTTATACATAGATGTGATAAAAGCCAGGGAATTAAAGCCAGGAGAGTAAAGCCAGGGAATTAAAGCCAGGAGAGTAAAGCCAGGGAATTAAAGCCAGGAGAGTAAAGCCAGGGAATTAAAGCCAGGAGAGTAAAGCCAGGGAATTAAAGCCAGGAGAGTAAAGCCAGGGAATTAAAGCCAGGAGAGTAAAGCCAGGGAATTAAAGCCAGGAGAGTAAAGCCAGGGAATTAAAACCAGGATAGTAAATATAGGGAAGTAAAGCCAGGAGAGTAAAGCCAAAAGAGGAAAGCCAGGGGAGTAAAGCTGGGGAGTAAAGCCAGGAGAGCAAAGCCAGGGTAGTAAAGCCTGAAAAGTAAAGCCAGGAGAGTGTATACAGGGAAGCCAGGAGAGTAAAGGCAAGGAAGTAAATCCATTGGAGTAAAGCCAGGGGAGTAAAGCAAGGAGAGCAAAGCCAGGGGAGTAAAGCAAGGAGAGCAAAGCCAGGGGAATAAAGCCAGGGGAGTAAAGCAAGGAGAGCAAAGCCAGGGGAATAAAGCCAGGGGAGTAAAGCAAGGAGAGCAAAGCCAGGGGAATAAAGCCAGGGGAGTAAAGGCAGGAGAGTAAAGCCAGGGGAATAAAGCCCTATAAACCCCAACAACAATATGACATACACTGTCACTGGCCATATAAACCCAACAACAATATGACATACACTGTCACTGGCCATATAAACCCCAACAACAATATGACATACACTGTCACTGGCCATATAAACCCAACAACAATATGACATACACTGTCACTGGCCATATAAACCCAACAACAATATGACATACACTGTCAATGGCCATATAAACCCAACAACAATATGACATACACTGTCACTGGCCATATAAACCCAACAACAATATGACATACACTGTCAATGGCCATATAAACCCAACAACAATATGACATACACTGTCACTGGCCCTATAAACCCCAACAACAATATGACATACACTGTCACTGGCCATATAAACCCAACAACAATATGACATACACTGTCACTGGCCATATAAACCCAACAACAATATGACATACACTGTCACTGGCCATATAAACCCCAACAACAATATGACATACACTGTCACTGGCCATATAAACCCAACAACAATATGACATACACTGTCACTGGCCATATAAACCCCAACAACAATATGACATACACTGTCACTGGCCATATAAACCCCAACAACAATATGACATACACTGTCACTGGCCATATAAACCCCAACAACAATATGACATACACTGTCACTGGCCATATAAACCCCAACAACAATATGACATACACTGTCACTGGCCATATAAACCCAACAACAATATGACATACACTGTCAATGGCCATATAAACCCAACAACAATATGACATACACTGTCACTGGCCATATAAACCCAACAACAATATGACATACACTGTCACTGGCCATATAAACCCCAACAACAATATGACATACACTGTCACTGGCCATATAAACCCCAACAACAATATGACATACACTGTCAGTGGCCATATAAACCCCAACAACAATATGACATACACTGTCAGTGGCCATATAAACCCCAACAACAATATGACATACACTGTCACTGGCCATATAAACCCCAACAACAATATGACATACACTGTCACTGGCCATATAAACCCAACAACAATGTGACATACACTGTCAATGGCCATATAAACCCAACAACAATATGACATACACTGTCACTGGCCATATAAACCCAACAACAATATGACATACACTGTCACTGGCCATATAAACCCAACAACAATATGACATACACTGTCACTGGCCATATAAAGCCAACAACAATATGACATACACTGTCACTGGCCATATAAACCCAACAACAATATGACATACACTGTCACTGGCCATATAAACCCCAACAACAATATGACATACACTGTCAATGGCCATATAAACCCCAACAACAATATGACATACACTGTCAATGGCCATAATAACCCCAACAACAATATGACATACACTGTCACTGGCCATATAAACCCCAACAACAATAGACAAGCAGACTTCTATGCCAGTCTACTTCTGGTGTGGACGTCTCGCTCTCGCCTGAGTATCAGTGACATTTTCCCCGTTCTGTTAGGTAAGACACATATGCAATGGTTAGGTATCTTTATTTCGAAACGTTTCGCCTACACAGTAGACTTCTTCAGTCGAGTACAGAAAAGTTGATAGACGTGAAGACGATGTAATCAGTCCATTACCCTTGAAGTTTTGAGGTGGTCAGTCCCTCCAGACTGAGGGACTGTCCACCTCAAAACTTCAAGGGTGATGGACTGATTATATCGTCTTCACGTCTCTTCTATCAACTTTTCTGTACTCGACTGAAGAAGCCTACTGTGTAGGCGAAACGTTTCGAAATAGAGATACCTAACTATTGCATATGTGTCTTACCTAACAACCTGTCGGTATTTTATACGATTTTAATATTCCTTCCCCCGTTCTCTCTGGGACGCTTCTTTTCATCAGTTTTGCCGCTGGACACTTTACACAGGCATCTGGTTATCCTCTTATTTTTACCCATCTCCAGTTTTCCTCTCTGCTGGGGCTTGGTAAGGGCGTCCCTCTCTGCTGGGGCTTGGCAAGGGCATCCCTCTCTGCTGGGGCTTGGCAAGGGCGTCCCTCTCTGCTGGGGCTTTGCAGGGGCGTCACTCTCTGCTGGGGCTTGGCAAGGGCGTCCCTCTCTTCTGGGGATTGGCAAGGGCGTCCCTCTCTGCTGGGGCTTGGCAAGGGCGTCCCTCTCTGCTTGGGCTTGGCAAGGGCATCTCTCTCTTCTGGGGCTTGGCAAGGGCGTCCCTCTGCTGGGGCTTGGCAAGGGCATCCCTCTCTGCTGGGGCTTGGCAAGGGCGTCCCTCTCTGCTGGGGCTTGGCAAGGGCATCCCTCTACTGGGGCTTGGTAAGGGCATCCCTCTACTGGGGCTTGGTAAGGGCATCCCTCTACTGGGGCTTGGTAAGGGCATCCCTCTACTGGGGCTTGGCAAGGGCATCCCTCTACTGGGGCTTGGCAAGGGCATCCCTCTACTGGGGCTTGGCAAGGGCATCCCTCTACTGGGGCTTGGTAAGGGCATCCCTCTACTGGGGCTTGGTAAGGGCATCCCTCTACTGGGGCTTGGCAAGGGCGTCCCTCTACTGGGGCTTGGTAAGGGCATCCCTCTACTGGGGCTTGGTAAGGGCATCCCTCTACTGGGGCTTGGTAAGGGCGTCCCTCTACTGGGGCTTGGCAAGGGCGTCCCTTTGCTGGGGTTTGGCAAGGGCGTCTTTAATTGAATAGGAACTTTGTTCCTTTTCTATCATGGTTCAGACTTGGACGCCAGATCTTGCTGGAACGTCGGGAAGTCGGGTTCGATAAGACTCAAGCTGTCAGTACACAAGCTTTACCTCATATTTCAGGTCATAAAACAGTTTAAAGCTTCAGACAGCATATTTAAAGCTCCAGGAACAGTTTAAAGCTTCAGACAGCATATTTAAAGTTCCAGGAACACAGTTTAAAGCTTCAGACAGCATATTTAAAGCTCCAAGAACAGTTTAAAGCTTCACACAGCATATTTAAAGCTCCAGGAACACAGTTTAAAGCTTCAGACAGCATATTTAAAGTTCCAGGAACACAGTTTAAAGCTTCAGACAGCATATTTAAAGCTCCAAGAACAGTTTAAAGCTTCAGACAGCATATTTAAAGCTCCAAGAACAGTTTAAAGCTGCAGACAATATATATAAAGCCCCAAACTGGTACTCCACCTGTGTTATTCAACAGTTATTCTGGTGGATAATTTACACATGTTACTATGTATGATAATTTACACATGTTACTATGTATGATAATTTACACATGTTACTATGTATGATAATTTACACATGTTACTATGTATGATAATTTACACATGTTACTATGTATGATAATTTGCACATGTTACTATGTATGATAATTTACACATGTTACTATGTATGATAATTTACACATGTTACTATGTATGATAATTTACACATGTTACTATGTATGATAATTTACACATGTTACTATGTATGATAATTTACACATGTTACTATGTATGATAATTTACACATGTTACTATGTATGATAATTTACACATGTTACTATGTATGATAATTTACATATGTTACTATGTATGATAATTTACACATGTTACAATGTATGATAATTTACACATGTTACTATGTATGATAATTTACACATGTTACTATGTATGATAATTTACACATGTTACTATGTATGATAATTTACACATGTTACTATGTATGATAATTTACACATGTTACTATGTATGATAATTTACACATGTTACTATGTATGATAATTTACACATGTTACTATGTATGATAATTTACACATGTTACTATGTATGATAATTTATACATGTTACTATGTACGATAATTTACACATGTTACTATGTATGATAATTGTTGTAACTGTGTTTATGCATGAGAGAAGTGTTAGACAAGACCTAAGCAAAAGTTCACCTCACACTGTCACCTCACACTGTCACCTCACACTGTCACCTCACAGTCACCTCACATTGTCACTTCACACTGTCACCTCACACTGTCACCTCATATTATCACCTTACACTGTCACCTCACGCTGTCACCTCACACTGTCACCTCATACTGTCACCTCACACTCACCTTGCACTGTTACCTTACACTGTCACCTCACACTGTCACCTCACACTCACCTTACAATGTCACCTCACACTGCCACCTCACACTGTTATCTCACACAGTCATCTCATACTGTCACCTCAAACTGTCACCTCACACTGTCACCTCACACTGTAACCTCACACTGTCACCTCACACTCACCTCACACTGTCACCTCACACTGTCACCTCACACTCACCTTGCAATGTCACCTCACACTGTCACCTCACACTGTAACCTCACACTGTCACCTCACACTCACCTCACACTGTCACCTCATACTGTCACCTCACACTGTCACCTCACACTGTCACCTCACACTCACCTCACACTGTCACCTCACACTGTCACCTCACACTCACCTCACACTGTCACCTCACACTGTCACCTCACACTGTCACCTCACACTCACCTCACACTGTAACCTCACACTGTCACCTCACACTCACCTCACACTGTCACCTCACACTGTCACCTCACACTGTCACCTCACACTGTCACCTCACACTGTCACCTCACACTGTCACCTCACACTGTCACCTCACACTCACCTCACACTGTCACCTCATACTGTCACCTCACACTGTCACCTCACACTGTCACCTCACACTGTCACCTCTACTCATCATTAACATTCACATCTATTCAGTTTAAAAATAATGAAATATAAAGCTTATGGAGTGAGCCTCAATATTGTTACAGGTATAATTATTATTGTTACAGGTATAATTATTATTGTTACAGGTATAATATTGTTACAGGTATAGTTATTATTGTTACAGGTATAATTATTATTGTTACAGGTATAGTTATTATTGTTACAGGTATAATTATTATTGTTACAGGTATAATTATTATTGTTACAGGTATAATTATTATTGTTACAGGTATAATTATTATTGTTACAGGTATAATTATTATTGTTACAGGTATAATTATTATTGTTACAGGTATAATTATTATTGTTACAGGTATAATTATTATTGTTACAGGTATAATTATTATTGTTACAGGTATAATTATTATTGTTACAGGTATAATTATTATTGTTACAGGTATAATTATTATTGTTACAGGTATAATTATTATTGTTACAGGTATAATTATTATTGTTACAGGTATAATTATTATTGTTACAGGTATAATTATTATTGTTACAGGTATAATTATTATTGTTACAGGTATAATTATTATTGTTACAGGTATAATTATTATTGTTACAGGTATAATTATTATTGTTACAGGTATAATTATTATTGTTACAGGTATAATTATTATTGTTACAGGTATAATTATTATTGTTACAGGTATAATTATTATTGTTACAGGTATAATATTGTTACAGGTATAGTTATTATTGTTACAGGTATAATTATTATTGTTACAGGTATAATTATTATTGTTACAGGTATAGTTATTATTATTACAGGTATAATTATTATTGTTACAGGTATAATATTGTTACAGGTATAATTATTATTGTTACAGGTATAATATTGTTACATATATAATTATTATTATTATTATTATTATTATTATTATTGTTATTATTATTGTTACAGGTATAATTATTATTGTTACAGGTATAATTATTATTGTTACAGGTATAATTATTATTGTTACAGGTATAATTATTATTGTTACAGGTATAATATTGTTACATGTATAGTTATTATTGTTACATGTATAATTATTATTGTTACAGGTATAATTATTATTGTTACAGGTACAGTGGACCCCCGCATAACGATGGCATCACATAGCGATTATTTCGCATACCGCTTACTTTAATCGCAAAATTTTTGCCGCGCATACCGATTAAAAACCCGCTCACCGATTTTCGTCCGAGACGCGTCTAATGTGCGCCCTCACCCAGCCTCACATGTGCCGCCCGTGCCATTGTTTACCAGGCAGCCTCCGCGCTAACATCCAAGCATACACTCGGAATATTTCGTATTATTACAGTTTTTTCGGTGGTGTTTCTGGAAAATAAGTGACCATGGGCCCCAAGAAAGCTTCTAGTGCCAACCGTACACCAATAAGGGTAAGGATACCCATTGAAATGAAGAAAGAGATCATTGATAAGTATGAAAGTGGAGTGCGTATTGCCGACCTAGTCAAGTTGTACAAGAAACCCCAATCAACCATCGCTACTATTGTGGGCACCAAAAAGACAATCAAGGAAGCTGTTGTTGCCAAAGGTTTAACTGTGTTTTCGAAACAAAGATCGCAAGTGATGGAAGATGTTGAGAGACTCTTATTGGTGTGGATAAATGAAAAACAGCTAGCAGGAGATAGCGTCTCTCAAGCGATCATATGTGAAAAGGCTAGGAAGTTGCATGACGATTTAATTAAAAAAAGGCCTGCAACTAGTGATGATGTGAGTGAATTTAAGGCCAGCAAAGGTTGGTTTGAGAGATTTAAGAAGCGTAGTGGCATCCATAGTGTGATAAGGCATGGTGAGGCTGCCAGTTCGGACCACAAAGCAGCTGAAAAATATGTGCAGGAATTCAAGGAGTATATAGAAACTGAAGGACTGAAACCTGAACAAGTGTTTAATTGTGATGAAACAGGCCTGTTCTGGAAGAAAATGCCAAGCAGGACCTACATTACTCAGGAGGAAAAGGCACTCCCAGGACATAAGCCTATGAAAGACAGGCTTACTCTTCTCATGTGTGCCAATGCTACTGGTGATTGCAAAGTGAAGCCTTTATTAGTGTATCACTCTAAAACTCCCAGAGCGTTCAGGCAAAAGAATGTCCTCAAGGATAATTTGTGTGTGCTGTGGAGGGCAAACAGTAAGGCATGGGTCACTAGGGAATTTTTCTATAACTGGTTACACCATGCATTTGCCCCCAATGTGAAAGATTACCTAACTGAAAAGAAATTAGAACTTAAGTGCCTCCTGGTGTTAGACAATGCCCCTGGTCATCCTACAGACGTGGCAGAGCGACTTTATGGGGACATGAAATTCATTAACATCAAGTTTTTGCCTCCTAATACCACTCCTCTCCTGCAGCCCATGGACCAGCAGGTTATTGCAAACTTCAAGAAACTGTACACAAAAGCTCTGTTTGAAAGGTGCTTTGTAATGACCTCAGAAACTCAACTGACTCTAAGAGAGTTTTGGAGAGATCACTTTAATATCCTCAATTGTGTAAACCTTATAGGTAAGGCTTGGGAGGAAGTGACTAAGAGGACCTTGAACTCTGCTTGGAAGAAACTGTGGCCAGAATGTGTAGACCAAAGGGATTTTGAAGGGTTTGAGGCTAACCCTGAGAGGAGTATGCCAGTTGAGGAATCCATTGTGGCATTGGGAAAGTCCTTGGGGTTGGAGGTTAGTGGGGAGGATGTGGAAGAGTTGGTGGAGGAGGACAATGAAGAACTAACCACTGATGAGCTGATAGATCAACTTCAAGAGCAAGAGGCCAGACCTGGGGAAACTGGTTCAGAGGAGGGGAGAGAGAAATTGAAGAAGTTGCCTACTACAAAGATAAAGGAAATCTGTGCAAAGTGGCTTGAAGTGCAAACCTTCATGGATGAAAATCACCCTCACACAGCTATTGCAAGCCGTGCTGGTGACTATTACACTGACAATGTTGTGAAACACTTTAGGGAAGTGATAAAGGAACGAGAGGTACAGGCCACTATGGACAGATATCTTGTGCGAAAGAAGTCCAGTGACTCTGAAGCTGGCCCTAGTGGCATTAAAAAAAGAAGGGAAGTAACCCCAGAAAAGGACTTACTACCTCAAGTCCTAATGGAAGGGGATTCCCCTTCTAAACAGTAAGAAGATAATGCTCTCCCCTCCTCCCATCCCATCAATCATCACCAGATCTTCAATAAAAGTAAGTGTCATGTAAGTGTGCATGCCTTTTTCAGTTTGTGTGTATTAAAATTAATATTTCATGTGGTAAAAAAAAATTTTTTTTCATACTTTTGGGCGTCTTGCACGGATTAATTTTATTTCCATTATTTCTTATGGGGAAAATTCATTCACATAACGATTATTTCGCATAACAATTACCCCTCTTGCACGGATTAAAATCGTTAACCGGGGGTCCACTGTATAATTATTATTGTTACAT
Source organism: Cherax quadricarinatus (assembly GCF_038502225.1). NCBI lineage: Eukaryota > Metazoa > Arthropoda > Malacostraca > Decapoda > Parastacidae > Cherax > Cherax quadricarinatus. Next base: position 59,352,466 of record NC_091299.1, read on the forward strand.
GTATAGTTATTATTGTTACAGGTATAATTATTATTGGTACAGGTATAATTATTATTGTTACAGGTATAATTATTATTGTTACAGGTATAATTATTATTGTTACAGGTATAATTATTATTGTTACAGGTATAATTATTATTGTTACAGGTATAATTATTATTGTTACAGGTATAATTGTTATTGTTACAGGTATAATTATTATTGTTACAGGTATAATTATTATTGTTACAGGTATAATTATTATTGTTACAGGTATAATTATTATTGTTACAGGTATAATATTGTTACATGTATAGTTATTATTGTTACAGGTATAATTATTATTGTTACATGTATAATTATTATTATTACAGGTATAATTATTATTGTTACAGGTATAATTATTATTGTTACAGGTATAATTATTATTGTTACAGGTATAATTATTATTGTTACAGGTATAATATTGTTACATGTATAGTTATTATTGTTACAGGTATAATTATTATTGTTACAGGTATAATTATTATTGTTACAGGTATAATTATTATTGTTACAGGTATAATTATTATTGTTACAGGTATAATTATTATTGTTACAGGTATAATATTGTTACATGTATAGTTATTATTGTTACAGGTATAATTATTATTGTTACAGGTATAATTATTATTGTTACAGGTATAATTATTATTGTTACAGGTATAATTATTATTGTTACAGGTATAATTATTATTGTTACAGGTATAATTATTATTGTTACAGGTATAATTATTATTGTTACAGGTATAGTTATTATTGTTACAGGTATAATATTGTTACAGGTATAATATTGTTACAGGTATAGTTATTATTGTTACAGGTATAATATTGTTACAGGTATAATTATTATTGTTACAGGTATAATATTGTTACAGGTATAATATTGTTACAGGTATAATATTGTTACAGGTATAATTATTATTGTTACAGGTATAATATTGTTACAGGTATAATATTGTTACAGGTATAGTTATTATTGTTACAGGTATAATATTGTTACAGGTATAATTATTATTGTTACAGGTATAATATTGTTACAGGTATAATATTGTTACAGGTATAATTATTATTGTTACAGGTATAATATTGTTACAGGTATAATATTGTTACAGGTATAATTATTATTTGCAACAACGTACCCGAGGGTTCATGTTTAAATATATCAGTACCTTGAAGAACATGTCAGGTAACACATCCAGACCTTAATGTAACATTAAATATCCAAGGATCATAAATATTTACTGTGTCAGTTGTATCATGTAAGGTACTGTTGATGTATTTACTGTGTCAGTTGTATCATGTAAGATACTGTTGATGTATTTACTGTGTCAGTTGTATCATGTAAGATACTGTTGATGTATTTACTGTGTCAGTTGTATCATGTAAGATACTGTTGATGTATTTACTGTGTCAGTTGTATCATGTAAGATACTGTTGATGTATTTACTGTGTCAGTTGTATCATGTAAGGCACTGTTGATGTATTTACTGTGTCAGTTGTATCATGTAAGGTACTGTTGATGTATTTACTGTGTCAGTTGTATCATGTAAGGTACTGTTGATGTATTTACTGTGTCAGTTGTATCATGTAAGGTACTGTTGATGTATTTACTGTGTCAGTTGTATCATGTAAGATACTGTTGATGTATTTACTGTGTCAGTTGTATCATGTAAGATACTGTTGATGTATTTACTGTGTCAGTTGTATCATGTAAGATACTGTTGATGTATTTACTGTGTCAGTTGTATCATGTAAGATACTGTTGATGTATTTACTGTGTCAGTTGTATCATGTAAGGCACTGTTGATGTATTTACTGTGTCAGTTGTATCATGTAAGATACTGTTGATGTATTTACTGTGTCAGTTGTATCATGTAAGGCACTGTTGATGTATTTACTGTGTCAATTGTATCATGTAAGATACTGTTGATGTATTTACTGTGTCAGTTGTATCATGTAAGATACTGTTGATGTATTTACTGTGTCAGTTGTATCATGTAAGGTACTGTTGATGTATTTACTGTGTCAGTTGTATCATGTAAGATACTGTTGATGTATTTACTGTGTCAGTTGTATCATGTAAGGCACTGTTGATGTATTTACTGTGTCAGTTGTATCATGTAAGATACTGTTGATGTATTTACTGTGTCAGTTGTATCATGTAAGGCACTGTTGATGTATTTACTGTGTCAGTTGTATCATGTAAGATACTGTTGATGTATTTACTGTGTCAGTTGTATCATGTAAGATACTGTTGATGTATTTACTGTGTCAGTTGTATCATGTAAGGCACTGTTGATGTATTTACTGTGTCAGTTGTATCATGTAAGATACTGTTGATGTATTTACTGTGTCAGTTGTATCATGTAAGGTACTGTTGATGTATTTACTGTGTCAGTTGTATCATGTAAGGTACTGTTGATGTATTTACTGTGTCAGTTGTATCATGTAAGGTACTGTTGATGTATTTACTGTGTCAGTTGTATCATACAAGGTACTGTTGATGTATTTACTGTGTCAGTTGTATCATACAAGGTACTGTTGATGTATTTACTGTGTCAGTTGTATCATGTAAGATGCTGTTGATGTATTTACTGTGTCAGTTGTATCATGTAAGGTACTGTTGCTGCATTTACTGTGTCAGTTGTATCATACAAGGTACTGTTGATGTATTTACTGTGTCAGTTGTATCATACAAGGTACTGTTGATGTATTTACTGTGTCAGTTGTATCATACAAGGTACTGTTGATGTATTTACTGTGTCAGTTGTATCATGTAAGATGCTGTTGATGTATTTACTGTGTCAGTTGTATCATGTAAGGTACTGTTGCTGTATTTACTGTGTCAGTTGTATCATACAAGGTACTGTTGATGTATTTACTGTGTCAGTTGTATCATACAAGGTACTGTTGATGTATATAATTCCTACTTGTACATTGTATTCTCTCACTTTGTTATATTCAGAAATCATTAATGCTGAATTATCACACACGAAACTGATATTATATATTATATATTATATATTATATATTAATATTGTATATTACATATTATATATTAATATATTTATTATTCAAAACCCTAAACTAGTGTTTTGTACATATATATATATATAACTTGTTAATATTAGTTTTAAACTGACAGAAATGCTGTGCATAACAAGTGGCAGGCCTTGGAATGTACTTTACAATGTACTCTTGAATGTACTCATGAAATGCTGTGCATAACAAGTGGCAGGCCTTGGAATGTACTTTACAAAAACAATGAACTGTGCTCAGGAAATGGACTGTACTCTTGAAATGGATTGTACTCCTGAAATGGATTGTACTCCTGAAATGGATTGTACTCTTGAAATGGACTGTTCTCTTGAAATGGATTGTACTCTTGAAATGGACTGTACTCTTGAAATGGACTGTACTCTTGAAATGGACTGTACTCTTGAAATGGACTGTACTCTTGAAATGGATTGTACTCCTGAAATGGATTGTACTCTTGAAATGGACTGTTCTCTTGAAATGGATTGTACTCTTGAAATGGACTGTACTCTTGAAATGGACTGTACTCTTGAAATGGATTGTACTCTTGAAATGGACTGTTCTCTTGAAATGGATTGTACTCTTGAAATGGACTGTTCTCTTGAAATGGATTGTACTCTTGAAATGGACTGTTCTCTTGAAATGGATTGTACTCTTGAAATGGACTGTACTCTTGAAATGGACTGTACTCTTGAAATGGATTGTACTCTTGAAATGGACTGTTCTCTTGAAATGGATTGTACTCTTGAAATGGACTGTTCTCTTGAAATGGACTGTACTCTTGAAATGGATTGTACTCTTGAAATGGACTGTTCTCTTGAAATGGACTGTTCTCTTGAAATGGATTGTACTCTTGAAATGGACTGTTCTCTTGAAATGGATTGTACTCTTGAAATGGACTGTTCTCTTGAAATGGATTGTACTCTTGAAATGGACTGTTCTCTTGAAATGGATTGTACTCTTGAAATGGACTGTTCTCTTGAAATGGATTGTACTCTTGAAATGGACTGTACTCTTGAAATGGACTGTACTCTTGAAATGGACTGTACTCTTGAAATGGACTGTACTCTTGAAATGGACTGTACTCTTGAAATGGACTGTACTCTTGAAATGGACTGTACTCTTGAAATGGACTGTACTCTTGAAATGGACTGTACTCTTGAAATGGACTGTACTCCCATTAGCAGGCTTTACACTCTAGAATCCTTTAAAATAAATTTATCATTACAGCCTCTCCTCACTTAGCGACGTACTCATTTACCGACACCTTGTACTTACGACAGACTCTCTGATCAGTATTTATTCCTAAATAATGTATATTAGAGCTGATTTCCTCTGTTTATTACAATATACAGTACACTGCTGTATAAACATTTAAAAATATACCAGAAATGTTATAAATAGTGCAAAGGTGACATTAAAACAATATTAAAGATGGCTGACACAAAACCCACTGCCATTTTAGTATGCTCCTCACTTAGCGATGAATTCGTTTAATGATGTGGTCTCAGGACCGGAACTCTGTCGTTAAGTGATGAGAGGCTGTATTATTATTATTACAGTGTCTCCTCACTTAGCGACGTACTCATTTACCGACGACTCGGACTTACTACAGGCTCTCAGACTAGTATGCATACCTAAATAATGCATATTGGAGTTAATTTCCTCTATTTTGTTTATTACAATATTCAATACACTATTGTATAAATGGTGCAAAGGTGACATTAAAACAGTATCAGAGATGGCTGACACAAACCTCACTTAGCCACAAATTCATTTACCGATGTGGTCTTGGGAACGCAACTCCATTGTTAAGCGAGGAGAGGCTGCATTATTATTGTAGTAATTATTATTGTTGTTGGTATTATTAATTTCAATATTATTAATATTTTTTTTTTCAGTGGAAATGGAGTCAGTTGAGCGCAGCAAGTAAAATTAGCATATCTGTGACTAAAATGTCACAGTCACTACCACTTATGTTATAGTGTCCTATGGCCTGGTTGACAATGCTCTGGTTTCACACACTGGGTGTCTGGTTTGATCCCCGGCAAGGGTGGAAATGTTGGGCGTGTTTCCTTACACCTATTCTCCCATGTACCTAGCAAGGAAGTAAGTACCTGGGTATTAGTTGACTGGTGTGGGTGGCATCTTGGAGGACAAGAATGAGGACCACAATGGAAATAAGACAGACAGTCTTCAATGATGCTGTGCCTTTATATAAGAGTGTTGGTAGCATTATACTCTCATACATTCCTGTTTTTGCCTCCATGGGTAATGTTCTCTGTCTCCACAGATACCTTAATGCACCACCCACCCTTTTTCCTTCATCAGTTCTTTGGTTTACCTCATCCTTCATAAACCCATCCACTGACAAGTCAACTCCCAAATATCTGAACACTTTCACTTCTTCTGTACTCTCTCCCTCCAATGTGATATCCAAATTTTTCTTTACCTAATTTGTTTGATACCCACATCATATCTGTATTATACATATATTTCAGAAAGAGCATGCATTAAACACCATTTCTCTGTTGCAGAGTTGCAGACCAGAGCATCGCTGCCAAGTGGTGCAAGCAAGGTTAAGAAATTTTAACTTTGCTACCAACTCTGGCGCAGAGTTAAAAAGAAGAATCACGAAGAGACATATTAAATTAATTGGAATTGTATAAGCAATGTAGGTCCTTGCAATACATGGTTGGTTACACTCACGCCTCACACTGGGTGTCCATGGTTCATACCCAGTCGGTCTGGGTGGAAACTTTGGGCATGTCTCCTCACACCTGCTATCCCTCTTCACCTACCATTAAGTAGGTACCTGGGTGTTAATCAACTAGTGGGGGTTGCATCCTGGGGGACAAGATTATAATAATAATATCTTTATTTCTACAAGTTCATATGCAAGGTATTCAGGCCTATGACATCAGTGACATACTTCTACAAAGAAAGCTGCTTGTTATGCTGAGCATTCCAGGCAAATTAGGTCAGTTTTGCCCCAGGATGCGACCTACACCAGTCCACTAACGCCCAGGTACCCATTTTACTGATGAGTGAACACTGAACATAGACAACCGGTGTAAGGAAACATGCCCAGTGTTTCTACTCTCGCTGGGAATTAAACCCAGACCCTTGTCGTGTTAAGTGAGAGCTTTAGCCACCAGGCCGTGCAGCACCTCACGGGCCCCAATGGAAATAACACAAAGTCCTTGATGACGCACTGAGTTTCTTAGATTGTCCTGGGTGGATAACCCTTCGCTGGGTTAAAAATCCAAACAAATTTTAAATTACTCTAACCAGGTGTAGTATGTTGACCGAATTTAAGGCATGAAGGTATGTTTACCTGGAGTTTACCTGGAGAGAGTTCCAGGGGTCAACGCCCCTGCGGCCCGGTCTGTGACCAGGCCTCCTGGTGGATCAGAGCCTGATCAACCAGGCTGTTACTGCTGGCTGCACGCAAACCAATGTACGAGCCACAGCCCGGCTGATCAGGAACCGACTTTAGGTGCTTGTCCAGTGCCAGCTTGAAGACTGCCAGGGGTCTGTTGGTAATCCCCCTTATGTATGCTGGGAGGCAGTTGAACAGACTCAGGCCCCTGACACTTATTGTATGGTCTCTTAACGTGCTAGTGACACCCCTGCTTTTCATTGGGGGGATGTTGCATCATCTGCCAATTCTTTTGCTTTCGTAGTGAGTGATTTTCGTTTGGTACTAGTCCCTCTAGGATTTTCCAGGTGTATATAATCATGTATCTCTCCCGCCTGCGTTCCAGGGAATACAGGTTTAGGAACCTCAAGCGCTCCCAGTAATTGAGGTGTTTTATCTCCGTTATGCGCGCCGTGAAGGTATGGGAGAATTGCTTTGCCAAACTTGAGTCCATCAAGCAAGATACAGGTTGAAAGAAGGGTGTAGACATTGCAGTTGGGAGGGTGATCTGAACAGTGATGCCAGCATCCTGACAACACACACATTTATTAATAATGGAGGACGGGAATACAATTGAAAAAGTTAATTGATAACCTTACGGTTATTTTCCCTGTAAACTGCGTGTCTGCAGATGCTCCTTGCTTTACGATGGTTCGACTTCGAATATTTGGAAATATCACCATCCTTCATTACTGTACTTTTATTGATAGGATAAACTTGTATTGATATGCTGTTGGAGTGTGAGCAAAGTAACATTTATGAAGGGATTCAGGGAAACTGGCAGGCCGGACTTGAGTCCTGGAGGTGGGAAGTACAGTGTCTGCTCTGTAGAGGAAGAGTGTTGATAAGTTGCTGTTTTATAACTGTAGTGTAGGCACACCTCTGGCTAGACAGTGATGGAGTGAATGATGGTGAAAGTGTTTCTGCTCTTCTGGGTCACATTACCTTGGTGGGAAACAGCCGATGTGTTAAAAAACGAAAGTGAGTTTGGCCCATGAAATATAATAATAATAATGTAGTGTAATAAGTTGATGAGTTAAGTGTTACAAGTAAAATATAACTTATAATGAAGACTTTATAAGTGTGGATCAGTACTTGATACAGTAATATCTTAATGTTCAGCTTTATAAGTGTGGATCACTACTTGATACAGTAATATACAACTTATAATGAAGACTTTATAAGTGTGGATCAGTACTTGATACAGTAATATCTTAATGTTCAACTTTATAAGTGTGGATCACTACTTGATACAGTAATATACAACTTATAATGAAGACTTTATAAGTGTGGATCACTACTTGATACAGTAATATCTTAATGTTCAGCTTTATAAGTGTGGATCACTACTTGATACAGTAATATCTTAATGTTCAACTTTATAAGTGTGGATCACTACTTGATACAGTAATATACAACTTATAATGAAGACTTTATAAGTGTGGATCAGTACTTGATACAGTAATATCTTAATGTTCAGCTTTATAAGTGTGGATCACTACTTGATACAGTAATATCTTAATGTTCAACTTTATAAGTGTGGATCAGTACTTGATACAGTAATATACAACTTATAATGAAGACTTTATAAGTGTGGATCACTACTTGATACAGTAATATCTTAATGTTCAACTTTATAAGTGTGGATCACTACTTGATACAGTAATATCTTAATGTTCAACTTTATAAGTGTGGATCACTACTTGATACAGTAATATCTTAATGTTCAGCTTTATAAGTGTGGATCAGTACTTGATACAGTAATATCTTAATGTTCAACTTTATAAGTGTGGATCAGTACTTGATACAGTAATATCTTAATGTTCAACTTTATAAGTGTGGATCAGTACTTGATACAGTAATATCTTAATGTTCAACTTTATAAGTGTGGATCACTACTTGATACAGTAATATCTTAATGTTCAACTTTATAAGTGTGGATCACTACTTGATACAGTAATATCTTAATGTTCAACTTTATAAGTGTGGATCACTACTTGATACAGTAATACCTGGAGTTTACCTGGAGAGAGTTCTGGGGGTCAACGCCCCCGCGTCATTACTTTCTCTTGTCTGCTGCAGATTTAATTTGTCTAGTTAAAAATTTTAGTTATGTAATTTATGGAACAGTCGTAATTTATGAACTTGAATAAATAACTGAGTTGGGACAAACCTTTCAAGTGAGGTGCCTTGATGCCAGTGAGGGGTTCTTGATGCAAGGAACTGGATGTAACCTTCCTTGGATCATACCTGAATGGTTCCCATTCTCTCGGACATAATATGATCCCTATGGGTTTAGTGCTTACCCATGAATGCAAGGTAATTAAATTTCCTTGTATTAAACTAGATTTGTGCACCTGTTAGGTATCTTAATGATGAGAGGTCTTGATCCAAGGAAGTGGACATATTATATCCTTGGACTGAATGAGAGTCTCCCATTGTCCATGTGCTGTATAAGCCCTCTGGAGTTTAGCACTTTCACTTATTTTAATAATAAAGCAGATTACCTGTGATGTTAATAAAGATAATGTGAGCAGTTGTGGCTTGTACAAGACATGTTGTGGCTTGTACAAGACATGTATCAGTCTTGTGCTGATGGAACTGTTAACATGTTGAGACATGTATCAGTCTTGTGTTGATGGAACTGTTACCATGCTAAGACATGTATCAGTCTTGTGCTGATGGAACTGTTAACATGCTAGGACATGTATCAGTCTTGTGCTGATGGAACTGTTACCATGCTAAGACATGTATCAGTCTTGTGCTGATGGAACTGTTAACATGCTAAGACATGTATTAGTCTTGTGCTGATGGAACTGTTAACATGCTAAGACATGTATTAGTCTTGTGCTGATGGAACTGTTACCATGCTAAGACATGTATCAGTCTTGTGCTGATGGAACTGTTACCATGCTAAGACATGTATCAGTCTTGTGCTGATGGAACTGTTAACATGCTAAGACATGTATCAGTCTTGTGCTGATGGAACTGTTAACATGCCAAGACATGTATTAGTCTTGTGCTGATGGAACTGTTAACATGCTAAGACATGTATCAGTCTTGTGCTGATGGAACTGTTAACATGCTAAGACATGTATCAGTCTTGTGCTGATGGAACTGTTACCATGTTAAGACATGTATCAGTCTTGTGCTGATGGAACTGTTACCATGCTAAGACATGTATCAGTCTTGTGCTGATGGAACTGTTACCATGCTAAGACATGTATCAGTCTTGTGCTGATGGAACTGTTACCATGTTAAGACATGTATCAGTCTTGTGCTGATGGAACTGTTACCATGCTAAGACATGTATCAGTCTTGTGCTGATGGAACTGTTAACATGCTAAGACATGTATCAGTCTTGTGCTGATGGAACTGTTACCATGTTAAGACATGTATCAGTCTTGTGCTGATGGAACTGTTACCATGCTAAGACATGTATCAGTCTTGTGCTGATGGAACTGTTACCATGTTAAGACATGTATCAGTCTTGTGCTGATGGAACTGTTACCATGCTAAGACATGTATCAGTCTTGTGCTGATGGAACTGTTACCATGTTAAGACATGTATCAGTCTTGTGCTGATGGAACTGTTACCATGTTAAGACATGTATCAGTCTTGTGCTGATGGAACTGTTACCATGCTAAGACATGTATCAGTCTTGTGCTGATGGAACTGTTACCATGCTAAGACATGTATCAGTCTTGTGCTGATGGAACTGTTACCCCACTAAACTCTCACCTTGGAGTTATATGCTGCTGCTAAAGTAATATAACAAGGAAGCCACTTTCGTTGATACTGCATGACTGTCATACAGAATAGTGAAGCAGCGAAAGCAAAAGACTTGGCAGACGATGCAACATCCCCCCAATGAAAAGCAGGGGTGTCACTAGCACGTTAAGAGACCATACAATAAGTGTCAGGGGCCCGAGACTGTTCAACTGCCTCCCAGCATACATAAGGGGGATTACCAACAGACCCCTGGCAGTCTTCAAGCTGGCACTGGACAAGCACCTAAAGTTGGTTCCTGACCAGCCGGGCTGTGGCTCGTACGTTGGTTTGCGTGCAGCCAGCAGCAACAGCCTGGTTGATCAGGCTCTGATCCACCAGGAGGCCTGGTCACAGACCGGGCCGCGGGGGCGTTGACCTCCAGAACTCTCTCCAGGTAAACTCCAGGTACAATAATCTGTCCTTCATGTGGAGTACTAGTGGTACAACAATCTGGCCTTCATGTAGAGTACTAGTGGTATAATCTGGCCTTCATGTAGAGTACTAGTGGTACAATAATCTGGCCTTCATGTAGAGTACTAGTGGTACAATAATATGCTCTTCATGTAGAGTACTAGTGGTACAATAATCTGGCCTTCATGTAGAGTACTAGTGGTACAATAATCTGGCCTTCATGTAGAGTACTAGTGGTACAATAATCTGGCCTTCATGTAGAGTACTAGTGGTACAATAATCTGGTTTTCATGTAGAGTACTAGTGGTACAATAATCTGGCCTTCATGTAGAGTACTAGTGGTACAATAATCTGCCCTTCATGTAGAGTACTAGTGGTACAATAATCTGGCCTTCATGTAGAGTACTAGTGGGACAATAATCTGGCCTTCATGTAGAGTACTAGTGGTACAATAATCTGCCTTCATGTAGAGTACTAGTGGTACAATAATCTGCCTTCATGTAGAGTACTAGTGGTACAATAATCTGGCCTTCATGTAGAGTACTAGTGGTACAATAATCTGTCCTTCATGTAGAGTACTAGTGGTACAATAATCTGGCCTTCATGTAGAGTACTAGTGGTACAATAATCTGGCCTTCATGTAGAGTACTAGTGGTACAATAATCTGGCCTTCATGTAGAGTACTAGTGGTACAATAATCTGCCTTCATATAGAGTACTAGTGGTACAATAATCTGCCTTCATGTAGAGTACTAGTGGTACAATAATCTGGCCTTCATGTAGAATACTAGTGGTACAATAATCTGCCTTCATGTAGAGTACTAGTGGTACAATAATCTGGCCTTCATGTAGAGTACTAGTGGTACAATAATCTGCCTTCATGTAGAGTACTAGTGGTACAATAATCTGTCCTTCATGTAGAGTACTAGTGGTACAATAATCTGGCCTTCATGTAGAGTACTAGTGGTACAATAATCTGCCTTCATGTAGAGTACTAGTGGTACAATAATCTGTCCTTCATGTAGAGTACTAGTGGTACAATAATCTGGCCTTCATGTAGAGTACTAGTGGTACAATAATCTGGCCTTCATGTAGAGTACTAGTGGTACAATCTGGCCTTCATGTAGAGTACTAGTGGTACAATCTGCCCTTCATGTAGAGTACTAGTGGTACAATAATCTGGCCTTCATGTAGAGTACTAATGGTACAATAATCTGCCCTTCATGTAGAGTACTAGTGGTACAATAATCTGTCCTTCATGTAGAGTACTAGTGGTACAATAATCTGGCCTTCATGTGGAGTAATAGTGGTACAATAATCTGGCCTCTATGTAGAGTACTAGTTGTACAATAATCTGGCCTTCATGTAGAGTACTAGTGGTACAATCTGGCCTTCATGTAGAGTACTAGTGGTACAATCTGCCCTTCATGTAGAGTACTAGTGGTACAATCTATCCTTCATGTAGAGTACTAGTGGTACAATAATCTGGCCTTCATGTAGAGTACTAGTGGTACAATTATCTGCCCATCATGTAGAGTACTAGTGGTACAATAATCTGGCCTTCATGTAGAGTACTAGTGGTACAATAATCTGGCCTTCATGTAGAGTACTAGTGGTACAATAATCTGGCCTTCATGTAGAGTACTAGTGGTACAATAATCTGCCTTCATGTAGAGTACTAGTGGTACAATAATCTGGCCTTCATGTAGAGTACTAGTGGTACAATAATCTGGCCTTCATGTAGAGTACTAGTGGTACAATAATCTGCCTTCATGTAGAGTACTAGTGGTACAATAATCTGCCTTCATGTAGAGTACTAGTGGTACAATAATCTGCCTTCATGTAGAGTACTAGTGGTACAATAATCTGGCCTTCATGTAGAGTACTAGTAGTACAATAATCTGCCCTTCATGTAGAGTACTAGTAGTACAATAATCTGGCCTTCATGTAGAGTACTAGTGGTACAATAATCTGGCCTTCATGTAGAGTACTAGTGGTACAATAATCTGGCCTTCATGTAGAGTACTAGTGGTACAATAATCTGGCCTTCATGTAGAGTACTAATGGTACAATAATCTGGCCTTCATGTAGAGTACTAGTGGTACAATCTGCCTTCATGTAGAGTACTAGTGGTACAATAATCTGGCCTTCATGTAGAGTACTAGTGGTACAATAATCTGCCTTTCATGTAGAGTACTAGTGGTACAATAATCTGCCTTCATGTAGAGTACTAGTGGTACAATAATCTGCCTTCATGTAGAGTACTAGTGGTACAATAATCTGCCCTTCATGTAGAGTACTAGTGGTACAATAATCTGCCTTCATGTAGAGTACTAGTGGTACAATAATCTGCCTTCATGTAGAGTACTAGTGGTACAATAATCTGGCCTTCATGTAGAGTACTAGTGGTACAATTATCTGCCCATCATGTAGAGTACTAGTGGTACAATAATCTGGCCTTCATGTAGAGTACTAGTGGTACAATAATCTGGCCTTCATGTAGAGTACTAGTGGTACAATAATCTGGCCTTCATGTAGAGTACTAGTGGTACAATAATCTGGCCTTCATGTAGAGTACTAGTGGTACAATAATCTGGCCTTCATGTAGAGTACTAGTGGTACAATCTGCCTTCATGTAGAGTACTAGTGGTACAATAATCTGGCCTTCATGTAGAGTACTAGTGGTACAATAATCTGCCCTTCATGTAGAGTACTAGTGGTACAATAATCTGCCTTCATGTAGAGTACTAGTGGTACAATAATCTGCCTTCATGTAGAGTACTAGTGGTACAATAATCTGCCCTTCATGTAGAGTACTAGTGGTACAATAATCTGCCTTCATGTAGAGTACTAGTGGTACAATAATCTGCCTTCATGTAGAGTACTAGTGGTACAATAATCTGGCCTTCATGTAGAGTACTAGTGGTACAATAATCTGCCCTTCATGTAGAGTACTAGTAGTACAATAATCTGGCCTTCATGTAGAGTACTAGTGGTACAATAATCTGCCTTCATGTAGAGTACTAGTGGTACAATAGTACCACTAGTACTCTGGTGGTGAGAGTGATGGCCTGGAGAGAGGTTCCTTGAAGGTGGTAGTGAGGGTCTCTTGATCCAAGGAATGTGATCTATGCCACCTGGCAGTTAGGCCTGAGTGGTTGAGGGGAGAGGACGTGTGTGTGTAGAGGGAAGTCCTAGGCCTTCTATATCAGAACTGCTTATCTCACCCGACTGATAACTCATCATGCAACAAATATCGTTGGAGCGCAGCTGAATTGCTGCTGGAACTCTTATGTGTGAACTGTGACTAGTGATATACCTAGTGAAACACAAACATCTTGATTTGAAGTGGCTGTAGGAGGCTACACCTTCACTCCACCTTGCCTCCCTCCCCTCCCTCCTCGATTTGGAACTCAGCCATTCGCCTCTATTTACTTATGGTCTAGAGGCGGTTTTTGCCAGACCACATAAATGCTTGAGTGCCGTGTCAGTCCTCTGTGCCGCACTCCACTCACCTTACGAAGTCTCCTGTGTGCCTACCTGCCTGCTACAAGCAAATATCCTAGTGGTTGTGTTAATTGCTGCAGATTTGTTGTAACTATTTGCACGAGTGGATTTCACTGACTTAGGACATTGTGCTACCATCAGTACCAACGTAGGCTTAAAATGAGTGAGGAATGTCTGGCCTGCTGGGTGACCTTGAAAATGGCACTATAAGACTCGCATGCCACTTACACCCATACTGCGTGTGTCCAGTGAGGTGAATGTCCCTTCCTCGACTTTCCTATTCACCGGTATCCCTTAGCTCGTCGCCATTATCTACATATGAGATAAGGGCGAGTTTAACCGATCCAGGCTAAACAGCTTTTTAACTGTAACAAGCCAGAGGTTCATCTATAAACATATTAAGTTTGTGCTGATTTATTTGTCCACAGAGTGAAAATTTGTCTGTCATTCCCAGACACGTGTGCTAGCTGTGTTAAGTGCTGCGGGTTTCGAGTAATTAATGAGTGGTGCAATATTGGTAACTCTCGAGACGACTGTGGCCCCGTGAATGACCTTGAAAATCGCACTGCGACCCGCAGGCCACTACACCCACATTGCCTGTGTCTAGCGAGGTGAATATCCCTTCCTTGTCCCTTCTATTCACCGGTATCCTTTAGCCCATCGCCAGTGTGAAACTCCTGTCAGCTATGAGTATAGCTGATGGTGTTGACGTAGATGATGGTGAAGGCAGATTTGAAACATATTTTAGTAAACAGGCTCGGAAAAAAGAACGAGGCTTCCAGAGAAAGCTTGCTGAAAGCAATACAGTGGGCGCACACCCTCCCAAAGCTGTCAGGTTAGATTTCCCTGACAACACTGATCAAGAGACCAAGTTTAACTGGTTTTTCGAAGCTAGTGTAAACAATCATGAGAAAACGATCAAGTTTGTCCGCGATGAGGATAACTACGTCTTTGTGCCTAATGATTCAGCATTTATAGACAAACTTCTCACTCACGAATATGCCAACATCAAACTCCGAGCTGCCCCACCAAGGGCACCTAAAGTGCTTATTGTCATCTACAACGTCAACAAGCACTTGAATCCTCAATATCTGGCGTCAGAGCAAGTTGCAAGCCCTCGTCGACTTTCCAACGGTCTGATATTAGCTGAGTGGACTGGCCAGGGGACTCTGCCACGCTATATTCACTCCCGTGCAGCCCTCAACAGACGCTATTACATTGCATTGTACAGACCTCCTCAACGTCGATGTTATAAGTGTCAACGCTGGGGCCACATCGCCAGGAAATGCCCATCTAAGTCACACTGGTGTGCAGTGTGTGCCAATGCTCATCCTTCTGAACGGTGTTATGCTATGATCAAACAGCAACAGACTGTTGCTAAACAATGTATCAATTGTAAGACCTCAGGAGTCACAGCAGCTCATGCTGACTGCAGTGTGAGGGCTGATCGCATCGCAGCCAACCGCACTTCACCCTGTACCCCTCATAATGGCCCCCCAGGACTACCAGGTACCTCGGGTCTGAATACTGGCTCATGCCTGCCCTCAGACAATGGGGTTGAGCACCTCACCTGGGGAGCACGTCAACAGACCCCCATCACATCGGCTGTCAATACCAGCCTAGCTGAGTCAGCTGACAGTCAGCCAAATAGCTCAGCTGACCGGGACTTCACGTCTCCAGATGTTCCAAGTCTTGCTCCTGTGGTATACAACCTGATGTCGCGCATAAAAATACTGGAAACACAACAGTTACTCCTGAAACAACAACTTGAACAACACAAGGAAAGATGTGTAGAGTGTACCAATAACAAGATTGTCACAATTTGTGAAAGCAAGTGTAAGGCTGCTGAACAAGGTGGTGGTGGTGTTCTTAATCACAGTAATGACGAATATAATACTTGTGTTGATAACTGTAGTGAGCATCATAACGAAGGCTATGGTGTCAATGATGTTAGTAATAGTGATGACCGTAATATAAGTGGTGGTGAAGAGTGTGATGAGGGCTATGGTGTCTATAATGTTAGTAATAGTGATGAGCATAATTTAAGTGGTGGTGAAGAGTGTGATGAGAGCGGTGGTGTCTATAATGTTAGTAATAGTGATGAGCATAATTTAAGTGGTGGTGAAGAGTGTGATGAGAGTGGTGGTGTCTATAATGTTAGTAATAGTGATGAGCATAATATAAGTGGTGGTGCAGAGTGTGATGAGGTTAGTCACATAGACATTAATGTTGAATACAATACTGTTGACAAATGTAATGAACACAATGTTGGTAGTGGCGCTGGTGATGACAGTTGTAGTGTTGCGTGTAATGTTAGCGGAGGAGGGAATGTGAGTGGTGGTGGTGTCACCTATCATACATTCACACATAAACAGCGTCATGCTCTGGGTTTACGAAGACTCCCACGAGGCCTTACAACTGGAGGTGCACTTGCAAAACTCATGGACAAGGGTAGCACTGTTGACATTGATAAGGTCTGCTATTTATATGAACAATTTTTTCATTATGCTGAGAAACTCAAGATGATCCCAGGACTACTATAATGGATCAAAACTCGTATAAACTTTCTATATTAAGCTGGAATATTGCATCACTTAGAAAAAGGCTTCCTGAACTTCATCATAAAGTAACCACCGAACCCATTGATGTTGTGTGTCTACAAGAGTGCAGAGTCCCTGAAAAATCCCAACCCCCTAAATTACCATCATTTGTTGCATATAACCTCAAATCTACTAACTCTTGTGTTCTATATATTAAAAAATCACTTCCCCATCAACTTCTTGCACACAAGAAAACAGAGGGGCTACAATATCACGGTGTTAGGATTTATATAGGGAACTCTGCTCTCAACATATTTAACTTGTATGCTCCTGCTGATAAATTTAATTACTTGGAGCTCCCAACTTGTGCTCATTCTGAGCCTACTCTTATTATTGGCGATTACAATGCGAGACACAAAAGCATTGGAAACTCACAGTTTGGTAATCGTAATGGCAATCAACTGTTGTCACTCTTAAACAGTCACGATAATGTCCAAATTGTAGGTGACCTTGAACCCACACATATCTATGGAGGCGTCCTTGATCTGTGCCTGGGCTTCAACATTACTTCTGCCAGTTGTGAGTCTTCCATTGTAACAGATATAGCGTCTGATCATTTCCCTAGGCTAACCTCTCTAGATATTGGTAATACTATCCTTCCTGGTGGGATATTCAAACGGAAACGTTTTAATGTTCCCACAGATCAGCATGATGACTTTGTTGCACATGTGACTGACTGGTATAATTCCTATGAGTGTTCCTCTGTAGAGACCTTTAACAATGATCTTGTGAGCAGTATTCAGAACTACTTAGAGCCGCCACTGCAACCTCTTGGTACTCTAAACCCAACAAACTTCCGTAATAATCATACCTCCTTCAAAAACCATACTTATTACAATGATTCTAAACTTCGTACACTGAAACGTACTGCTCGCAGACTAGGCCTAGCCTATAGAAAACATCGTACCCCTGGAATGCTGAGGCTCTTCCAAACTGCCCTTGCTGCTGCCAGAGAGCGTATGACAGAGCTGCGGCAAACCGACTGGGAAAAATTTGTCAACGGTCTTAATGCTCACACCCCACTTAGCCGGGCATGGAGGGACATAAATAGAATTAAGGGTAAACGAACTGGGCAGATCGCGCACCCTCATCCCTTGCATAGGGCGAATGAGTTAGTCAGTGCTTGGGCTGCTACATCTAGCTATGACAATCTTCCCAGTACCACACAGGCAAAATTAAATGATAAATATGATGCAAGGGAGAGACTTGTTTGCTTTATGCTCAGTAAGGCAGATGATTGCAACATTCCTTTCACTAATTATGAACTTGATGCAGCGCTAACTAAGGGCAACTCCACGTCGCCTGGTGAGGATGGTATTACTTACAACATACTCAGATTGCTGTGTCGAGTACCAGGTAATCCATTACTTGAATTATATAACATGAGCTATGTAACTGGGGAGCTCCCTCAATCTTGGACCAACAGCCTCATCATTCCAATTCCTAAGCCCAATCAACAAAATGCATTTCGCCCAATATCTCTTACTAGCTGCTTGTGTAAAACATTTGAGAGAATGATTCTTAATCGTCTCATGTACAGAATCAAACAATTTTTGTCTCCCCGGTTACATGGTTTCATGCATGGAAGGAGCGTGCATCATTGCATAGCCACCTTTCTCACCCTGCACACTGACAGTTCCTACACTACCTTCCTTGACCTTAAATCCGCTTTCGATGTAGCCAACCGACATGTAATAATTAGTGAACTTGCCAGAATGGATGTTGGAGGATGGCTTCTCCGCTGGATTAAAGGCTACCTGTCCAACAGAAAATCGTCTGTGTTGTTCCAGGGACATAGAAGTGTAACTAAAGACTTTGAATTAGGAACCCCACAGGGAGGTGTGCTCAGTCCCACACTGTTCAATATTCTAATTAATGCATTACTTAATGCTATGCCTAGTCAGCCCCATAATTATGTGATTAGTTTTGCTGATGATATAATGATTCACACCACCGGATTCTCCAACACCCAAAACATTCTTAATCATGTACTAGCCTCGTGTCAGGACCTGGGGTTGATAATCTCTACTGATAAAACAAAGATACTCAATAGGCGTCCTCCTCGACAGAGAGGCACAGTTCGTCAGATCCAATTGCATGATGGGTCTCTTCTAGAATATGTAAGCAGATACAGGTATCTAGGCTTTGAGGTTCCACTACTTGGACCTGTTGTAACAAGACTTTGTCGCCAATACAAAGAACGACTAAGAGCACTTAGAGTTGTGGCAGGGCTTCACCCCAGGTATGGTGCTAATGTTAAAATTGTGAAAATGATGTATCTTGCTTATATTAGATCATTGGTTGATTATGCTGCGCCACTACTTGCTCTTGTGTCTGACTGGAAGCTTGGAGGGCTGGAAAAACTGCAGAACGAAGCAATGAGGATCATCCTAGGATGCCCTCGTACTGCCAAAATTTTAAATATGCAAAAAGAACTTGATATTCCAAGCATCAGAGATCGTGTTACTGAAAGAAATATCCTAATTGGGGTTAATATGCTCAGGCAAGCTCATTCAAACCCCTGCACAGAAGCCCTCCAAACTTTCCTCAGCACTGGTGAACACTCCTCCAGATGGATCGAAAAGACTGGAACCGACCTCCGCATGAATCAGATACATGATCTATGTCAAGTAAGGCAACAGCGGCACTTCTCCGCTCCATGGAATATTACCCCATTCCAAACTACCATTCCTCCATTTCCCCCCAAACTACTTCTTAAATCACAACCAAAACTTCGCCTTGAAGCCAAACATGAGGCCTTAAGCTGTATTGATAACTTAGTCACACAGCACACACTCTCGCAAATTATTTACGTTGATGGTTCTGTTCACCAATCCACTGGTGCAGCTGGTAGTGCTGCTGTTGTCGTACAGAGTGATGGCTCTCTTAAAGAAATTGGAGCACGCATCAATAATTGGGCCTCTACCCTTCAGACAGAACTGTTTGCCATACTCCTTGCACTGAAATGCATCTATGTATCAAAGATTGACAGTTTAATTGTAACTGATTCTCTGTCATCCATAAATGCTCTCAACTCATTAAGCATAAATTGTGGCATGCTTGTGTCAGAAGCCAGACACAGGTATGGTAGGATTGTGGACAGTGGAGTCAGAGTGCACATGCTGTGGATTCCATCTCACATTGGTCTTCAGATGCATGATAGAACTGATAAATTGGCTAAGCTGTATGCTTTCAAAGAGGGAGTAGATTACAATCTTGGCTTGTCAGGTAGTAGTTTGAGAACAATAATACGAAAAGAACTTCAGCTGAATTTTATGGACTTAAGGCTCAGGGAGATTGACACCAGTGAGTCCATCTATCATCATTCTATCATGCAGGAGGAGCCACATGTCTATGGTGCATCCAACAAAATAAGCAGACTCTTGGATGTCACTACCGCCCGGCTCCGGCTGGGTTACAAGTATCTTTGGCAGGTTGAATCACCACCACCAGATGTAGACCAAACGAAATGTAAACTTTGCCAGATGGATTATTGTCACACCCTGCGTCATTATGTACTGGAGTGCGATAAAATTAATGAATTTAGAAACAACTCACTCAGAAGTGTTCAAGAAATGGCTAAGTATTTTATCCACAGTGGTATATTACAGACCATTCTGGAGAAATACCCTGACTTTGCTAGCTGTAAATAAAGCATTACCACATGTGTGCATGTGTGTGTGTGTGTGTGTGTGTGTGTGTGTGTGTGTGTGTGTGTGTGTGTGTGTGAGTATGAGTGTGTGTGTGTATGAGTGTGAGTGTGTGTATGAGTGTGTGTGAGTATGAGTGTGTGTGCGTGTGTGTATGAGTTTGTGTGTGTGTGTGTGTGTGTGTGTTTATGTGTGTGTGTGTATGAATTTGTATGTGTGTGTGTGTGTGTGTGTGAGAGAGAGAGAGACTCAGCAATCAACATTTGCACCAATAACTCACTACAGTTGTGACCGGGTGTGGAAGTGTGAATTGCTCATTACTCTAAAATTTGTTCATGATTGCAGCCATGTATAAACGTAAGTAACCATTCTTACAGTATTCATTACCTTTGTAACTTGTGAGTTCATTACCTTTGTAACTTGTGAGTTCATTACCTTGTACCTAGTTCAGCCATCAAAACTTTGGAGCCCGGTCCCTGGACCCATTGTGTACCTCTGTAATCTGTAAATACCTTTGTAACTTGTAATGATTGTGACTAGACCTACCTGGAGTTCATTACCTTTGTAAATTGTGAGTTCATTACCTTTGTAAATTGTGAATTCATTGCCTCTGTAACTTGCTCAGCTATCAAAACTTTGAGGCCCAGTCCCTGGACCCATTATGTACCTCTGTAATCTTTTGACTACCGCCCACAGGATGGGTATGGGGTGCATAATAAACATATTAAACTAACTAACTGCCACCTGGGAGTGAACTTATCCTCCCAGGTGGTGCATGACCCCCACGGGTTGAGCGCTCCACCACGAGTAGTACTGACAGTGATGGTGTAGTAGTGCCATCTAGTGGTGGTAGTCAGAGTTAGTCAGGTTATCAGTGATGGTGTTACAGTAAAGGTCAGGTCAGTGACCAACCTTAAGGTCACTAAAGGTCAGTTAACCTTCAATGGTCGTACAGGACGGTGCAGTAGTGCCATCTAGTGGTGGTAGTCAGAGTTAGTCAGGTTATCAGTGATGGTGTTACAGTAAAGGTCAGGTCAGTGACCAACCTTAAGGTCACTAAAGGTCAGTTAACCTTCAATGGTCGTACAGGACGGTGCAGTAGTGCCATCTAGTGGTGGTAGTCAGAGTTAGTCAGGTTATCAGTGATGGTGTTACAGTAAAGGTCAGGACAGTGACCAACCTTAAGGTCACTATAGGTCAGTTAACCTTCAATGGTCGTACAGGAGAGACGTGTTGCTCCTCCTCCTGCCGCCCCGCCGGCTTTACCGCTTCCTCCTCTTCAAGGGGGGCTCCTTGGCGTGGTGAAGAGGCTCTTGGTCTGAGGAATTAGCCCTGTCGGTCTTCTTCCTCAGA
Source organism: Cherax quadricarinatus (assembly GCF_038502225.1). Taxonomy (NCBI): domain Eukaryota; kingdom Metazoa; phylum Arthropoda; class Malacostraca; order Decapoda; family Parastacidae; genus Cherax; species Cherax quadricarinatus. The sequence goes on from NC_091299.1 coordinate 59,374,236, forward strand.
CCGAACCTAATTACCCCCCATTCTCCCCTCCCCTATCCCATCCTCCCCATCCTCCCCTTTTTCCATTCCTCCTCCTCCTCCTCACCCCTCCCTTTTGCCCTTCCTCTTTTTAGCCTTCGTGATTTCTCCCACAGGCGCGCTAGTTCCTAGGTAGGGGAAAGGACACCGGGGTCGATCCCATTCCGTTGAGGTTTCTTGGCGGTGGCGTAGTTTGCCGTGGAATCTGGATTGCCTAGGGATGTCCCGATCCCTCTCCGGTATCCCGGAGTAGCTTTGGGTGTCTTTTGGGCGACGGGTGTATCTCTGGAAGCCACCTTTCGGATTCCGGGGGTGGTGGCTGAAGGAGGTATGCTTTGTGGCGGATATCCGGCCGCCCTCTCTTTTGTCCACCGAGGTAGCTCGGCAGATGTGAGGTTGCTATCCCGGATTGCTGGTTTACTGGCATGAAGGGTAGGGTATGGCACGGGTTCCATGCTGCATCTGCGCTACTAGCGGTGTCGAGTCCTCTTGGGCGCGGAGGGAGATTTCCGGCCCTTTCATTCCTCCTGGGAACTATTCCTCCCCGCTCCCCCCTTTTTTTATTCTTTTTTTTGTTTTTATTTTCTTTTCTTCTTTCTTTTTTTTTCTTAAAAACAAAAAGCAAAGGAGTAACCTAACCATGGCAGCCCTAGTCCATGAAACCCCTACCCCCGGGCCCCTTCTTGATACCGCACCCCATTCTGACCCTGCCTTGTGTTTAGACCACTCTTCGGACACTCCTGATGCCCCTGTACCTCTTGCTGGTGCTGTTTCCTCACCCGCTTCAGGTACCGGGGCTTCGACTGACTCCTTCGATTTGTCTGAACTCCGCTCTCCTTTGACTATGCTTCCGGCTTCTCCCTCTACGGTACGGCAATTTTCGAATCGCCCACCCATTTCATGCCGGACCAACTCCGGTCCTACTCCTAAACGCCAACGTCAATCTCCTGATGATGCTCCGTCGTTACCTTCCCATTCTACTCGGAAACGACCGACACGTCAAGCACTCCCTCTCCACGCTCAGTTTCGGACCACACAATGGACTAAATTCTTTACTTTAAGACCAACTTCTTCTTCTGCCTACCTTTCTGACCATAGTATTGCCAAAGCGCTCCTGCGTCATGTTGGCAGAGATATTTCATTTCACGCTCTCAAGAGCGGTACGCGCATCGTCACTGTCCAGAATGCTACCCAAGCTCATGATCTTTCTCTCCTTTCGAATATCGATACTACTCCTATCACTATTGAAAAACATCTTTCTCTCAATTCTTGTAGTGGTACTGTCATTCTGCCCCATACCATAGTCCAACAGAATTTCCAGTCATGTGGCAATGACATTTTTGAACAGCTGGAACTCCAGGATCTCCCAATCCTCAAAGTAGACACTTATGTCCTTCCTGCCCGGGGGCGGAGACGTTACCCTTGCAATGTGGCTCGTTTAACTTTTGACAGCCGAGAACTCCCGTCCTCTGTATATGTCGCGGGACATCGGTTACAAGTTCGAAAGGTGATACCTACACCGCAACAATGTAGAAATTGCTGGCGTTTTGGTCACCCAGCGAAATATTGCAGATCTATGGCCGAATGCCCAGTCTGTGGTGCCGACAACCATTCTAATACATCTTGCAGTCAACCTCCATCTTGCCTTAATTGTAATGAAGCTCACCCTTCGTACTCCCGCCGTTGCCAGGTCTACTTAAATGAACGTGAAATCCGTTGCCTCAAAGAGGCAGAAGGTCTCCCTTATGCTATGGCAGTTACTCATCTCCGCCTCCAAGGGAGACTACCCCGTGTTTCTTATTCTCGTGTTTCCAAACATCCCCCCACTTCTGGGGTCCCATCTTCTGCAGCCTCCTCTGTTGTTACCCCTCCCATAGCCATTACGGCATCTAATCCTTTTGCTGTCCTTGGCTCTGACGTCCCGACTACAACTCAGTCTGTTCTCACATCTTCGCGTCCTTCCTCACAAGCCCCAGTATCGACAAGACCTCGTACGACACCTAATACCAATCGCCCCTCTACTCAGAAGTCCAAAAAATCCACATTGCTCAAATCTTCTTTGCCCCTTCCTTCCCTTCTTCCACCTCCACACGTTACCTTTCCAGTCTCTGTACCTAGTTCTTCCCCTCTCTCTGGCTCTATTACAAGTGTGGAGATTCACCCTCCTCCTCGTACTATGCCTTCCACCCCCGTCCCCTCCCAAGTTTCTCCCTCTTCTGTCACCTCCCAGGTTTCTACCTCTTCTGTCCCCCCCCACACTTCATCTCCAGTCCCTTACACTTTTCCCTCCCCCTCTACTTTGGTACAGTCCATTACTGTCCCAATCTTTACTCACCCTCCTCCTCCTATCTCCAATATGGTTTCCCATACATCTTTGAATTCAGAAACACTTGAAGCCATTTCAGAATATATTGCAGAGACTAAACCTTCAATGGACACTGATTCACTTCCTGTTACTTCTCTTCCCTCTCCTCCATCTTCACAACCCCATTCTTCGCAACGCTCCGTTCCTTCGCTACTTGAACATCTTCCAATGCCACCACACGTTGACTTTTCTAACCCCTCTAGTCCGTAGGTGCCTTTACCTACAGATTCCTGATATTTTCTTCATCGCCAATCATGGCCTATTTACAGTGGAATATCCGCGGCCTCAGGGGTAATCGGGGTGAGCTTCAGATGTTGCTTTCCAGGTTTTCCCCTGTTGGTGCTTGCTTACAAGAACCAAAATTACACTCGGCTGTTTTCCAACCTATCTCAGGCTATAATTTATTGTATTCTTCGGATCCTTTCTCAGATGGGACCTTTAATGAAAGTGCCCTTCTTCTACGCAATGATATTCCGTACTGTCAACTATTTGTTCATACCTCGCTGCATTACACTGCAGCCCGTATCCACTTGAATAAGTGGTTTACAATATGTTCTTTATATCTCTCTCCTTCTCGAGCATTTTCTATCCCAGACTTTGCCTTTCTTGTTTCATCCTTACCACCACCACTTCTGTTACTTGGTGATTTTAATGCCCACCATTTCCTCTGGGGGGGGTCTCATTGTGACTCACGTGGCATTCAGTTGGAGGCTTTTCTTGCCTCTCACCCCCTCCATGTTTTAAATACGGGTACTCCCACCCATTTTGATCCTCGTACTCATACTCTCTCTTGCATCGATCTATCAGTCTGCTCTTCCTCCACTGCACTAGACTTCACCTGGTCTGTTCTACCAGACTTACATGACAGCGATCATTTTCCGATCATTCTTACTTCTCCTTCCTATTCACCACCTTCCCGTAGCCCTCGCTGGCAATTTGAACGGGCAAATTGGGATCTTTACTCACACCTCACTGCTTTTAGTGAGGTTCCTTCTTCATCCTCCATTGATGAGCTCCTACACATCTTCTCGACATCAGTTTATACCGCAGCTTCTCATTCTATACCCCAAACCTCAGGCAGGCATTCTCAGAAGTGCGTGCCTTGGTGGTCTCCTGCTTGTGCTCGTGCAGTACGTTTGAAACGTGCTGCATGGGGCAGGTACCGGTACAATAGAACCGCTGAGAGACTTGTTGATTTTAAGCAGAAGCGTGCGATCGCTCGCCGTGTCATCCGTGAAGCTAAACGCACTTGTTGGCGAGACTATGTTTCCACCATCACCTCTGCTTCTTCTATGAGTGCAGTCTGGAAAAAAGTGAGGAAATTGAGTGGTAAATACTCTCCTGACCCGGCTCCTGTTCTACGGGTCACTGGTGTTGATATAGCAAACCCTCTCGACGTTGCCATTGAACTTGGCACACATCTGGTCCGTATTTCCCGAGGGCTCCATCTATGCCCCTCGTTTCTTTCCTCAAAGTCTGCCAGAGAGTTAGTATCCTTGGACTTTTCTTCTCTCGGAGAAGAACAGTATAATGTGCCTTTTACACTTCAAGAACTGGAGGCAACGCTCTCAGCTTGCCGATCATCGGCAGCTGGGCCTGATGACATTCATATTCGTATGTTACAACATTTACATCGGTCAGCCCTTGTAGTCCTCTTACACCTCTTCAATCTTATTTGGGCACAAGGAGTTCTTCCCCAGCTGTGGAAATCTGCCATTGTTCTCCCTTTCCGCAAACCGGGTACTACAGGACATGATGCCTCCCACTATCGCCCCATCGCTCTTACAAGTGCAGTTTGCAAAGTGATGGAACGCCTCGTAAATCGACGTTTAATGTGGTATTTAGAGACTCACAACAGTCTCTCCGCTAGTCAATATGGCTTTCGTAAGGGTCGTTCTACCATAGACCCCTTACTACGCTTGGATACGTATGTTCGTAATGCCTTTGCGAATAATCACTCAGTTATTGCCATATTTTTTGACCTTGAGAAGGCATATGACACAACTTGGAGGTATAATATTTTGGCCCAGGCCCATTCCTTAGGCCTCCGAGGCAATCTACCATCCTTCCTTAAGAACTTTTTAACTGACAGACATTTCCGTGTTCGAGTCAATAATGTTCTTTCCCCGGACTTCGTCCAAGCTGAAGGTGTCCCTCAGGGATGTGTTCTAAGCACAACACTTTTTCTCCTTGCTATAAATGATTTGGCCTCTGTTCTTCCACCCAATATTTGGTCATCACTCTATGTTGATGACTTCGCTATTGCTTGTGCAGGCGCTGACTGTCACCTTATTGCAGTTTCTCTCCAGCATGCGGTCGACCGTGTTTCCACTTGGGCCACCACACATGGGTTTAAATTTTCAAGTACCAAAACTCACCAAATTACTTTCACTAGACGCTCTGTTATCTCCGATCATCCTTTGTATCTCTATGGCTCCCGTATCCCCGAACGTGATACAGTCAGGTTTCTAGGCCTTCTCTTTGACCGTCGGTTAACCTGGAAACCTCACATTACCTCTCTGAAGGCAACTTGTCACAGCCGGCTAAACCTTCTTAAAACCCTTGCTCATCTTTCCTGGGGAGCTGATCGTCGAACTCTGCTTCGCCTACATTCAGCCCTCGTTTTATCGAAACTCGATTATGGTGACCAGATTTATTCCGCGGCCTCTCCTGCTACTCTCTCTAGCCTTAACTCTATCCATCACCAAGGCTTACGTTTGTGCCTTGGTGCTTTTCGCTCTTCCCCTGTTGAGAGCCTCTATACAGAAGCAAATGTTCCATCCTTGTCTGATCGCCGTGATGCCCATTGCCTTCGTTACTATGTACGCTCTCACGATCTACACAATCCTTCCATCTATAGAATGGTCACCGATATTAGTAGACATTCTTTATTCGTTCGCCGCCCCTGTTTGCTCCGTCCCTTTTCTCTTCGCCTACTTTCACTCTTGTCTTCCCTTCAGTTACCACCTTTATATGTTCATGTAGCATCTCACTTTTCCCTACCCCCCTGGGAAGTTCCAGCTGTTCGGGTCTGTTCTTTCTCACTCCCTTGCTCGAAAGCTCAACTGCCTACGGTGGCTTCCCGCTCTCTTTTTCTTGATCACTTCCACTCTCATTCTCATGCCACCGCTGTGTACACAGATGGCTCTAAGTCTTCAGACGGCGTCGGATTCGCAGCAGTGTTTCCGGACAGCGTCGTACGAGGGCATTTACTATCTTCAGCTAGCATTTTTACTGCTGAACTGTATGCCATTCTTGCAGCACTTATTCGTATCGCATCTATGCCTGTGTCATCATTTGTAGTAGTCTCAGACTCCCTTAGTGCTCTACAGGCTATACGAAAATTTGATACATCTCATCCCCTAGTTCTCCGTATCCAACTTTGGCTACGCCGTATCTCTACCAAACATAAAGATATTGTTTTTTGTTGGGTCCCTGGTCATGTCGACGTACAGGGCAATGAACAGGCAGACACTGCTGCGCGGTCAGCAGTATATGACCTACCAATTTCCTATCGAGGTGTTCCATTTCTTGACTATTTTGCTGCAATAGCTACCCACCTTCGCACCCGTTGGCAACAACGTTGGTCAACTCTGCTCGGTAACAAACTTCATTCTATTAAACCGAGCATAGGTTACTGGCCGTCTTCTTGTCATCAGTGCCGAGGTTGGGAGACCACTCTCTCCCGCCTTCGCATTGGCCACACTCGTCTTACTCATGGGTATCTCATGGAGAGGCACCCTGTTCCTCTCTGTGAGCAGTGTCAAGTTCCAGTATCGATTAGCCACATTCTGTTAGACTGCCCTCTCTATCAACGAGCACGCAGAATTTACCTCCAACGTCGTCTTCGTTCTCCTACTCTCTCTTTACCTTCCCTTCTTGCTGATGGACCCTCCTTTAATCCTGACTCTCTCATTGACTTCTTGACAACGACTGATTTACTCCACAAACTCTGATGATACTTTTCGCACTCCCCTCAGCCCTTTCTGGTTCAGTCTCTTGCTACCCTTTACCCTTTCACCATCCACTGCCCCGCTGTTATCCGTAACCTGTTGCTCATCCATCTCCCTTTTGCCACCTGATGCCCTCGCTTCCTTCCTGCCCTGCAGCGCTGTATAGTCCTTGTGGCTTAGCGCTTCTTTTTGATTATAATAATAATAATTTACCGCTTCCTCAGCCTCTTAATACACCTAAATAATGTAAGTATTGTCTAGTGATGTATTTGTCAGTACAACAGCAAAGTTGAAGTGCAGCTCCTGGTCCCCGACACCAGTTTGGTCACTAAATTATTTTACTAGTCTTTGGAGTATAATGTCTTGGAGGGGGGCGGGGGGGATTGACCTTTGTGGACGGGTTTTGATGTGAGGAACTGGAGCTACTCCTCTTCCTCGGATCAAACAATAACTCACACTACATAACCCATAAATATCTATGTAGTTCTGGACTACTTTTTTTATTGTAATGTTTATATTGTAATGTTTATAATGTTTGTGTATATAAGTTAATGTTTATAATGTTTATATTGTAATGTTTGTAATGTTTATATTGTAATGTTTGTGTTTATATTGTAATGTTTATAATGTTTATATTGTAATGTTTATAATGTTTATATTGTAATGTTTATATTGTAATGTTTATAATGTTTATATTGTAATGTTTATAATGTTTGTGTATATAAGTTAATGTTTATAATGTTTATATTGTAATGTTTGTAATGTTTATATTGTAATGTTTGTGTTTATATTGTAATGTTTATAATGTTTATATTGTAATGTTTATATTGTAGTGTTTATAATGTTTATATTGTAATGTTTATATTGTAATGTTTATATTGTAATGTTTATAATGTTTATATTGTAATGTTTATATTGTAATGTTTATATTGTAATGTTTATAATGTTTATATTGTAATGTTTATATTGTAATGTTTATAATGTTTATATTGTAATGTTTGTAATGTTTATATTGTAATGTTTATAATGTTTATATTGTAATGTTTATAATGTTTATATTGTAATGTTTATGTTTATATTGTAATGTTTATAATGTTTATATTGTAATGTTTATGTTTATATTGTAATGTTTATAATGTTTGTGTATATAAGTTGATGTTTGTTTATATTGTCTGCTGCAACATTGATCATCACAGCAACATTGATCATCACAGCAACATTGACCAGTCTGAGGAGTGCTGTGCCAGGCTGTGTCTGCTGCAACATTGATCATCACAGCAACATTGATCAGTCTGAGGAGTGCTGTGCCAGGCTGTGTCTGCTGCAACATTGATCATCACAGCAACATTGATCAGTCTGAGGAGTGCTGTGCCTGGCTGTGTCTGCTGCAACATTGATCATCACAGCAACATTGATCAGTCTGAGGAGTGCTGTGCCAGGCTGTGTCTGCTGCAACATTGATCATCACAGCAACATTGATCAGTCTGAGGAGTGCTGTGCCTGGCTGTGTCTGCTGCAACATTGATCATCACAGCAACATTGATCAGTCTGAGGAGTGCTGTGCCAGGCTGTGTCTGCTGCAACATTGATCATCACAGCAACATTGATCAGTCTGAGGAGTGCTGTGCCAGGCTGTGTCTGCTGCAACATTGATCACAGCAACATTGATCATCACAGCAACATTGATCATCACAGCAACATTGACCAGTCTGAGGAGTGCTGTGCCAGGCTGTGTCTGCTGCAACATTGATCATCACAGCAACATTGATCAGACTGAGGAGTGCTGTGCCAGGCTGTGTCTGCTGCAACATTGATCATCACAGCAACATTGATCAGTCTGAGGAGTGCTGTGCCAGGCTGTGTCTGCTGCAACATTGATCATCACAGCAACATTGATCATCACAGCAACATTGATCATCACAGCAACATTGACCAGTCTGAGGAGTGCTGTGCCAGGCTGTGTCTGCTGCAACATTGATCATCACAGCAACATTGATCAGTCTGAGGAGTGCTGTGCCTGGCTGTGTCTGCTGCAACATTGATCATCACAGCAACATTGATCAGTCTGAGGAGTGCTGTGCCTGGCTGTGTGTGCTGCAACATTGATCATCACAGCAACATTGATCAGTCTGAGGAGTGCTGTGCCTGGCTGTGTCTGCTGCAACATTGATCATCACAGCAACATTGACCAGTCTGAGGAGTGCTGTGCCAGGCTGTGTCTGCTGCAACATTGATCATCACAGCAACATTGACCAGTCTGAGGAGTGCTGTGCCAGGCTGTGTCTGCTGCAACATTGATCATCACAGCAACATTGATCAGTCTGAGGAGTGCTGTGCCAGGCTGTGTCTGCTGCAACATTGATCATCACAGCAACATTGATTAGTCTGAGGAGTGCTGTGCCAGGCTGTGTCTGCTGCAACATTGATCATCACAGCAACATTGATTAGTCTGAGGAGTGCTGTGCCAGGCTGTGTCTGCTGCAACATTGATCACAGCAACATTGATCAGTCTGAGGAGTGCTGTGCCAGGCTGTGTCTGCTGCAACATTGATCATCACAGCAACATTGATTAGTCTGAGGAGTGCTGTGCCAGGCTATGTCTGCTGCAACATTGATCATCACAGCAACATTGATTAGTCTGAGGAGTGCTGTGCCAGGCTGTGTCTGCTGCAACATTGATCATCACAGCAACATTGATCAGTCTGAGGAGTGCTGTGCCAGGCTGTGTCTGCTGCAACATTGATCATCACAGCAACATTGATCAGTCTGAGGAGTGCTGTGCCAGGCTGTGTGTGCTGCAACATTGATCATCACAGCAACATTGATCAGTCTGAGGAGTGCTGTGCCTGGCTGTGTCTGCTGCAACATTGATCATCACAGCAACATTGATCAGTCTGAGGAGTGCTGTGCCAGGCTGTGTCTGCTGCGACATTGATCATCACAGCAACATTGATCATCACAGCAACATTGATCAGTCTGAGGAGTGCTGTGCCAGGCTGTGTCTGCTGCGACATTGATCATCACAGCAACATTGATCATCACAGCAACATTGATCAGTCTGAGGAGTGCTGTGCCAGGCTGTGTCTGCTGCGACATTGATCATCACAGCAACATTGATCATCACAGCAACATTGATCAGTCTGAGGAGTGCTGTGCCTGGCTGTGTCTGCTGCAACATTGATCATCACAGCAACATTGACCAGTCTGAGGAGTGCTGTGCCAGGCTGTGTCTGCTGCAACATTGATCATCACAGCAACATTGACCAGTCTGAGGAGTGCTGTGCCTGGCTGTGTCTGCTGCGACATTGATCAATACAGCAACATTGACCAGTCTGAGGAGTGCTGTGCCAGGCTGTCTGCTGCAACATTGATCAACACAACAACATTGATCAGTCTGAGGAGTGCTGTGCCTGGCTGTGTCTGCTGCAACATTGATCAACACAACAACATTGATCAGTCTGAGGAGTGCTGTGCCTGGCTGTGTCTGCTGCAACATTGATCAACACAACAACATTGATCAGTCTGAGGAGTGCTGTGCCTGGCTGTGTCTGCTGCAACATTGATCAACACAACAACATTGATCAGTCTGAGGAGTGCTGTGCCTGGCTGTGTCTGCTGCAACATTGATCAACACAACATTGATCAGTCTGAGGAGTGCTGTGCCAGGCTGTCTGCTGCAACATTGATCAACACAACAACATTGATCAGTCTGAGGAGTGCTGTGCCAGGCTGTCTGCTGCAACATTGATCAACACAACAACATTGATCAGTCTGAGGAGTGCTGTGCCAGGCTGTGTCTGCTGCAACATTGATCATCACAGCAACATTGATCAGTCTGAGGAGTGCTGTGCCAGGCTGTGTCTGCTGCAACATTGATCACAGCAACATTGATCATCACAGCAACATTGATCATCACAGCAACATTGACCAGTCTGAGGAGTGCTGTGCCAGGCTGTGTCTGCTGCAACATTGATCATCACAGCAACATTGATCAGACTGAGGAGTGCTGTGCCAGGCTGTGTCTGCTGCAACATTGATCATCACAGCAACATTGATCAGTCTGAGGAGTGCTGTGCCAGGCTGTGTCTGCTGCAACATTGATCATCACAGCAACATTGATCATCACAGCAACATTGATCATCACAGCAACATTGACCAGTCTGAGGAGTGCTGTGCCAGGCTGTGTCTGCTGCAACATTGATCATCACAGCAACATTGATCAGTCTGAGGAGTGCTGTGCCTGGCTGTGTCTGCTGCAACATTGATCATCACAGCAACATTGATCAGTCTGAGGAGTGCTGTGCCTGGCTGTGTCTGCTGCAACATTGATCATCACAGCAACATTGATCAGTCTGAGAAGTGCTGTGCCTGGCTGTGTCTGCTGCAACATTGATCAACACAGCAACATTGACCTGTCTGAGGAGTGCTGTGCCAGGCTGTGTCTGCTGCAACATTGATCAACACAGCAACATTGACCTGTCTGAGGAGTGCTGTGCCAGGCTGTGTCTCCTGCAACATTGATCAACACAGCAACATTGATCAGTCTGAGGAGTGCTGTGCCAGGCTGTGTCTGGTGCAACATTGATCAACACAGCAACATTGATCAGTCTGAGGAGTGCTGTGCCAGGCTGTGTCTGCTGCAACATTGATCATCACAGCAACATTGATTAGTCTGAGGAGTGCTGTGCCAGGCTGTGTCTGCTGCAACATTGATCACAGCAACATTGATCAGTCTGAGGAGTGCTGTGCCAGGCTGTGTCTGCTGCAACATTGATCATCACAGCAACATTGATTAGTCTGAGGAGTGCTGTGCCAGGCTATGTCTGCTGCAACATTGATCATCACAGCAACATTGATTAGTCTGAGGAGTGCTGTGCCAGGCTGTGTCTGCTGCAACATTGATCATCACAGCAACATTGATCAGTCTGAGGAGTGCTGTGCCAGGCTGTGTCTGCTGCAACATTGATCATCACAGCAACATTGATCAGTCTGAGGAGTGCTGTGCCAGGCTGTGTGTGCTGCAACATTGATCATCACAGCAACATTGATCAGTCTGAGGAGTGCTGTGCCTGGCTGTGTCTGCTGCAACATTGATCATCACAGCAACATTGATCAGTCTGAGGAGTGCTGTGCCAGGCTGTGTCTGCTGCGACATTGATCATCACAGCAACATTGATCATCACAGCAACATTGATCAGTCTGAGGAGTGCTGTGCCAGGCTGTGTCTGCTGCGACATTGATCATCACAGCAACATTGATCATCACAGCAACATTGATCAGTCTGAGGAGTGCTGTGCCAGGCTGTGTCTGCTGCGACATTGATCATCACAGCAACATTGATCATCACAGCAACATTGATCAGTCTGAGGAGTGCTGTGCCTGGCTGTGTCTGCTGCAACATTGATCATCACAGCAACATTGACCAGTCTGAGGAGTGCTGTGCCAGGCTGTGTCTGCTGCAACATTGATCATCACAGCAACATTGACCAGTCTGAGGAGTGCTGTGCCTGGCTGTGTCTGCTGCGACATTGATCAATACAGCAACATTGACCAGTCTGAGGAGTGCTGTGCCTGGCTGTGTCTGCTGCAACATTGATCAACACAACAACATTGATCAGTCTGAGGAGTGCTGTGCCTGGCTGTGTCTGCTGCAACATTGATCAACACAACAACATTGATCAGTCTGAGGAGTGCTGTGCCTGGCTGTGTCTGCTGCAACATTGATCAACACAACAACATTGATCAGTCTGAGGAGTGCTGTGCCTGGCTGTGTCTGCTGCAACATTGATCAACACAACAACATTGATCAGTCTGAGGAGTGCTGTGCCTGGCTGTGTCTGCTGCAACATTGATCAACACAACATTGATCAGTCTGAGGAGTGCTGTGCCAGGCTGTCTGCTGCAACATTGATCAACACAGCAACATTGATCATCACAGCAACATTGATCAGTCTGAGGAGTGCTGTGCCAGGCTGTGTCTGCTGCAACATTGATCATCACAGCAACATTGATCATCACAGCAACATTGATCGGTCTGAGGAGTGCTGTGCCAGGCTGTGTCTGCTGCAACATTGATCATCACAGCAACATTGATCAGTCTGAGGCGTGGAGACAACCACTCTAGTAAATGTTATGTGGAGATGCAGCAGTTATAGGCATCGTCAAAGGTAAGCGGGGCCCCCTTGTAAGGTATTTCCAGGTTACAAGTGCCCAGAAGTTTGGTTGATGAAGGAGATACTTATGTTAGGTTGGAAGGTGCTGGGAAGGTATAGGAAATATTGTAAGTAATTGATATCATAAGTAGCTTAGTGGGAAGTATCATTATCTCCCGACCAGAGATGAAATCTCTGGCCAGGAAATAATGAGGAATGTATTCTATAGGTTACCTTGAATGGGGTGGAGATAAACATTGGAGAAATTGGTTGTAAATCTTAGAACTGAAGACTGATTACATTTTTAGAAGTTTAAGTTAGTCTATATTAAGCAGGTGATACCCATCTTGCAAGAGTGTAGGAAGCTGAGATGAAATGTGTGATGTATTATGGGTCAGTTGGCTGCCTTCTAGCACACATGCGGGGGATTACTAATAGACCCCTGGCTGTTTTCAGGAAGGCGCTGGACAGGCGTCTAAAGTCAGTACCTGACCAGCCGGGCTGTGCTTCCTACGTTGGGTTGTGTGCGGCCAACAGTAACAGCCTGGTTGATCAGGCCCTTATCGACCATGAGGCCTGGTCACACACCGGGCCGTGGGGGCGTTGACCCCCGAAACCCCCTCCAGGTATACTCCAGGTAGGGGCGTCAACTGAAGAACCGAGATTCGATCCCGGGCACACGTGGACATGTTCCCTTATATCCAGTAGCACTGTTCACATAAAGGAGGAACACTGCAGAAGGCCTACTGGTATGGGTCTCATCCTGGGGAGTATAAATATCCTAATGTAAATGTCAGATGTCATCCTGACTTAGAACATAAAGGAAGAACACTGCAGTAGGCCTACTGGCCCATACTTGACTGGATAATTCTGTGTTAATCTACCGAGTTAACAATTATATTAAGATTAGTGTGTAATGAAGGTACTGGCAGTGGTCTTGATGCCGGGTGTAAGAACAACTTATTAAATCAGGCATATCCATTATTAACACAAAAAAAGAGCACAAACAGGCCTATTGACCCATGCTAGGCAGGTCCAGCTCAAGCACTCGTATGTCTAATCTATTTTTAAAACTAAACAACCAAAGTTTTAGCTTCACATGACGGGATAAATATAGCCGGATAATATAGCCGGATAATATAGCCGGATAATATAGCCGGATAATATAGCCGGATAATATAGCCGGATAATATGGCCGGATAATATAGCCGGATAATATGGCCGGATAATATAGCCGGATAATATAGCCGGATAATATAGCCGGATAATATAGCCGGATAATATGGCCGGATAATATGGCCGGATAATATGGCCGGATAATATAGCCGGATAATATGGCCGGATAATATAGCCGGATAATATAGCCAGATAATATAGCCGGATAATATGGCCGGATAATATGGCCGGATAATATAGCCGGATAATATGGCCAGATAATATAGCCGGATAATATGGCCGGATAATATGGCCGGATAATATGGCCGGATAATATAGCCGGATAATATGGCCGGATAATATGGCCGGATAATACGGCCGGATAATACAGCCGGATAATATAGCCGGATAATATGGCCGGATAATATGGCCGGATAATATGGCCGGATAATATGGCCGGATAATATAGCCGGATAATATGGCCGGATAATATGGCTGGATAATATAGCCGGATAATATGGCCGGATAATATAGCCGGATAATATGGCCGGATAATATAGCCAGATAATATAGCCGGATAATATATTATGGCCGGATAATATAGCCGGATAATATATTATAGCCGGATAATATATTATGGCCGGATAATATATTATAGCCGGATAATATAGCCGGATAATATATTATGGCCGGATAATATAGCCGGATAATATAGCCGGATAATATATTATAGCCGGATAATATAGCTGGATAATATATTATAGCCGGATAATATAGCCGGATAATATATTATGGCCGGATAATATAGCCGGATAATATATTATAGCCGGATAATATATTATGGCCGGATAATATATTATGGCCGGATAATATAGCCGGATAATATATTATGGCCGGATAATATAGCCGGATAATATATAGCCGGATAATATAGCCGGATAATATAGCCGGATAATATATTATAGCCGGATAATATATAGCCGGATAATATAGCTGGATAATATATTATAGCCGGATAATATAGCCGGATAATATATTATGGCCGGATAATATAGCCGGATAATATATTATAGCCGGATAATATATGGCCGGATAATATATAACCGGATAATATAGCCGGATAATATATTATGGCCGGATAATATAGCCGGATAATATATTATAGCCGGATAATATATTATAGCCGGATAATATATTATGGCCGGATAATATATTATAGCCGGATAATATATTATAGCCGGATAATATAGCTGGATAATATATTATAGCCGGATAATATAGCCGGATAATATATTATGGCCGGATAATATAGCCGGATAATATATTATGGCCGGATAATATATTATAGCCGGATAATATATTATGGCCGGATAATATAGCCGGATAATATATTATGGCCGGATAATATAGCCGGATAATATATTATAGCATTATAGCCGGATAATATAGCCGGATAATATATTATGGCCGGATAATATAGCCGGATAATATATTATGGCCGGATAATATAGCCGGATAATATATTATAGCCGGATAATATATTATAGCCGGATAATATAGCCGGATAATATATTATAGCCGGATAATATAGCCGGATAATATATTATGGCCAGATAATATAGCCGGATAATACATTATAGCCGGATAATATAGCCGGATAATATATTATAGCCGGATAATATATTATAGCCGGATAATATATTATGGCTGGATAATATAGCCGGATAATATATTATAGCTGGATAATATAGCCGGATAATATATTATAGCCGGATAATATATTATAGCTGGATAATATAGCCGGATATTATAGCCGGATAATATATTATGGCCGGATAATATAGCCGGATAATATATTATAGCCGGATAATATATTATAGCCGGATAATATATTATGGCCGGATAATATAGCCGGATAATATATAGCTGGATAATATAGCCGGATAATATATTATAGCCGGATAATATATTATAGCTGGATAATATAGCCGGACATTATAGCCGGATAATATATTATGGCCGGATAATATAGCCGGATAATATATGGCCGGATAATATAGCCGGATAATATAGCCGGATAATATAGCCGGATAATATAGCCGGATAATATATTATGGCCGGATAATATAGCCGGATAATATATTATAGCCGGATAATATATTATAGCTGGATAATATAGCCGGATAATATATTATGGCCGGATAATATATTATGGCCGGATAATATATTATAGCCGGATAATATATTATGGCCGGATAATATAGCCGGATAATATATTATGGCCGGATAATATAGCCGGATAACATATTATAGCCAGATAATATAGCCGGATAATATATTATGGCCGGATAATATAGCCGGATAATATATTATGGCCGGATAATATAGCCGGATAATATATTATAGCCGGATAATATATTATAGCCGGATAATATATTATAGCCGGATAATATATAGCCGGATATTATAGCCGGATAATATATAGCCGGATAATATATTATAGCCGGATAATATATTATGGCCGGATAATATATTATGGCCGGATAATATAGCCGGATAATATAGCCGGATAACATATTATGGCCGGATAATATAGCCGGATAATATATTATAGCCGGATAATATAGCCGGATAATATATTATAGCCGGATAATATATTATAGCCGGATAATATATTATAGCCGGATAATATATTATAGCCGGATAATATATTATAGCCGGATAATATATTATAGCCGGATAATCAATGACACATCCTCAGAAATGTCACATCATTTTAGTAGAGTTGTAGAGGACGTGGCCAAGTTGTAGAGGTCGTGGCCAAGTTGTAGAGGACGTGGCCAAGTTGTAGAGGTCGTGGCCAAGTTGTAGAGGTCGTGGCCAAGTTGTAGAGGTCGTGGCCAAGTTGTAGAGGTCGTGGCCAAGTTGTAGAGGTCGTGGCCAAGTTGTAGAGGTCGTGGCCAAGTTGTAGAGGTCGTGGCCAAGTTGTAGAGGTCGTGGCCAAGTTGTAGAGGTCGTGGCCAAGTTGTAGAGGACGTGGCCAAGTTGTAGGTCGTGGCCAAGTTGGAGTTGTAGAGGACGTGGCCAAGTTGTAGAGGTCGTGGCCAAGTTGTAGAGGTCGTGGCCAAGTTGTAGAGGTCGTGGCCAAGTTGTAGAGGTCGTGGCCAAGTTGTAGAGGACGTGGCCAAGTTGTAGAGTTCGTGGCCAAGTTGTAGAGGTCGTGGCCAAGTTGTAGAGGTCGTGGCCAAGTTGTAGAGGTCGTGGCCAAGTTGTAGAGGTCGTGGCCAAGTTGTAGAGGTCGTGGCCAAGTTGTAGAGGTCGTGGCCAAGTTGTAGAGGTCGTGGCCAAGTTGTAGAGGACGTGGCCAAGTTGTAGAGGTCGTGGCCAAGTTGTAGAGGTCGTGGCCAAGTTGTAGAGGTCGTGGCCAAGTTGTAGAGGTCGTGGCCAAGTTGTAGAGGTCGTGGCCAAGTTGTAGAGGACCTGGCCAAGTTGTAGAGGACCTGGCCAAGTTGTAGAGGTCGTGGCCAAGTTGTAGAGGTCGTGGCCAAGTTGTAGAGGTCGTGGCCAAGTTGTAGAGGTCGTGGCCAAGTTGTAGAGGTCGTGGCCAAGTTGTAGAGGTCGTGGCCAAGTTGTAGAGGACGTGGCCAAGTTGTAGAGGACGTGGCCAAGTTGTAGAGGTCGTGGCCAAGTTGTAGAGGTCGTGGCCAAGTTGTTGAGGTCGTGGCCAAGTTGTAGAGGTCGTGGCCAAGTTGTTGAGGTCGTGGCCAAGTTGTTGAGGTCGTGGCCAAGTTGTTGAGGTCGTGGCCAAGTTGTTGAGGTCGTGGCCAAGTTGTTGAGGTCGTGGCCAAGTTGTAGAGGTCGTGGCCAAGTTGTAGAGGTCGTGGCCAAGTTGTAGAGGTCGTGGCCAAGTTGTAGAGGTCGTGGCCAAGTTGTAGAGGTCGTGGCCAAGTTGTAGAGGTCGTGGCAAAGTTGTAGAGGTCGTGGCCAAGTTGTTGAGGTCGTGGCCAAGTTGTAGAGGTCGTGGCCAAGTTGTTGAGGTCGTGGCCAAGTTGTTGAGGTCGAGGCCAAGTTGTTGAGGTCGTGGCCAAGTTGTAGAGGTCGTGGCCAAGTTGTAGAGGTCGTGGCCAAGTTGTAGAGGTCGTGGCCAAGTTGTAGAGGTCGTGGCCAAGTTGTAGAGGTCGTGGCCAAGTTGTAGAGGTCGTGGCCAAGTTGTAGAGGTCGTGGCCAAGTTGTAGAGGTCGTGGCCAAGTTGTAGAGGTCGTGGCCAAGTTGTAGAGGTCGTGGCCAAGTTGTAGAGGTCGTGGCCATGTTGTAGAGGTCGTGGCCAAGTTGTAGAGGTCGTGGGCAAGTTGAGGTCGTGGCCAAGTTGTAGAGGTCGTGACCAAGTTGTAGAGGTCGTGGCCAAGTTGTAGAGGTTGTGGTCAAGTTGTAGAGGACGTGACGAAGTTATAGAGAATGTGGCCAAGTTATAGAGGTCGTGGCCAAGTTGTAGAGGACGTGGCCAAGTTATAGAGGTCGTGGCCAAGTTGTAGAGGACGTGGTCAAGTTGTAGAGGACGTGGCCAAGTTGTAGAGGACGTGGCCAAGTTGTAGAGGACGTGGCCAAGTTGTAGAGGACGTGGCCAAGTTGTTGAGGTCGTGGCCAAGTTGTTGAGGTCGTGGCCAAGTTGTAGAGGTCGTGGCCAAGTTGTAGAGGTCGTGGCCAAGTTGTAGAGGTCGTGGCCAAGTTGTAGAGGTCGTGGCTAAGTTGTAGAGGTCGTGGCCAAGTTGTTGAGGTCGTGGCCAAGTTGTAGAGGTCGTGGCCAAGTTGTTGAGGTCGTGGCCAAGTTGTAGAGGTCGTGGCCAAGTTGTTGAGGTCGTGGCCAAGTTGTTGAGGTCGTGGCCAAGTTGTTGAGGTCGTGGCCAAGTTGTTGAGGTCGTGGCCAAGTTGTAGAGGTCGTGGCCAAGTTGTAGAGGTTGTGGTCAAGTTGTAGAGGTCGTGACCAAGTTGTAGAGGTCGTGGCCAAGTTGTAGAGGTCGTGGCCAAGTTGTAGAGGACGTGGCCAAGTTATAGAGGTCGTGGCCAAGTTGTAGAGGACGTGGTCAAGTTGTAGAGGACGTGGCCAAGTTGTAGAGGACGTGGCCAAGTTGTAGAGGACGTGGCCAAGTTTTAGAGGACGTGGCCAAGTTGTAGAGGACGTGGCCAAGTTGTAGAGGACGTGGCCAATTTGTAGAGGACGTGGCCAAGTTGTAGAGGTCGTGGCCAAGTTGTAGAGGACCTGGCCAAGTTGTAGAGGTCCTGGCCAAGTTGTAGAGGTCGTGGCCAAGTTGTAGAGGACCTGGCCAAGTTGTAGAGGACCTGGCCAAGTTGTAGAGGACGTGGCCAAGTTGTAGAGGACCTGGCCAAGTTGTAGAGGACCTGGCCAAGTTGTAGAGGTCGTGGCCAAGTTGTAGAGGACCTGGCCAAGTTGTAGATGACCTGGCCAAGTTGTAGATGACCTGGCCAAGTTGTAGAGGACCTGGCCAAGTTGTAGAGGACCTGGCCAAGTTGTAGAGGACCTGGCCAAGTAATTTTATGCTTGGAAGTCTCAAAAATATTTTCAGTAGCATAACCTTGTGGGTTTAGCGCTTACCACTCCAGAGTCTGTATTAGTGTGTCTTGGGGGGTGTCTGGGGGGTGTCTGGGGGTGTCTTGGGGGGTGTCTGGGGGGTGTCTTGGGGGTGTCTGGGGTTGTCTGGGGGGGTGTCTGGGGGTTGTCTGGGGGTTTTCTGGGGGGGTGTCTGGGGGTTTTCTGGGGGGGTGTCTGGGGGTGTCTGGGGGTTGTCTGGGGGTGTCTGGGGGTTGTCTGGGGGGGTGTCTGGGGTTGTCTGGGGGGTGTCTGGGGGGTGTCTGGGGGGTATCTGGGGGGTTGTCTGGGGGGTGTCTGGGGGGGAGCATTTGTTTTAAAATTGGGTTACACAGTATATATTCACAGAGACTTTGTAGACTGATCTTACCTAGACCACCTTGATCTTACCTAGACCCCCTTGATCTTACCTAGACCCCCTTGATCTTACCTAGACCACCTTGATCTTACCTAGACCCCCTTGATCTTACCTAGACCACCTTGATCTTACCTAGACCACTTTGATCTTACCTAGACCCCCTTGATCTTACCTAGACCCCCTTGATCTTACCTAGACCACCTTGATCTTACCTAGACCACCTTGATCTTACCTAGACCACTTTGATCTTACCTAGACCCCCTTGATCTTACCTAGACCCCCTTGATCTTACCTAGACCACCTTGATCTTACCTAGACCACCTTGATCTTACCTAGACCACCTTGATCTTACCTAGACCACCTTGATCTTACCTAGACCACCTTGATCTTACCTAGACCCCCTTGATCTTACCTAGACCACCTTGATCTTACCTAGACCACCTTGATCTTACCTAGACCACCTTGATCTTACCTAGACCACCTTGATCTTACCTAGACCACCTTGATCTTACCTAGACCTCTTGATCTTACCTAGACCCCCCTTGATCTTACCTAGACCCCCCTTGATCTTACCTAGACCACCTTGATCTTACGTAGACCCCCTTGATCTTACATAGACCCCTTGATCTTGCCTAGACCCCTTGATCTTACCTAGACCCCTTGATCTTACCTAGACTCCTCTTGGTCTTACCTAGACCTCCCTTGATCTTACGTAGACCCCCTTGATCTTACCTAGACTCCCCTTGATCTTACCTAGACCCCTTGGTCTTACCTAGACCCCCCTTGATCTTACCTAGACCTTTTGATCTTACCTAGACTCCCCTTGATCTTACCTAGACCCCTTGGTCTTACCTAGACCCCCCTTGATCTTACATAGACCCCTTGATCTTACTAGACCCCCCTTGATCTTACCTAGACCCCCTTGATCTTACCTAGACCCCCTTGATCTTACCTAGACCACCTTGATCTTACCTAGACCTCTTGATCTTACCTATACCCCCCTTGATCTTACATAGACCCCCCTTGATCTTACCTAGACCACCTTGATCTTACCTAGACCCCTCTTGATCTTACATATACCCCTTGATCTTGCGTAGACCCCTTGATCTTACCTAGACCCCTTGATCTTACCTAGACCCCCCTTGGTCTTACGTAGACCTCCCTTGATCTTACCTAGACCCCCTTGATCTTACCTAGACTCCCCTTGATCTTACCTAGACCCCTTGGTCTTACCTAGACCCGCCTTGATCTTACCTAGACCCCTTGATCTTACCTAGACCCCCCTTGATCTTACTAGACCCCCCTTTATCTTACCTAGACCCCCTTGATCTTACCTAGACCCTTTAATCTTACCTAGACCCCTCTTGATCTTACATAGACCCCCTTGATCTTACCTAGACCCTCCTTGATCTTACCTAGATCCCTTGATCTTACCTAGATCCCTTGATCTTACCTAGACCCCTTGATCTTATCTAGACCCCTTGATCTTACCTAGACCCCTTGATCTTATCTAAACCCCTTCACCTTACCTAGACCCCTTGATCTTATCTAAACCCCTTGATCTTACCTAGACCCCTTGATCTTATCTAAACCCCTTGATCTTACCTAGACCCCTTGATCTTACCTAGACCCCTTGATCTTACCTAGACCCCTTGATCTTACCTAGACCCCTTGATCTTACCTAGACCCCTTGATCTTACCTAGACTCCCCTTGATCTTACCTAGACCCCCCTTGATCTTACGTAGACCCCTTGATCTTACTAGACCCCCCTTGATCTTACTAGACCCCCCTTGATCTTACCTAGACCCCTCTTGATCTTACCTAGACCCCCTTGATCTTACCTAGACCCTCCTTGACCTTACCTAGACCCCCCTTGATCTTACCTAGATCCCTTGATCTTACCTAGACCCCTTGATCTTATCTAGACCCCTTGATCTTACCTAGACCCCTTGATCTTATCTAAACCCCTTCATCTTACCTAGACCCCTTGATCTTATCTAAACCCCTTGATCTTACCTAGACCCCTTGATCTTACCTAGACCCCTTGAACTTATCTAGACCCCTTGAGCTTACCTAGATCCCTTGATCTTATCTAGACCCCTTGATCTTACCTAGACCCTTTGATCTTTTCTAGACCCCTTATTCTTACCTAGACCCCTTGATCTTACATAGACCACCTTGTTCTTACCTAGACCCCTTGATCTTACCTAGACCACCTTTATCTTACCTAGACCACCTTGATCTTACCTAGACCACCTTGATCTTACCTAGACCACCTTGATCTTACCTAGACCACCTTGATCTTACCTAGACCCCTTGGTCTTACCTAGACCTCCCTTGATCTTACCTAGACCCCCTTGATCTTACCTAGACTCCCCTTGATCTTACCTAGACCCCTTGGTCTTACCTAGAGCCCCCTTGATCTTACCTAGACCCCTTGATCTTACCTAGACCCCCCTTGATCTTACTAGACCCCCCTTGATCTTACCTAGACCCCCTTGATCTTACCTAGACCCTTTGATCTTACCTAGACCCCTCTTGATCTTACCTAGACCCCCTTGATCTTACCTAGACCCTCCTTGATCTTACCTAGACCACTTGATCTTACCTAGATCCCTTGATCTTACCTAGATCCCTTGATCTTACCTAGACCCCTTGATCTTATCTAGACCCCTTGATCTTACCTAGACCCCTTTGATCTTATCTAAACCCCTTGATCTTACCTAGACCCCTTGATCTTACCTAGACACCTTCATCTTACCTAGACCCCTTGATCTTATCTAAACCCCTTAATCTTACCTAGACCCCTTGATCTTACCTAGACCCCTTGATCTTACCTAGACCCCTTGATCTTATGTAGACCCCTTATTCTTACCTAGATCCCTTGATCTTTTCTAGACCCCTTGTTCTTATCTAGACCCCTTGATCTTACCTAGACCCCTTGATCTTATCTAGATCCCTTGATCTTACCTAGACCCCTTGAGCTTATCTAGACCTTTTGATCTTACCTAGACCCCTTGATCTTACCTAGAACCCTTGATCTTACCTAGAACCCTTGATCTTACCTGGACCCCTTGATCTTATCTAGACCCCTTGATCTTACCTAGACTCCTTGATCTTATCTAGAAACCTTGATCTTACCTAGACCCCTTGATCTTACCTAGACCCCTTGATCGTATCTAGACCCCTTGATCTTACCTAGACCCCTTGATCTTACCTAGACTCCCCTTGATCTTACCTATACTCCCCTTGATCTTACCTAGACCCTCCCCCCCTGCGCCGTCACTGCTCTGTAAATTAGTGAGGCCTGTACCTGGAGTGTGCTACATACTCCAGTTTGTCAAAATAACTTACAGGTTTAGGTGGTGTTAAGTAGGATAGATAAGGTATAGAACTGGAGGATCTGCTATATGCATTATGAATCTGCTATATGCATTATAACTGCATATAGCAGGGGAGAGTAATCTCCCCAGAAGACATAGTGTGTACGTCGAACTGTGGGCCTGGCAACGCACCAACCACCTTCAGAAGCTGTGTGCAGTCTGTTATTGTACGTGGTTTCTGTGGGTAGTGGTTGCTGTGGGTAGTGGTTGCTGTGGGTAGTGGTTGCTGTGGGTAGTGGTTGCTGTGGGTAGTGGTTGCTGTGGGTAGTGGTTGCTGTGAGTAGTGGTTGCTGTGGGTAGTGGTTGCTGTCGGTAATGGTTGCTGTCGGTAGTGGTTGCTGTGGGTAGTGGTTGCTGTGGGTAGTGGTTGCTGTGGGTAGTTTTTGCTGTGGGCAGTAGTAGCTGTGGGTATTGGTTGCTGTGGGTAGTGGTTGCTATGGGTAGTGGTTGCTGTGGGTAGTGGTTGCTGTGGGTAGTGGTTGCTGTGGGTAGTGGTTGCTGTGGGTAGTGGTTGCTGTGGGCAGTGGTTGCTGTGGGCAGTGGTTGCTGTGGGTAGTGGTTGCTGTGGGTAGTTTTTGCTGTGGGCAGTAGTAGCTGTGGGTATTGGTTGCTGTGGGTAGTGGTTGCTGTGGGTAGTGGTTGGTGTGGGTAGTGGTTGGTGTGGGTAGTGGTTGGTGTGGGTAGTGGTTGCTGTCGGTAATGGTTGCTGTCGGTAGTGGTTGCTGTGGGTAGTGGTTGCTGTGGGTAGTGGTTGATGTGGGTAGTTTTTGCTGTGGGCAGTAGTAGCTGTGGGTATTGGTTGCTGTGGGTAGTGGTTGCTATGCGTAGTGGTTGCTGTGGGTAGTGGTTGCTGTGGGTAGTGGTTGCTGTGGGTAGTGGTTGCTGTGGGCAGTGGTTGCTGTGGGTAGTGGTTGCAGTGGGTAGTGGTTGCTGTGGGCAGTGGTTGCTGTGGGCAGTGGTTGCTGTGGGCAGTGGTTGCTGTGGGTAGTGGTTGCTGTGGGCAGTGGTTGCTGTGGGTAGTGGTTGCTGTGGGCAGTGGTAGCTGTGGGCAGTGGTAGCTGTGGGTAGTGGTTGCTGTGGGTAGTGGTTGCTGTGGGTAGTGGTTGCTGTGGGCAGTGGTTGCTGTGGGCAGTGGTTGCTGTGGGCAGTGGTTGCTGTGGGTAGTGGTTGCTGTGGGTAGTGGTTGCTGTGGGCAGTGGTTGCTGTGGGTAGTGGTTGCTTTGGGTAGTGGTTGCTGTGGGTAGTGGTTGCTGTGGGTAGTGGTTGCTGTGGGTAGTGGTTGCTGTGGGTAGTGGTTGCTGTGGGCAGTGGTTGCTGTGGGCAGTGGTTGCTGTGGGCAGTGGTTGCTGTGGGTAGTGGTTGCTGTGGGTAGTGGTTGCTGTGGGCAGTGGTTGCTGTGGGTAGTGGTTGCTGTGGGTAGTGGTTGCTGTGGGTAGTGGTTGCTGTGGGCAGTGGTTGCTGTGGGTAGTGGTTGCTGTGGGTAGTGGTTGCTGTGGGTAGTGGTTGCTGTGGGTAGTGGTTGCTGTGGGTAGTGGTTGCTGTGGGCAGTGGTTGCTGTGGGCAGTGGTTGCTGTGGGCAGTGGTTGCTGTGGGCAGTGGTTGCTGTGGGCAGTGGTTGCTGTGGGCAGTGGTTGCTGTGGGTAGTGGTTGCTGTGGGTAGTGGTTGCTGTGGGTAGTGGTTGCTGTGGGCAGTGGTTGCTGTGGGTAGTGGTTGCTGTTGGCAGTGGTTGCTGTGGGCAGTGGTTGCTGTGGGCAGTGGTTGCTGTGGGCAGTGGTTGCTGTGGGTAGTGGTTGCTGTGGGCAGTGGTTGCTGTGGGTAGTGGTTGCTGTGGGTAGTGGTTGCTGTGGGCAGTGGTTGCTGTGGGTAGTGGTTGCTGCGGGTAGTGGTTGCTGTGGGTAGTGGTTGCTGTGGGCAGTGGTTGCTGTGGGTAGTGGTTGCTGTGGGTAGTGGTTGCTGTGGGTAGTGGTTGCTGTGGGTAGTGGTTGCTGTGGGCAGTGGTTGCTGTGGGTAGTGGTTGCTGTGGGTAGTGGTTGCTGTGGGTAGTGGTTGCTGTGGGCAGTGGTTGCTGTGGGTAGTGGTTGCTGTTGGCAGTGGTTGCTGTGGGCAGTGGTTGCTGTGGGCAGTGGTTGCTGTGGGCAGTGGTTGCTGTGGGTAGTGGTTGCTGTGGGCAGTGGTTGCTGTGGGTAGTGGTTGCTGTGGGTAGTGGTTGCTGTGGGCAGTGGTTGCTGTGGGTAGTGGTTGCTGTGGGTAGTGGTTGCTGTGGGTAGTGGTTGCTGTGGGCAGTGGGTAGTGGTTGCTGTGGGCAGTGGTTGCTGTGGGTAGTGGTTGCTGTGGGTAGTGGTTGCTGTGGGTAGTGGTTGCTGTGGGTAGTGGTTGCTGTGGGCAGTGGTTGCTGTGGGCAGTGGTTGCTGTGGGCAGTGGTTGCTGTGGGCAGTGGTTGCTGTGGGTAGTGGTTGCTGTGGGTAGTGGTTGCTGTGGGTAGTGGTTGCTGTGGGCAGTGGTTGCTGTGGGTAGTGGTTGCTGTTGGCAGTGGTTGCTGTGGGCAGTGGTTGCTGTGGGCAGTGGTTGCTGTGGGTAGTGGTTGCTGTGGGCAGTGGTTGCTGTGGGTAGTGGTTGCTGTGGGTAGTGGTTGCTGTGGGCAGTGGTTGCTGTGGGCAGTGGTTGCTGTGGGTAGTGGTTGCTGTGGGTAGTGGTTGCTGTGGGCAGTGGTTGCTGTGGGCAGTGGTTGCTGTGGGCAGTGGTTGCTGTGGGCAGTGGTTGCTGTGGGTATTGGTTGCTGTGGGAAGTGGTTGCTGTGGGTCGGGGTTGCTGTGGGTAGTGTTGTAGTGGTTGCTGTGGGTAGTGGTTGCTGTGGGTAGTGGTTGCTGTGGGTAGTGGTTGCTGTGGGTAGTGGTTGCTGTGGGCAGTGGTTGCTGTGGGTAGTGGTTGCTGTGGGTAGTGGTTGCTGTGGGTAGTGGTTGCTGTGGGTAGTGGTTGCTGTGGGCAGTGGTTGCTGTGGGCAGTGGTTGCTGTGGGTAGTGGTTGCTGTGGGCAGTGGTTGCTGTGGGCAGTGGTTGCTGTGGGCAGTGGTTGCTGTGGGTAGTGGTTGCTGTGGGCAGTGGTTGCTGTGGGTAGTGGTTGCTGTGGGTAGTGGTTGCTGTGGGCAGTGGTTGCTGTGGGCAGTGGTTGCTGTGGGTAGTGGTTGCTGTGGGTAGTGGTTGCTGTGGGCAGTGGTTGCTGTGGGCAGTGGTTGCTGTGGGCAGTGGTTGCTGTGGGCAGTGGTTGCTGTGGGTAGTGGTTGCTTTGGGCAGTGGTTGCTGTGGGTAGTGGTTGCTGTGGGTAGTGGTTGCTGTGGGTAGTGGTTGCTGTGGGTAGTGGTTGCTGTGGGTAGTGGTTGCTGTGGGTAGTGGTTGCTGTGGGTAGTGGTTGCTGTGGGTAGTGGTTGCTGTGGGTAGTGGTTGCTGTGGGCAGTGGTTGCTGTGGGTAGTGGTTGCTGTGGGTAGTGGTTGCTGTGGGTAGTGGTTGCTGTGGGTAGTGGTTGCTGTGGGCAGTGGTTGCTGTGGGCAGTGGTTGCTGTGGGTAGTGGTTGCTGTGGGCAGTGGTTGCTGTGGGTAGTGGTTGCTGTGGGTAGTGGTTGCTGTGGGTAGTGGTTGCTGTGGGCAGTGGTTGCTGTGGGCAGTGGTTGCTGTGGGCAGTGGTTGCTGTGGGTAGTGGTTGCTGTGGGCAGTGGTTGCTGTGGGTAGTGGTTGCTGTGGGTAGTGGTTGCTGTGGGTAGTGGTTGCTGTGGGTAGTGGTTGCTGTGGGTAGTGGTTGCTGTGGGCAGTGGTTGGTGTGGGTAGTGGTTGCTGTGGGTAGTGGTTGGTGTGGGTAGTGGTTGCTGTGGGCAGTGGTTGCTGTGGGCAGTGGTTGCTGTGGGCAGTGGTTGCTGTGGGTAGTGGTTGCTGTGGGCAGTGGTTGGTGTGGGCAGTGGTTGCTGTGGGCAGTGGTTGCTGTGGGTAGTGGTTGCTGTGGGTAGTGGTTGCTGTGGGTAGTGGTTGCTGTGGGCAGTGGTTGCTGTGGGCAGTGGTTGCTGTGGGTAGTGGTTGCTGTGGGTAGTGGTTGCTGTGGGTAGTGGTTGCTGTGGGCAGTGGTTGCTGTGGGCAGTGGTTGCTGTGGGGAGTGGTTGCTGTGGGCAGTGGTTGCTGTGGGCAGTGGTTGCTGTGGGTAGTGGTTGCTGTGGGCAGTGGTTGCTGTGGGTAGTGGTTGCTGTGGGCAGTGGTTGCTGTGGGCAGTGGTTGCTGTGGGCAGTGGTTGCTGTGGGCAGTGGTTGCTGTGGGCAGTGGTTGCTGTGGGTGTTACACATATTTTATATCTTTGACAAGTCTAAAGTTGCTTTGTTTACTAACTTGATAAAAGTGATACTTGGGGAGGAAACTTAAAACGTTTCGGTCTAACCTGAGTTGTTTTGAGACCACTATCTACTGCACCTGACTGACCGTAGCTTTGATTCATTTTTTCCTAGGCCACATTTCTCTAGCTTGTATTATGTTTTTATATAAATATTATAGAATACCAGGTTGGTGAGAGACATTGTGACACTATCATGATTCATGAGATGTTTTCCTCGGGGAGTAGACTTTATCTGTCGACTACAGAGGTGACAACTGTCCTGGAGACTAAATTGTCGAGTTAATTATTAGATCTACCCTCCAACCTTGATAGATGACCAGTCTCTTAGCCAGATTTTTTATTTACTTCTGATTTCTTACCAAACATTGACCAATAGGAATAATGGAGTTGCTGGTCATGTCTTTTTTAAGTTCCTGTTGAACTTTATTATTGAAGGTTAACTTGTTGCAATTTCCCCATTGTTTTTTGTACTGATACTATTATTTCAGCTACAAATATTGTTACTATTACAGTGGACCCCCAGTTTACGATCACCTCCCAATGCGACCCATTATGTAAGTGTATTTATGTAAGTGCGTTTGTACGTGTATGTTTGGGGGTCTGAAATGGACTAATGTACTTCACAATATTCCTTATGGGAACAAATTCGGTCAGTACTGGCACCTGAACATACTTCTGGAGAGAAACATCGTAAACTGGGGGTCCACTGTACTACTGTTAAGCTTATTTAGGTAGGCACAAGTTGTTACATTTACATAGTTTTGTATTAATGTTGGTAGAATTACCCACAATATGTTAGGTAAAAGGACACAAGTGCAACTGATGTGACATTTTATTGTGGCAACGTTTCACTCTCCAGGAGCTTTATCAAGCTGTGTGTGTACGGCTTGACCAAGTTCCTTGAGAGTGAAACGTTGCCACAATAGTTAGTTTTGTAGAGTCAGGGTGCACCCACAGGCTGGGTATGGGGTGCACCCACAGGCTGGGTATGGGGTGCACTCACAGGCTGGGTATGGGGTGCACTCACAGGCTGGGTATGGGGTGCACCCACAGGCTGGGTATGGGGTGCATCTGCTATATGCGTTCATAATGCATATAGCACATTCTCCAGTTGTGTTCTTAACCTTCCTAAAACATATAAAACTATTTAAAATATAATGATGAAAATCAACAATGGAGAAGCAATTCCAGACGATCTTTTAGTTTCTCTTGGACGAGTATCAAGTCAGACCAAGGGTCAAAAAGTATAATAGACCACAAGACGGGTCGTAAAAACCATGGATGGTGGGGGGGAGGGGTGAAATTACCAAGAACGTCAGTCGACCAAGTTTCAAAAAACAGTAGTAGTGGTATAGACAGCAGCAGCAGCAATAGTAGTAGTAATAATAACAATAGTAGTGATAAATGGTTTTAAACTGACAAGTTGAAGACTGAGACAATTATGCAGCATATGGAAATCTTTATTGAAGAAAAGTTTCGCCACACAGTGGCTTCATCAGTCCAATACAAAGCAGAAAGGTGTAAGGAGAGGAGTAGTTTGAGGTAATCAGTCCCTCAGCCTAGAGTCGATGTGTTCAGTACATCTGTCTTGTAGAAAGTACAGCATAGAGCCGTAGAAGTGGCTCATATACTGTAGTCAGGTAAGTGGAAGCAGGAGGCAGCGGGGTCATAGTGGGACCATCCAGTAGTGTAAGTAGGTGTTCGTCCGAAGGTTTAAAACCATTTATCACATCTGTCAGACACTGCAACATCATGGGATCTTGATTGTTATACAAGGAATTCTTCAACACTTGTCCAACCTTTGGACGTAGACCTACTTACACTATGACCCCGCCGCCTCCTGCTTCCACTCACTTGACCACAGTATATAAGCCACTTCTCCGTCCCTATGCTGTACTTTCTACAAGGGTGATGGACTGAACACATCGACTCCAGGCTAAGTGACTGATTACTTCAAACTCCTCTCTTTGCAATTTTCTCTGTATGGGACTGATGAAGTCACTGTGTGGCAAAACGTTTCTTCAATAAAGATTCCCATAAGTTGCACAAGTGTTTCAATCTTCAACAATAGTAGTATTGGAAGCACTGGTAAGATTTGCAGTAATACTAATGGTGGTAATGGTGTTAGTATTAGTATTAACAATAATAGAAGTGCTGGTAGTCAGTCTAACAGTAAGCCCTGGTAGGAGTGGAGGCAGTAGTAACATTAACATACCTGGTGGTAGGGTTCATACATCACAAGGCATCGTGACCCTTACAGCCAAGATTTCTTAGTTAAATGGACACAAATGCTACTAATGTGACATATTATTGTGGCACAAATATCTATGGTATTTGGCCTTAGGGATCTACTATAACTAATCACCTTAAACCATTAATAACCCAAAAAAATTCTGCTGTGTGTTGATCAATTCCTGCGCTAGACAACACCTCCACTCTTCGCAATAAAGCGAACAGAACCCTCGGCTTTATATCAAGAAGTATTAATAATAGGAGTCCTCAGGTTGTTCTTCAACTTTATATATCCTTGGTTAGGTCTCATCTAGACTATGCTGCACAGTTTTGGTCACCGTATTACGGAATGGATAAAAATACTCTGGAAAGCGTACAAAGGAGGATGACAAAGTTGTTCCCATGTATCAGAAACCTTCCCTATGAGGATAGACTGAGGCCCTGAATCTGCACTATGAGGATAGACTGAGGCCCTGAATCTGCACTATGAGGATGGACTGAGACCCTGAATCTGCACTCTATAGACAGGCGATGGAGCCGGGTCACCATATGGAGAAGACCCGGGCTGGAAGTACCGGCGAACCTCTAATGAATGAATGAATGACAGGCGATGAATTAGGGGGGATATGATTGAGGTGTATAAATGGAAAACAGGAATAAAGGGGATGTAAATAGCGTACTAAAAATATCTAGCCTAGACAGGACTCGCAGCAATGGTTTCAAGTTGGAAAAATTCAGATTCAGGAAGGATATAGGAAAGCACTGGTTTGTTAATAGAGTTGTGGATGAGTGAAACAAACTCCCGAGTACAGTTATAGAAGCTAAAACGTTGTGTAGTTTTAAAAAAAGGTTAGATAAATGCATGAGTGGGTGTGGGTGAGTTTGAGTTGGACCTGACTAGCTTGTGCTACTAGGTCAGATGCCGTGCTCCTTCCTTAAGTGAATGTGACCTGACTTAACTACGTTAGAGGATTGGCTTAAGCCGGTGGGAGACTTGGACCTGCCTCGCATGGGCCAGTAGGCCTGCTGCAGTGTTCCTTCTTGAACTTACTTAATATACAAAATATGCACTCTTATTGTACTTACTATATACACAGAACCTTTAACTCAAGTACAAACCCTCCTCTCAAACTACTACTTTCTAGAGAGTGCAGATTCAGGGACCTCAGTATCCTCATAGGGAAGATTTCTGATACATGAGATCAACTTTGACATACAAAAGAGGATGACAAAGTTGATCCCATGTATCAGAAATCTTCCCTATGAGGATAGACTGAGGTCTCTGAATCTGCACTCTCTAGAAAGGCTTAGAATTAGGGGGGATATGATCGAGGTGTATAAATGGAAAATAGGAATAAATAAAGGGGATGTAAATAACGTGCTGAAAATATCTAGCCTAGGCAGGACGCGCAGCTATGGTTTTAAGTTGGAAAAATTCAGATTCAGGAAGGATATAGGAAAGTACTGGTTTGGTAATAGAGTTGTGGATGAGTGGAACAAACTCCCGAGTACAGTTATTGAGGCTAAAACGTTGTGTAGTTTTAAAAATAGGTTAGATAAATACATGAGTGGGTGTGGGTGGGTGTGAGTTGGACCTGACTAGCTTGTGCTACTAGGTCAGTTGTCGTGTTCCTTCCTTAAGTGAATGAGACCTGACCTGACTAGGTTGGGGCATTGGCTTAAGCCAGTAGGAGACTTGGACCTGCCTCGCATGGGCCAGTAGGCCTGCTGCAGTGTTCCTTCCTTCTTATGTTCTTATGTACTTAATAGCTATAACAGAACACAAAGTTACAACACTCGCATCCCTCGTGTCCCTGTGGGAATTTATTCGGTCCCCAAAATTCCAGGGACCGGGTTCACTGTAGTTTCATCCACCATAACAAACACCAGATGACTGAGGCGGTGGGTTTGTTACTTGATAAATTTACCCTTTATGGAAGCTCTTAACCCTTAAATGGTACAAACGTATATATACGTTTTTTCAACATCTGAAAGTATGTAAAAAAATGTAGATCTTCTTTTTTGTTTTACATTTGAAAACGTGTAAAAAACTTTTATCTACTTTTTTTTTGTTATATTTGAAAATATGTAAAAAAAAAAGCAGATCTACTTTTGTAGCTGCGAATTTGAACGTCGATCTGTTTGGACCGTTTAAGGTTAAGTAGGATTAAGCTGTTAGTAACTAATATTAGAATTAATAATGTAGCCTTAGACCTTGATATAGGTAGGCTTAGACCTTGATGTAGGCCTAGACCTTAATATAGGTAGCCTTAGACCTTGATATAGGCTTAGACCTTGATATAGGAAGGCATAGACCTTGATTTAGGCTTAGACCTTACCCATTCAAGGCTGGCGACATTGCAGACCTGGAGAATGTACAAAGAACTTTCACGGCACATAAGTACACTAAGGCACCTAAATTACTGGGAACGGTTGAAAATCCTTGATCTGTATTCCCTGGAACACAGGCGAGAGAGATGCATGATAATATACACTTGGAAGGTCCTGGAGGGATTGGTACCAAACTTGCACACGAAAATCACTCCCTATGACAGCAAAAGTCTCGGCAGGAGATGTAACATTCCCTCGATGAAAAGCAACCGCACCACCAGTACACTATGAGACAACACACTAAGTGTCTGGGGCCCAAGACTGTTCAGTCGCCTCCCAGCATACATAAGGGGGATTACCAATAGACCCCTGGCTGTCTTCAAGACCCCTGGCTGTCAACAAGACCCCTGACTGTCAACAAGACCCCTGGCTGTCTTCAAGAAGGCAATGGACAGGCACCTAAAGTTAGTACCTGACCAACTGGGCTGTGGTTAATACGTCAGGTTGTGTAACAGCCTGGGTGATCAGACCCTGATCCACCATGAAGCCTGGTCTCAGACCGAGCCACGGGGGCATTTACCCCCGGAACCCTGTCCAAGTAAACTCCAGGTACAGTGAACTATGAACCCCCAGCTTGAAGGGAGGCTGGAGGGGGTCTGACACCAGCATGTTCTTCTAGACTAGCCCCTCAAGGAAGGTTCCTTGATGCTGGTGAGGGGCACTTGATCCAAGGCCCCTCAAGGAAGGTTCCTTGATGCTGGTGAGGGGCACTTGATCCAAGGCCCCTCAAGGAAGGTTCCTTGATGCTGGTGAGGGGCTCTTGATCCAAGGCCCCTCAGGGGAGGCTCCTTGATGCTGGGGAGGGGCTCTTGATCCAAGGCCCCTCAGGGGAGGCTCCTTGATGCTGGGGAGGGGCTCTTGATCCAAGGCCCCTCAGGGGAGGCTCCTTGATGCTGGGGAGGGGCTCTTGATCCAAGGCCCCTCAAGGAAGGTTCCTTGATGCTGGTGAGGGGCTCTTGATCCAAGGCCCCTCAAGGAAGGTTCCTTGATGCTGGTGAGGGGCTCTTGATCCAAGGCCCCTCAAGGAAGGTTCCTTGATGCTGGTGAGGGGCTCTTGATCCAAGGCCCCTCAAGGAAGGTTCCTTGATGCTGGTGAGGGGCTCTTGATCTTGGGAATTGAATCTGTGCTCCAGTTCCCTGAATGAATACCGTCCATCCCCCTCCACAGGTGCTGTATAATCCTACGGGTTTAGCGCTTCACCATTATTATAATAATAGTGTCTCCATTAATATTGCTTAAGGAATACTCATTGAATTCAGGGATCTTTAAGGTGGAGGCAGGGATACTAATACCATCTTTAAGGTGGAGGCAAGGATACTAATACCATCTTTAAGGTGGAGGCAGGGATACTAATACCATCTTTAAGGTGGAGGCAGGGATACTAATACCATCTTTAAGGTGGAGGCAAGGATACTAATACCATCTGAATACTTGCAGGAATAAGTCCTTCACTGCACGTGGTATCTTGAAGAGAGGGACCAGAGGTATCTAGGTTTGCTTAGGCAGAATCAGGGGATTTCTAGTAGCATATTCTCTACCTCCAAGTAAGTCAGTCCTTTGTGCATGTAGTTAGGAATTTCTTGCAAGGTTAATTTACATATGGAAATGTGTCCTAAAAGCCATTTGTGAGATTGAGATGACTAATTTCAGGGTGTCTGTGTCTACAGTCTTCAAGAAGGTACTGGACAGGCATCTAAAGTCAGTACCTGACCAGCTGGGCTGTGGTTTGTACGTCGGGTTGCATGCGGCCAGCAGTAACAGCCTGATTGATCAGACCCTGAGCCACCACGAGGCCTTGTCACAGACCGGGCCACGGGAGCGTTGACCCCTGAAACCCTCTCCAGGTAAACTCGAGGTATACATTACGCACTAGGGTGAGTATCACACAAGGAGGCTCCATACACAATTTCCACAGATACAATGCCCCAAGATCTGGAATTCATTGCCTGAACCAGCAAAAGGTTCTCTGTCACTCAGTTTACAACTGTTATTAAAAGTCCCCATCTCTTAAATATAACTATACAGATCATAGAACCAGTTTGAAACTACTCCAGGAATCCCAGTTAACTTAACATCAATAAATCAATTTACAGTATCAATACACACTTAAAATTGTACTGTTGTAAATTGTGCTAATTGTAATAATTTTTTTGCTACTTCTCAACTATAAATTTTATTAATTAAAATTTTTTGAATACATTAAAATTCACCACTGCAAAACTTATGTTTAGTCTTAAGTAGTGTGCAAACATTATAATTAACCTGCCCAAAATGCTCATACATGCTGGTGGCTCTGTGTTTAACAATAGTTTATTACATGTAAACTACACACTGTATACTGTGCTAAGAAATAATAATTTTATTTTGAAAATCAGCTATTATTACCAAGATAGTGGACTGGTGTGGGTGGCATCCTGGGTGTTAGTGGACTGGTGTGGGTGGCATCCTGGGTGTTAATGGACTGGTGTGGGTGGCATCCTGGGTGTTAGTGGACTGGTGTGGGTGGCATCCTGGGGGACAATATAAACCTAATTTGCCAGAAATGCTTTGTATAACCAGGGACTTTATATAATATATCAGTGATGTCACATATGGTCTGTATAAGTTGTATCATGAACTTGTAGAAATAAAGATTATTATTACTTAACAAACATAGGGAAGAAGTAGCAGCAGGAACATGTAAGAATATTTCAGAATATTTGGTAATGTCTCCATGGGGAAGTGGAACAGAGTTCTTCGTCTGTAAGTCATGAATGTCATAAGAGGCAACTAAAATGCCAGGAGCAAGGAGCTGATAACTCCTCCTCCTCTATATAATACTAAATTTAAAAAGAGAAACTTAAGTTTTTCTTTTTGAGCCACCCAGCCTCAGTGGGATATGGCTGGCTTGTTGAAAGATGATGATGATTTGGTAATGTGGCTACTCATTATTTGACACATTTCATTATGATGGATAGTGAAGGTGCTAGTTACTATCTATGATGTTCTACTTAATATTCTCGTACAGTTTTAATTTCCATGTCATGCTTTGTATGGCTCTAAAGTTTAAGGTGAGTTTGCATTGCATACTTGAGGCAGATACAGCAGCTGAGAAGTGACCACCCCAACCTGCACTACCACACTGCTACATACAGTTATCATACATAGTGTAAATTACCCACCATAACCCCCCAAAAATTAGTGATTTATTTCCATTGTGGTCTTTGTTTTCCATTAGGATCCTTGATTCCCATTGGGTTCTTGATTTTCATTATACAGTGGACCCCTGGTTTTCATCCGGTGCAGAACTCGTACAATTCGGATTTCGAGCACTTTTGGCAAAATTTCCCCTGGGTTTTGTATGTCTGCTTGGAAATCGTCTGTTTCAGACGTGTCCGCCTGGGCCGCTCATGCGTTCATGACTCACTCTTGGGCACATTAAATGTCTTATTTTACATTAATATAGATATTTTCATTAATCCATCTATTATATTTTCTTCAAAATTATATAAGAAATACGTTACATAGCATATAAACATGCAGTGTTTATATGCTATCGAGGGGTGGTAGTCAGTAGAGGGGAAAACATTGTTTTCTCTGGTTCAGCATTAGAGAAAACCGTATGAATCTGCGTCTGGCCCAGTCACCACCCGTAATACATAACACTTTTGTTTACAATTCTCGGCATGAATTATTCATTACTTCTCCCTTTGTTTGTGATGACATTTTAAGGTACTAGTTGTCAGAAACGATTAAACTCAGTGAACATGGTATGTCGATGGTAATAATATGGCTTTGGGTCGCAGTGTAGGTGGCCAGTAGGTGCAGCCCAGGCTACACCTACCAGCTACCTACACTGACTTCCTTCAAATAAATACTACTCACCTCTCGCCCTACATTAAGACTACAAATACAGTGGACCCTCGACTTACGATATTAATTCGTTCCAGAAGGCTGTTCGGGCGCCGTTACCGAATGAATTTGCTCCCTTAAGGATTATTGTAAATTAGATTAGTCTGTATCAGACCCCCAAAAATACACTTACAAAAGCACTTGCAAAAATACACTTACATAATTGTTCGAGTTGGGAGCTAATCGTAAGTCGGGGGTCCACTGTATTTTAAGGTAAGTAATGAATGTACAGTGGACCCTCGACCAATGGTATTAATCCATTCCTGAGAGCTCATCGTTAATCGAAATTATCGTTAGTCAAGTTAATTTTCCCCATAAGAAATAATGGAAATCAAATTAATCCGTGCAAGACACCCAAAAGTATTGAAAAAAAAATTTTTTACCACATGAAATATTAATTTTAATACACACAAACTGAAGGAGACATGTACAATTACATGACACTTACCTTTATTGAAGATCTGGTGATGATTGATGGGATGGGAGGACGGGGGACTGTGGATGGTGTTAGTGTTTAGAAGGGGAATCCCCTTCCATTAGGACTTGAGGTGTCAAGTCCTTGTCCGGGGTTACTTCCCTTCTTCTTTTAATGCCACTAGGACCAGCTTGAGAGTCACTGGACCTCTGTCGCACAACATATCTGCCCGGTGGCCTGGTGGCTAAAGCTCCTGCTTCACACACGGAGGGCCAGGATTCGATTCCCGGCGGGTGGAAACATTTCGACACGTTTCCTTACACTATTGTCCTGTTCACCTAGCAGCAAATAGGTACCTGGGTGTTAGTCGACTGGTGTGGGTCGCATCCTGGGGGACAAGATTGAGGACCCCAATGGAAATAAGTTAGACAGTCCTCGATGACGCACTGACTTTCTTGGGTTATCCTGGGTGGCTAACCCTCCGGGGTTAAAAATCCGAACGAAATCTTATCTTATTTTATCATAGAGGCCTGTACCTCCGGTTCCTTTATGACATTCCTAAAGTGTTTCACAGCATTGTCAGTGTCACAGTTAAACACTTGTTCAGGTTTCAGTTCTTCACTCTCTATGTACCCCTTGAATTCCTGCACATATTTTTCAGCTGCTTTTTGGTCCAAACTGGCAGCCTCACCATGCCTTATCACACTATGTATGCCACTACGATTCTTAAATCTCTCAAACCAACCTTTGCTGGCCTTAAATTCACTCACATCACCACTAGTTGCAGGCATTTTTCTAATTAAATCCTCATGCAACTTCCTAGCCTTTTCACATATGATCGCTTGAGAGATGCCATCTCCTGCTATCTGTTTTTCGTTTATCCACACCAATAACAGTCTCTCAACATCATCTATCACTTGCGATCTCAGTTTCGAAAACATAGTTGCACCTTTGGCAAGAACAGCTTCCTTGATTGCCATTTTCTTGGCCACAATAGTAGCGATGGTTGATTGGGGTTTTGTGTACAACCTGGCCAGCTCGGAGACACACACTCCACTTTCATAGCAATGATCTCTTTCTTCATATCCATAGTAATTCTCACCCTTTTTGCTGTAGGGTTGGCACTAGAAGCTTTCTTGGGGCCCATGGTGACTTATTTTGCAGGTGCAATCACTAAAAACGCTGTGATAATATGAAATGTTCCGATTGTATGTTCGGATGGGACCGCGGTGGCTGGCTGGCTTGTAAACACTGGCCACAAGTGGACACGTCTCAGACGGAACGAATTGTGTTGGTCAAGTTTTTTAGCGCTAGTCGAGGCAAAATTTTTGCGTTAAAATGTATCGCTAGTCAGATTTAACATTAGACGATGCCATCATTGGTCGAGGGTCCACTGTACTGTGTATGTACAGTAGGGCCTCGCTTTACAGCATTCCACTAATACGGCGATTTCAAATTATAACCAAAACTTTCTATATGGTGATGGTCTTTTAAATACGGCTCGAGCCACCCTGTTTGTTTACATTCTCCGTGAGCACCTCTCTCTATTATGTAATAATAATCACTCTTGGGCACCTTCAATGTCCTGTTTTACATCAGTATAGACATTTTCATTAATCCATCTATGATATTTTCTTCAAAATTATGTATATAAAAAACACGTTACATATCATATAAACATGCTGTTTATATGCTATGGAGGTGTGGTTGTCAGGCGGAGGGAAAACATTACGTAACACTAATAATAATCACTCTTGGGCACATTAGATGTCTTATTTTATGTTAACATAGACATTTTCATTAATCCATCTATGATATTTTCTTCAAAATTATATAAGAAACATATTACATAGCATATAAACATACTGTTTATATGCTATGGAGGTGTGGTAGCTGGGCGGAGGGAAAACATTAAGTCACTCCCCTTAATACATAATGCTTTTGTTTACAATTCTCGGCATGAATTATTCTCCCTTTGTTTATGATGACACGTAAAGGTAGTTGATAGAAACGATTAAACTCAGTTGCAGTGTCAGACACTGCAACTTCTTGGGATCTTAATACTTGGGAATTGTTCGCTTGCCTAACCTTTGGGCATGACTTACTTCCACATTGGTCAAATGTGACACCACCTACGACTGCTGCACCTCTCCTGCCTAGGGTGTATAAACTACTTCTCTGCAGATATGCTGTATTCTTTTCAAGATTGATGGACTGACCACATCGACTCAATGCTGAGGGACTGATTACCTCAAACTCCTCCTGTTCTTCACCATTCTCCTTTGTATGGACTGATGAAGCCACCGTGTGGCAAAACGTTTCCTTAATAAAGATACCCAAGAGTTGCACATGTCTAATTTATCAACTGTAATCCTTGAAATATTGTGCCTAGTTTCCTACACAGTCTTGCTATATCAAGGTCTCTGGGTATTTAGAACAATAAATAAACTTGAACATTGCACTCATTACAATGTTGAACTAACAATAAAATATTTACGTTTGATGTACCTTTGAGTTCCGAGTTTTTTTTTTTTTGTCTGGTGCTTGCCTGATGGACCAGGCTGTTGCTGGCTGGTGGATATATAATTCTTCTGACTTTCAAAAGCCATCTTCAGTTATGACTTCACCTGAAAATCCCTTTTACAACAGAAAACAATTTTTTGTTGGGTCCCTGGTCATGTTGACGTACAGGGCAATGAACAGGCAGACACTGCTGCGCGGTCAGCAGTACATGACCTACCAGTTTCATATAGAGGTATTCCATTTACGGACTATTTTGCTGCAATATCTTCCCACCTTCACACCCATTGGCAACAAACTTCAATCTTTTAAACCGAGTATAGGTTACTGGCCGTCTTATCACCAGTGTCGAGGTTGGGAGACTACTCTCTCCCGTCTTCGCATTGGCCATACTCGTCTTACTCATGGATATCTCGTGGAGAGGCGCCCTGCTCCTCTCTGTGAGAATTGCCAAGCTCCATTATCAGTCAGCCACATTCTGTTGAACTGCCCACTTTATCAATGAGCACGCAGAATTTACCTCCGTCGTCATCTTCGCTCCGCTGCTCTCTCTTTACCTTCCCTTCTCGCTGATGGACCCACCTTTCATCCGGACTCTCTCATTGACTTTTTGACAACAACTGACTTACTTCACAAATTCTGATACCTTCAGCCCTTTCTACTTCAATCTCTTGCTACCCTCTACCCCCATACTATCCCCTGCCCCGCTGTTTTCTGTAACCTACTGATCATCCCTCCTCCCTTCTGCCATCCAATACCCTCACTTCCTTCCCTACCCTGCAGCGCTGTATAGCCCTTGTGGCTTAGCGCTTCTTTTTGATTATAATAATAATAACAGAAAACAATTAATGTGGAGGAATCTACCCACTACATAAATATTAACCCAATAGAAGTAAGTCACTTTCACATTACAGTGGAACCCTGAGTTTTGTACTGCCTCCAACTCCAACAATTATGTAAGTGTATTATGTATTATGTAAGTGCTTTTGTAAGTGTATTTTTGGGGGTCTGAAACGGACTAATCTAATTTACATTATTTCTTATGGGAACAAATTTGTTCAGTAACAGCACTAACAGCCTTCTGGAACGAACTATGTATGAAACTCGGGGTACCATTGTATTTTATTATTCAAGTCAATTTCTTCATATGTTAGTATGTAAGACAATTGCTATCAGCCCAAACTTATGTAATGTTAGTAATAATTGTAGAATTACTGACAAAATGTTAGGTAAATGGACACAGTTGTAACTAAAGTGACATTTTATTGTGGCAATGTTGACCTCTCCAGGAGTCAAGTGTTGCTACAATGTTGACCTCTCCAGGAGTCAAGTGTTGCTACAATGTTGACCTCTCCAGGAGTCAAGTGTTGCTACAATGTTGACCTCTCCAGGAGTCAAGTGTTGCTACAATATTGACCTCTCCAGGAGTCAAGTGTTGCTACAATGTTGACCTCTCCAGGAGCCAAGTGTTGCTACAATGTTGACCTCTCCAGGAGTCAAGTGTTGCTACAATGTTGACCTCTCCAGGAGCCAAGTGTTGCTACAATGTTGACCTCTCCAGGAGCCAAGTGTTGCTACAATGTTGACCTCTCCAGGAGTCAAGTGTTGCTACAATGTTGACCTCTCCAGGAGCCAAGTGTTGCTACAATGTTGACCTCTCCAGGAGCCAAGTGTTGCTACAATGTTGACCTCTCCAGGAGCCAAGTGTTGCTACAATGTTGACCTCTCCAGGAGTCAAGTGTTGCTACAATGTTGACCTCTCCAGGAGCCAAGTGTTGCTACAATGTTGACCTCTCCAGGAGTCAAGTGTTGCTACAATGTTGACCTCTCCAGGAGCCAAGTGTTGCTACAATGTTGACCTCTCCAGGAGTCAAGTGTTGCTACAATGTTGA
The DNA here is from genome assembly GCF_038502225.1 of Cherax quadricarinatus. NCBI lineage: Eukaryota > Metazoa > Arthropoda > Malacostraca > Decapoda > Parastacidae > Cherax > Cherax quadricarinatus. Next base: position 59,414,937 of record NC_091299.1, read on the forward strand.
CCTCTCCAGGAGCCAAGTGTTGCTACAATGTTAACCTCTCCAGGAGCCAAGTGTTGCTACAATGTTAACCTCTCCAGGAGCCAAGTGTTGCTACAATGTTGACCTCTCCAGGAGTCAAGTGTTGCTACAATGTTGACCTCTCCAGGAGCCAAGTGTTGCTACAATGTTAACCTCTCCAGGAGCCAAGTGTTGCTACAATGTTGACCTCTCCAGGAGTCAAGTGTTGCTACAATGTTGACCTCTCCAGGAGCCAAGTGTTGCTACAATGTTAACCTCTCCAGGAGCCAAGTGTTGCTACAATGTTAACCTCTCCAGGAGCCAAGTGTTGCTACAATATAATGTCACATTAGTTACAACTGTGTCCATTTACCTAACATTGTGTAATGTCTAAAGAAATATTTTGAACCCACGTACTAATGGCAGTTCCCTAAATACCATCAATAACATTACTTGGCAGTGTCAAGAGGAACACTGTTGATTACCACCAGCAACTGCAGTGACAACAAACATCAACTTACTAGTCACTGTACATCACTACTGATGAAGTCACTGACAGGAGAAAGAAAACCTGCTAACTTGATGACTGAACATATCTTGAAGAACAACAACAACAACACAAGACAAGTAAGAATTTATTGAACTTTGTCCGTATAACACAGAATAATGAACACAGTTGACTGTGCCATAATATGGTCATATGATAAATATAAAATGTTGATATAGAAAAAGATAGTTAAGTCACTGTAACTGGCATTGCTGATTACATAAAAATATTCCACAACGTAAATGCATACAGCAGTAAGTCAGTTAAGTCAGTGTGATGTACTTACACTGTGTGTTGGTATTATTTAAGTCAGTTAAGTCAGTGTGATGTACTTACACTGTGTGTTGGTATTATTTAGGTATTTTGTATACTCATGTAATAATAACATAATATGGTAAGGTTAAAGAATGTGACATTTTGGTGTTGGGTGTATTAGGATTCTTAACTGAAGTTATTATGTGTGAATATAAAAGAATATTGTGTATCCACCGTGGCCCAGTCTGTGACCAGGCCTCGTGGTGGATCAGAGCCTGACCAACCAGGCTGTTACTGCTGGTCGCACATAAATTGACGTACTAACCATAGCCCGGTTGGTCAGGTACTGACTTTAGGTGCAGCACCTTCTTGAAGACAGTCAGGGCTCTGTTTGTAATCCCACTTGTGTGTTTACAAGCCTCAAATTTTTTATTTTAAATCCTAAGATCAAATTAGTCAGTCTAAATGCTTGATTTATGAATGAGAATTTATTGGTATTTGAAAGTTTTTTAGTGACACACTTTATAGTGTTCAGCTTATGTTGAATACTATAAAGTGGATCAGCATAAACCCATATTTGAATTAAAATGACATTTATCATCTGTCAAAGACCCAAAGAATGTAGCACTGGAAGAAGGAGTCAGGGGCCCCTACAGGAGTATAGGAGGAGCATCATGGTGGCAAGCTGGTAACATGAGCATGATGTGTTGTTGGAGTGTGAGCAAGGCAATATTTACAAAGCGATTCAGGGAAAGCAGTTATCTGAACTTGAATCCTGGAAGTGTGAAGCACAGTGCCTGCACTCTGAAGGATGAACAGGGATATTGTAGTTCTGGAGGAGTGAAGTACAGTGCCTGCACTCTGAAGGATGAACAGGGATATTATAGTTCTGGAGGAGTGAAGTACAGTGCCTGCACTCTGAAGGATATATGGGGATAATACAATTTAGAGGGTCATTTGAGGCATACTGTTAGCATGCTTCTTGCATGCTAACATTGAGTGATGTTGAAAATGTTTAGCTTCATGGTCATCCCATCTCAGTGGGAGATGGGTTGTGTTAAAAAAAAAAGGTGTTGTGAGGTTTATTGGAAATTTTGGTTTGCTTGAGCCTGGCCTGTCAGGCACCCCAGGGTTAAGCTCATGTTATGAGTTGTCACATTATATAAGAACATAATAAAGAAGGAACACTGCAACAGGCCTACTGGCCTGTAAGGCAGGTCCAATTCCCCCACTGGCTTAAGCCAATGCTTTGATCTAGTGAGGTCAGACATGTCACTTAAGGGAGGAGCACGGCATCCGACCTTATAGCACAAGCTAGTCAGGTCTACCTCACACCCACTCGTGTATTTATCCAACCTATTTTTAAAACTATACATCATCTTAGATTTTATGATGGTACTCAGGAGTTTGTTCCACTCATCCACAACTCTGTTACCGAACCAGTGCTTTCCTATATCTTTCCTGAATCTGAATTTTTCCAATTTAAAACCATTGCTGCGAGTCCTGTCTATTTTAGACATATTTAGCATGCCATTTACATCCCTTTTATTAATTCCTGTTTTCCACTTATACACCTGAATCATCTCCCCCCCCTCTAATTCTGCACCTTTCTAGAGAGTGCAGATTCAGGGCCCTCAGTCTATCCTCATGGGGAAGATTTCTGATACATGGGATCAACTTTGTCATCCTCCTCTGTACGTTTTCCAGTGCATTTATATCCATTCTGTAATACGGTGACCAAAACTGTGCAGCATAATCTAAATGAAGCCTAACCAAAGATATATAAAATTGAAGAACAACCTGATGACTTCTATTATCTATACTTCTTGCTATGAAGCCAAGGATTTTGTTAGCTTTATTGCAAACACTTATGCACTGTTGTCTTGGTTTCAGATTACTGCTAACCAAAACTCCTAAATCCTTTTCGCAATCTGTAATATTAAGATCTACATTATTTAGTTTATATGTGGCATGGTTATTGTCCTGTCCAACATTTAGAACTTTGCATTTGTCTATATTAAACTGCATCTGCCACTTCTCCAACCACTGCATCAGTCTATTCAAGTCATCCTGGAGTGCTCTAGTGTCCTCATTAGACTGAATTGGATGGCCTATTTTGGTGTCAGCAAATTTGCTTGTGTCACTATTTATTCCCTTGTCTGTGTCATTTATGTAGACTGTGAACAAGGGGCCCAACACTGACTCCTGTGGAACACCGGTTGTGATGTGCCACCATTCTGATTTCTCCCCATTAATGCAAACTCTCTGATGCCTATTTGTCAACCATGCCTCTACCCAGGAAAAAATTTCTCCTATTCCGTGTGCCTTAAGTTTTCTCAACAGCCTCTGATGTGGAACTCTATTGAAAGCCTTACTAAAGTCCATATACACAATATCATATTCAGTACCACGATCTACCTCCTCAAATACCTTAGTGAAGAAAGTTAGTAAATTCGTTAGACAGGAACGCCCCTTTGTAAAACCGTTCTGAGATTCATTAATCAATTTATGCATTTCAAGATGGCTATGAATTGCTTTGGCAATTATTGATTCCATAAATTTGCCAACTATGGAGGTAAGGCTTATTGGTCTATAGTTCGAAGCTAAGGACCTGTCACCTGCCTTGTAAATAGGTGTTACATTTGCCATTTAACACCTGTCTGGCACTATGCAGTTTGTAGTGATATATTGAAAAGATTAGCCAAAGGTATGCTAAGTTCCTATTTACATGCATTTAAAACCATTGCAAACAGCTCATCAGGACCTGGGGATTTGTTAGGCTTTAATTTCTCTATTTGTCTGAGGACCATGTCACTGGTTACACTAATCATACATAGTTTATTATCGTCCTTTTCTACATAATTTATTATTTCTTAAATTTTGCTAGTATCTTCCTGAATAAAAACTGAGAGGAAGTAGGTATTGAAAAGTTCACATGTTTTCTTATCACTGTCAGTGATCTGACCTGAGTTACTCTTAAGTGGGCCTATCTTGTCCCTAATCTTACTTCTGTATACCTGAAAGAACCCTTTTGGGTTAGTCTTCGAATCCCTTGCAACTTGAACCTCATAATCCCATTTTGCTTTTCTTATTCCTTTTTTTTATTTCTCTCTCTAACTGAATATATTGATTCTTAATTGCCCTCCCCCTCTTTTGATATGCCTATATATGCCTCTCTTTTGACCAATGAGATGTTTTAATCTATTGTTTATCCATTTGGGATCATTGTTTTTTTTTTTGTTTTTTTTCAACAAGTCGGCCGTCTCCCACCGAGGCAGGGTGACCCAAAAAAAGAAAGAAAATCCCCGAAAAGAAAACACTTTCATCATCATTCAACACTTTCACCACACTCACACATTATCACTGCTTTTGCAGAGGTGCTCAGGATACAACAGTTTAGAAGCATATACATATAAAGATAGACAACATATCCCTCCAAACTGCCAATATCCCAAACCCCTCCTTTAAAGTGCAGGCATTGTACTTCCCATTTCCAGGACTCAAGTCCGACTATATGAAAATAACCGGTTTCCCTGAATCCCTTCACTAAATATTACCCTGCTCACACTCCAACAGATCGTCAGGATCATTGTTGTTAGATCTAATTTCCCTACTTGGGACAAAAGTTGTCTGGGCAGCCAGCACTATGCTCTGAAATATGTCATATTGGCAACCAACTCTACCTACCTGACACATAGTAAGGGCATCCCAATTTAGCCCACCCAGGTAATTTTTCATACCCATGAAGTTGACCAAACAGAAATCTGGGACAGCGACTTGATTGGAGTTATCTGGATAGTATTGGGGTAGAGCCCTACCCCAATATTTGTGTTATTCAGTACTGTAGAAACATAGGGATTGAGTTGGATATGGGAATCTATAAAATTACCTAAAATCAATAATAAATTAAAAGTTGCTGTGCAAACAATTACCCATTCCAGTGGCAGACAACACACCCCAGAACTTGAACTTATTTATTTATTAACACAACGGCCAATTCCCACCAAGGCAGGGTGGCCCGAAAAAGAAAAACTTTCATCATTCACTCCATCACTGTCTTGCCAGAAGGGTGCTTTACACTACAGTTTTTAAACTGCAACATTAACACCCCTCCTTCAGAGTGCAGGCACTGTACTTCCCATCTCCAGGACTCAAGTCCGGCCTGCCGGTTTCCCTGAACCCCTTCATAAATGTTACTTTGCTTACACTCCAACAGCACGTCAAGTATTAAAAATCATTTGTCTCCATTCACTCCTATCAAATACGTTCAGGCATGCTTGCTGGAAGTCCAGGCCCCTCGCACACAAAACCTCCTTTACCCCCCTCCCTCCAACCCTTCCTAGGCTGACCCCTACCCTGCCTTCCCTCCACTACAGATTGATACATTCTCAAAGTCATTCTGTTTCATTCCATTCTCTCTACATGTCCAAACCACCTCAACAACCTTTCCTCAGCCCTCTGGACAACAGTTTTGGTAATCCCAAACCTCCTCCTAACTTCCAAACTACGAATTCTCTGCATTATATTCACACCACACATTGCCCTCAGACATGACATCTCCACTGCCTCCAGCCTTCTCCTCGCTGCAACATTCATCACCCATGCTTCACACCCATATAAGAGTGTTGGTAAAACTATACTCTCACACATTCCCCTCTTTGCCTCCAAGGACAAAGTTCTTTGTCTCCACAGACTCCTAAGTGCACCACTTACCCTTTTCCCCTCATCAGTTCTATGATTCACCTCATCTTTCATAGACCCATCCGCTGACACGTCCACTCCCAAATATCTGAATACATTCACCTCCTCCATACTCTCTCCCTCCAATCTGATATCCAATCTTTCATCACCTAATCTTTTTGTTATCCTCATAACCTTACTCTTTCCTATATTCACTTTTAATTTTCTTTTACATACCCTACCAAATTCATCCACCAACCTCTGCAACTTGTCTTCAGAATCTGCCAAGAGCACAGTGTCATCAGCAAAAAGCAACAGAGACAACTCCCACTGTTTACCTGGAGTTTACCTGGAGAGAGTTCCGGGGGTCAACGCCCCCGCAGCCCGGTCTGTGACCAGGCCTCCTGGTGGATCAGAGCCTGATCAACCAGGCTGTTGCTGCTGGCTGCATGCAAACCAACGTGTTTGATTCTTTATCTTTTAACTCCACGCCTCTTGCCAAGACCCTCGCATTTACTTCTCTTACAACCCCATCTATAAATATATTGAACAACCACGGTGACATCACACATATGGTCTAAGGCCTACTTTTACTGGGAAATAATCTCCCTCTCTCCTACATACTCTAACTTGAGCCTCACTATCCTCGTAAAAACTCCTCACTGCTTTCAGTAACTTGTTTAATAAACAAAATATGCACTCATACTACTGTGTCTACAGTATATATGAATTCATTTTCAATATAAGCCTTTCTATGGATCTTTTCCTTTTAACAGGTGCAACAAGGCACAAAAAGGCTGACATCCCCCCCTCATCCCCCCCATGTCCAACTCAACCTGTGTGAAAATTCAATGCTTGTAAAAGGCCTTAAGATCTGGAACTCTGTCTGAAGCATTGAAAGGTTCCCTGTCTGCTAACCATTTCAAAGCTGTTGTTAAAAAACACCATCTTAGCATAATTGAGACAGCAATCTGTTATGTCTAACAAAACCAGTTTTCATCCAGTTCTGTCCCTGATCTTCCTTCAACACTCATACATAATTGGTAACATATATTGTCCCATTTAATTATACTGTAACCTAAAGTACCTTACTGTATCTTCAACATTTCTATATTCAGTCAGATAAAACTGAGGATCTTTGAATTAGTGCTATGAAATATGTCTCATTTGTGATAGACTATTTGCCATTAACTGTCTTATTGTAGTTAATTGCATAAGAATTCTTATTTAATATTATGTATATTAATTAACATGGCTTACAATTAGCTGGTCAAAATGCATTGCATAATTTGTGGCCATCTTTTGTACCTACCATTATGTTAATTCATGTAAATTACATTATATGGTTTAAATAAAAAAAGTATTAGTGTCAAAAATACTAAATATGGTTTGTTGTGTTGCCAGACTAATAGTGGATATTGTTTGTTGGTGCATCAGCATGTGAGGACCAAGACTGTTTCAACCAAAAATACTGCTGGAACAAGTGTAGAAGTCTTTAAGAGGAAATTGGACAAGTATCTTCACCAGGTGCTGGATCAACCAGGCTGTGATGGAGTGGGTCAGTGGACCACCAGCAGTAACATCCTGGCAGAGCAGGCAAGCACCAGATGAGCCTGACCCCTGGCTGGGCTCTGGCAGTAGAAAAACACTCAGAACTCATCAGAGGTTAATGTTAGTTTGTCAATAGTGTGTGAGGAGTTAATAATAATAATAATAATAATAATAATAATAATAATAATAATAATAATAATAATATATTTTATTTTGAAGGAAGGAGCAAATCTTGTTCAACAAGACAGTCATGTAAGAAGCCAAGTTGATACATGTATGTACAAACACCTTTATATGCAGAGCATTTCTGGCAAACTTAAAATTAACTTAAGATTAATAAGGCAATAACAGTACATATGGTCATTAGATGAGTTACAATGAACACAAGAAACTTGAGTATTGTATTAAGTCATGCTATATGACTTCAATAAGTCTTGTAGAGAAGAAATACTTTTTTATTATTAACCTTAGGCAGTAGTAAAGTTGGTAGAATTACCCACAATATGTAAAGTAAAAGGACACAAGTGCAACTAATGTGACATTTTATTGTGGCAACGTTTCACTCTCCAGGAGCTTTATCAAGCCATTACAAACAATACACGGACACAGAGGGTATATAAAGGCTCAGAGTGAGGTGCAATACTAGTGAGGTACCATTTCAAAGATCACTAGTGGTGGTAGTAGTAGTAGTAGTAGTAGTGACAAAAGTAATGCAATATGTTAGAGCAATTAATTCGTACATGAGTAAAAGGATATAAAAGCTATTACTTGGGTAACATAAAAATAGGTTGGACAAATATTGACTGGAAAGAGGCAGCTTGTTTCAGTGTTCACTCTCTGTAATGTGCTTTGTGTAGTATAACAGGAGAGACTATGTGATGGCAGGGTTTACTGTTTTCAGGAGGATTCTTGCTAAGACTTCGGAAATGGTGAAGCTGCCGTTGTTTTGTTTAATTGTATTCGAAACAGCGATCGGTGCTGATTTGAGGCACTTGCGTCTGCGGAAATTAGTTTCTTTGATCACTAATTGGGCGTCTCTGAATTTCATGAGATGATTGGTGGAATTTCGGTGTTGTACACAGGCGTTGTTCAAGTTATCGTTCCTACATGCGTAAATGTGTTCATTGAGGCGGGTGTCGAGGTTTCTTGCTGTTTCACCTACGTAAATCTTGTCACAGCCTCCACAGGGTATAGTGTAAACTCCTGCATTGACTGGTTTGTGGCGCTTGGATTTTGTCCTGAGTTACATTTTCCTTCTTTTTTCATCAAAGACTGCAAGAAAAGAGCTCTTCAGATCATTAATTCTCCACGCATCAACACCACTCCCAACAAAGTTATAATTCTTCCCAACAGCCAGGTTGCACTGAACGTCTCTAAAGTACTTTCACAAGCTAACACCAGAGTCGCCATCGCTTCGAGCACTTCAATAAAGGATCTAACCAGGACAAAATCCAAGCACCACGAACCAGTCAATGCACCACCACCACCACCACTAGTGATCTTTGAAATGGTACCTCACTAGTATTGCACCTCACTCTGAGCCTTTATATACCCTCTGTGTCCATGTATTGTTTGTAATGGCTTGATAAAGCTCCTGGAGAGCGAAACGTTGCCACAATAAAATGTCACATTAGTTGCACTTGTGTCCTTTAACCTTAGGCAGATACAGTGGAGTGATTAATATTTAACATAAGAACATAAGAAAGGAGGAACACTGCAGCAGGCCTGTTGGCCCATACTAGGCAGGTCCTTTACAATCCTTCCCACTAGCAAAACACTTGCCCAACCCAGTTTTCAATGCCACCCAAGAAATAAGCTCTGATAACCCTATCCAGTCTCATATGCAAGTCACACTCAAATCCAACCCCTCTCACTCAAGTATTTATCCAACCTAAATTTGAAACTACCCAAGGTTTCAGCTTCAGTAACCCAACTAGGTAGACTGTTCCACTCATCAACTACCTTATTCCCAAACCAATACTTTCCTATATCCTTTCTAAATCTAAACTTGTCTAATTTGAATCCATTACTGCGGGTTCTCTCTTGGAGAGACATCCTCAAGACCTTATTTATATCCCCTATGACATTCATTTGAGATGAATACAGATATTGAGAGCAAGTATATACTGATTATATTGATGAAAAAGTTTTACTGATGTTCATGATGTTGAACAAATGCATGTACAGGTTTTACATACAGGAGGGCCCCGCTTTACGGCGTTCCGCTTTACGGCGTTCCGCTAATACGGACATTTCAAATTATGACCAAAACTCACTATACGGCTCCCCCCACCTGACTTTCTAATACGGTCACCGTGCCCCACCCTGTTTGTTTACATTCTCCATGAGCTCAGTAAGCACTAAGTCTCTCCATTTTGTCTGGAAACTCCAAAATTTCAAATGTTTTTAAAAGTTATTTCATATTTTATATATACTCTGATAATTATACTTATGTATACCTGTACCTAAATAAACTTACATACATCAAGTCATTTAAATGTCGTATATTACGTTAATATACACATTTTCATTAATCCATCCATGATATTTTTTTCAAAATTATATAATAAACACGATGCATAACATATAAATAAGATAAATACACCCCACAGTAGAATAAATAAACATAAATGTGAGCTGTGTAGCAGACGACTTCCACAAGTGGTGATAATAACAATACTGAGTCTCATTAAATGTCGTATATTACGGTAATATACACATTTTCATTAATCCAGCCATGATATTTTTTTCAAAATTATATAATAAACACTATACATAACATATAAATAAGATAAATACACCCCACAGTAGAATAAATAAACATAAATGTGATCTCTGGTAGCAGACGACTTCCACAAGTGACGCCATAATAACAATAGTCACGGAGTCTCATTAAATGTCGTATATTACGGTAATATACACATTTTCATTAATCCAGCCATGATATTTTTTTCAAAATTATATAATAAACACGATACATAACATAAAAAGATGATAAATACACCCCACAATAGAATAAATAAACATAAATATAAGATGTGGGAGCCTGGTTTGTTTACTCTGTGCCTGGCCTGTCACCTCTCATGTACTCATTCTTTCTCTCTCTCATTTATTCGTTTTATCTCATTTACTTACTCCTGACCCTACATTAAGACTACAAATATTTTAAGGTAAGTAATGAGTGAACTGTATATACATTTTATCGCTCTGGGATGCTTAAATATCATAGAATAGTATGTGTGGGTGGGGTGGCCTGGTGAAATAGCCTGCCTATTACAATACATACCACACTTGATTTCTTACAATAAATACTACTTGTCTCACCCTAGATTAAGACTATAAATATTTTAAGGTAAGTAATGAGTGCACTATGTGTGTATTGTACCTTTTTATTGTTTTTTGATGCCTGGTTCTATTGCTAACTTAATATATGTTAGTGTAAACTTGTTATCTAGTGTTTGTATGCATTTATAAGTGGAAAAAAAGGGTGTTCCACTTTACGGCGATTTCCGCTTTACGGCGCTAGCCTGGAACATAACCCGCCGTATAAGTGGGGCCTTCCTGTATGTATTTATGATGGACTGGGATAGGTTAAGGAGATAAGTTAAGGAGATAAGGTGTTTTTTAACTATAGTTTTAAAAATGCTGAACCAGTGGTTCTGGAGATTTCTGGTAGAGAGTTCCAGATTTTGGGCCCTTTTATGTATGATGAATTTTTTAAAAGATTTAGCCTTACACAGGGAATGTCATAGAAGTTTTTGTGCCTAGTGTTGTGTCTGAGTCCTGTTGCAACTGTTGCAACTGTTGCAACTGTTGCAACTGTTGCAACTGTTGCAACTGCCAAGAAAGTGTTTCGAGTCGGGATTTATATTAGAATTTATTGTTCTGTAAATGTAGGTTGTACAATAGTACGAGTTAGTTTTGTATAGCCAGTAAGTATAGGTCTTTGAAGAGTGAGGGGGGGAGGGTTGTCTAGCAGTGAGGGGGGGGTTGTCTAGCAGTGAGGGGGGGAGGGTTGTCTAGCAGTGAGGGGGGGGAGGGTTGTCTAGCAGTGAGGGGAGGGAGGGTTGTCTAGCAGTGAGGGGAGGGAGGGTTGTCTAGCAGTGAGGGGAGGGAGGGTTGTCTAGCAGTGAGGGGAGGGAGGGTTGTCTAGCAGTGAGGGGGGGAGGGTTGTCTAGCAGTGAGGGGGGGAGGGTTGTCTAGCAGTGAGGGGAGGGAGGGTTGTCTAGCAGTGAGGGGGGGGAGGGTTGTCTAGCAGTGAGGGGGGGAGGGTTGTCTAGCAGTGAGGGGGGGAGGGTTGTCTAGCAGTGAGGGGGGGAGGGTTGTCTAGCAGTGAGGGGAGGGAGGGTTGTCTAGCAGTGAGGGGGGGGAGGGTTGTCTAGCAGTGAGGGGGGGAGGGTTGTCTAGCAGTGAGGGGGGGAGGGTTGTCTAGCAGTGAGGGGGGGAGGGTTGTCTAGCAGTGAGGGGAGGGAGGGTTGTCTAGCAGTGAGGGGAGGGAGGGTTGTCTAGCAGTGAGGGGAGGGAGGGTTGTCTAGCAGTGAGGGGGGGAGGGTTGTCTAGCAGTGAGGGGGGGGAGGGTTGTCTAGCAGTGAGGGGGGGAGGGTTGTCTAGCAGTGAGGGGGGGGAGGGTTGTCTAGCAGTGAGGGGGGGGAGAGTTGTCTAGCAGTGAGGGGGGGGAGGGTTGTCTAGCAGTGAGGGGGGGGAGGGTTGTCTAGCAGTGAGGGGGGGGAGGGTTGTCTAGCAGTGAGGGGGGGGAGGGTTGTCTAGCAGTGAGGGGGGGGAGGGTTGTCTAGCAGTGAGGGGGGGAGGGTTTTCTATCAGTGAGGGGGGGGAGGGTTGTATAGCAGTGAGGGGGGGGAGGGTTGTCTAGCAGTGAGGGGGGGGAGGGTTGTCTAGCAGTGGATTTTGTGATACGTTAACACTGTGGCTTTTTGTTGTGTTATTATTGATTTTAGGTGGTTCGTTGTTGTGGAACCCCAGGCACAAATACGGGTAGATCAGTGAATAGTATAGTGTAAGTAGTGGTGTTTGTGGTACATAGTAACATATAGTGTAAGTAGTGGTGTTTGTGGTACATAGTAACATATAGTGTAAGTAGTGGTGTTTGTGGTACATAGTAACATAGTGTAAGTAGTGGTGTTTGTGGTACATAGTAACATAGTGTAAGTAGTGGTGTTTGTGGTACATAGTAACATATAGTGTAAGTAGTGGTGTTTGTGGTACATAGTAACATAGTGTAAGTAGTGGTGTTTGTGGTACATAGTAACATATAGTGTAAGTAGTGGTGTTTGTGGTACATAGTAACATAGTGTAAGTAGTGGTGTTTGTGGTACATAGTAACATATAGTGTAAGTAGTGGTGTTTGTGGTACATAGTAACATATCTTTGAGAGGATGACAATTGTTTTAGAAACCTTTTTTGTTATGTGTTGGATATGGGTGTTGAATTTTAGGTTACTGTCAAGGTGCCCACCCAGGAATTTTCCCTCATTATGTTTAGCAGTAAGGATGTTGTTAAGCATATTTAGTTGGTCGTCACTTGCTCTACTCCCAAACATAATGTAAAAGGTTTCGTCTATATTTAGTATGAGTTTATTGATGGTCAACCAGGTTGTTGTTTTTGCGAGTTCTTCATTAGCAGTAGTGTTGAATGAGGCTAAATTTGGGTGAGAGATGACAAAAGTTGTGTTGTCAGCAAAGATAATAAGCATAAGTTGATGTGATACTCCTGGAAGATCATTGATGTATAAAAGGAAAAGGAGGAGGCCAAGAATACTACCCTGTGGTACACCAGTGTCCAGGTTGAGGAGGTTGTGTCATTGACAGACATATTGCTTTCTCTTAGTGAGGTAGAACTTGATAAATGCAAGCACATGGCCTCTTATACTGTAATGATCAAGCTTGAGGAGTAGGATGGTGTGGTCTACTGTATCAAAAGCTTTCTTAAGATTGATAAAAGGTCCAAGTGGGTATTCATTTTTATCCAGTGCTGTGTAAAGTAGGTCTAGCATTTTTATTATTGCATCATTTGTGCTTTTGTTTCTCCTGAAGCCAAACTGGCAGGGGTTGAGGATGTTTTGTGATGTTATGAAGGAATGTAACCTTTTGTGTATGAGTTTCTTGAAGATTTTGGAAAGTAAAGGCAAGTTTGATATTGGCTATAATTGTTTCTATCTGTTGGGTCACCACCTTTGTGGATTGGTGTAATCCTTGCTAGCTTGAGTGTTGCCAGGAAAGTGTTAGTATCTAGAGATTTGTTGAAGAGTAATGCAGTGGTGGGTGAAAGGATTTGAGCCGCTCGTTTATACAGTAGTGGTGGCACTTGGGTTACATTCCTTGATTTGTTTTTTAGAGAGTTAATAATCATGATAACCTCAGTGGGCTGTGTTGGTGTAAGTTAGAGGGATGTTGGGAAGTTATGGCATTTTATTGAGCAGATCTTCAATCTTTGTCAGTTTATTAAATCCATCTCCTGTAGTAACTGGGTTCATTGATGCCATCCAGATTAGATCTTTACAATGGCTCTCCAGTAATAGTGTCATATAAATATTTTATAAATTTTGTTTCCAGAAACTGTGTCTCCCACCAAGGTAGTGACCCCAACAAAGAAGAAATGCTTTTGCCATCACAGTCTTGCCAGAGTGGCACTGATACTACACCTCAAAACTGTTAATGTCTCCACCTGTCCTTTAGGGTGCAGGTACTATACTTCCTTAGTTGTGTTGTATAGTAATTGAAGAGAATTATTGGATAGATGTACAGTGGACCCCCGGTTAACGATATTTTTTCACTCCAGAAGTATGTTCAGGAGCCAGTACTGACCGAATTTATACCCATAAGGAATATTGTGAAGTAGATTAGTCCATTTCAGACCCCCAAACATACACGTACAAACGCACTTACATAAATACACTTACATAATTGGTCGCATTCGGAGGTGATCGTTATGCGGGGGTCCACTGTATTTGAAATATTTGTCATTTTATATTAGTGATTTATATTAAAAGTCATATACAGTAGACCGTCATTTAACACGGTTTTGTCTTGCACGTTTTGGTTATAGCACAATTGAAGAATTGCGGCATTTTTTTGTTTGACACTTCATAAAATTAGTTTAACACAATTGCGGGAGGCAAAAAAAATTTTGAGCCTGCGGTCGCCCATGGGGCAGGATGGGCTACAGCCATCCCCCCACTACCCCCACCACCCTCCCAGCCTTCAGTTCGGTTCATACGTGTGTTGGACGAATCTGTGCCAGTAGCTCCCTGTGTTTGTTTAGATATGTATTATCTGTGGTCTATTTTCGTATAGTATTTATGATTGTATTCTCGTTTTCTTGGTCTCATTTGATAGAATGGAAAGCATATTATAGAACCTGGAAATGGAGCTCAAAGTAGGGGAAATGTTTGATTTTTGCTTATGTTCAAAAGTAAACAAATGATGCCATTGTCCAATAAATGTCCAACTAGCCATTCTAATATGCAGTCATGAATGGGTTGATGTTATTTATACAATTATTACAGTATTGCAGTAGTCTGCATAACAGTAAATCTTCTATTTTTTGTTTGAATAAAAATTCAAAATAGAAAGCAAGAGTAATATCAGAGAGGCTTGGAGACGTGACTGATGAACAAAGAAAATGTTATTTTAGAGCCAGGAATGTCTGCATTGTTCATTCTGGATTTTATTTTGAAATTGTCATATTTTTTTAATTTTCATGAAATTGGCCAAATTGCAAATTTCTGACCACGTTATTGGGTAGTTGAAATCGGTAAATGGGCAGTTTCTTGTACTCAGTCGATAGAAAAAATGGATTTCTAAAAAAATAGTTATGAGTTTGGTCAACTGGAACAATGGAATTAGCCGAAAATAGGGCTCAAAGTGGGCGAAATAGCCAATTTGTAAATATCGCCGAGGTCGCTAATTTGCGAGAGCGTAATTCCGTCAGTTTTCCATCAATTTTCGTGTTTTTGGTGTCATTACAATCGGGAAAAGATTCTCTATCATTTCATAAGAAAATAATTTTTTTTTTTTTTTTTAATTTTGCGACACCAGGAGACACTTCAGGATTGGGGGTTGCGACAGTGAAGGGGTTAATTATTAAGGATTTGTATCTGTGTGCCTCTGACAAGACAGTGGTGGTGTGAATGATGGTCAAAGTGTCTCTTCTTTTTTGGGTCACCCTACCTCGTTGCTGTGTTTTTACTGAATCATCTTACACAGTGGACCGTCGGGTAACGGTGGCATCGGCTAACGCCAAAATCGGATAGCGGCACGTTTTTGTGTCAAAATATTGGCTCGGCTAATACCCAAGAACTTGGTTAAGGGCATTCATCCCGAATGTGTCCGCGCAGCCTGAGCCCATGTAAAGCCAGTGTGCCATTGTTTACAAGTCAGGGAGGACGATTCCTCGTGTACATGCAATATATTTTGTATTCCATTGTTTTTAGTGCTTATAACTGCTAAATAAGCCACCATGGGCCTAAAGAAAGCTTCTAATGCCAGCCCTGTGGTAAAGAAGGAAAGAAGTACAATAGAATTCGAGAAAAAACTCGTAGCAAAGTACCAAAGTGGAGGAGGAAGAGAGAGGGGAAAATGTGCCTTCTGCAGTGATTCTACGATATGTACGATAATAAAGCAGCAGGTTTTGATAAAGGCTATAGTGCCAGCCAGTGATAAAGTGTAGAATTAACAGTGTAGCAAGTAAGTTAAGGGAGTAAGTGATAGAAAAACGACACGAAAATAACTCTCCAATGTTGTTTTATGTGCATCGGGCCGCTGAACATATGCCGCCCTGCTACATATCTTCCATCACCCTAAACCTCTGCCAGCATCTCCTCCATCAAACTAACTAATTAAACTAACCTCCTCCAAGGTAAGTGTAAATATAAAAGGACCCCAATGGAAATACGTCACTCCGACTTTTTTTGGGTTATCCCAGGTACTTTACACATTTGCTGCTATGTATGATAATCTATGTAACTGTATTTGTGTATACCTGAATAAACTTACTTAATTATTTATAAATTAAAATGTAAATATTTCTTATTTATAAATTACATACATTGTTTAAGTGTGATAGTGTTGGTGAGCTCTGCTGCCGCCTCCACCACCACTAATATGTACAGCATCTCTCTGTGGCCCTTATAAACCCAACAACAACACTTCCATCACTTTACTTCTCTCATACATTATGATATATTTTATTCATTCTAGAGTATATATCATGTTTCTATGTTATTAATATTGTTTATGATATATTAGGTGAATTGTGATAGATAAATAAGCCGCCCTAGGTAGTAGGTTGGTAGACAGCAACCGTCCAGGAAGGTACTACCGTCCTGCCAAGTGAGTGTAAAACGAAAGCCTGTAATTGTTTAACATGATGGTAGGATTGCTGGTGTCCTTTTTTTCTGTCTCATGAACATGCAAGATTTCAGGTACGTCTTGTTACTTCTACTTACACTTAGGTCACACTGCACATACATGTACAAGCACATATATACACACCCCTCTGGGTTTTCTTCTATTTTCTTTCTAGTTCTTATTCTTGTTTATTTTCTCTTATCTCCATGGGGAAGTGGAACAGAATTCTTCCTCCATAAGCCATGCGTGTTGTAAGAGGCGACTAAAATGCCGGGAGCAAGGGGATAGTAACCCCTTCTCCCGTATAAATTACTAAATTTAAAAAGAGAAACTTTCATTTTTCTTTTTGGGCCACCCTGCCTTGGTGTGATATGGCCGGTTTGTTGAAAAAAAAAAAAAGCCGTATAGGTGATATTAGCGTCATATTGAAGCATAATAAACTCGCTTTCCTCTCCCCTCCTACCTGTCTGCCATACACGAACAAGAGTCAATAAAGGTAAGTGTGATGTTAAATGTTCATTTATCCATTTTATTAGTGCTTTATATTTGTCATTGTTTTCTGTATATATATATCTATATTTAATCTTTAAAAAATATATTTTTTGTTAATACTTTTGGCTGTCTGAAACAGATTAATTGGATTTCCATTATTTCTTATGGGGAAAATTAATTCGGCTAAGGGAAAAATCAGTTAAAGGCAAGTTCTCTGGAATGGATTTATGCCATTACCCGAGGGTCCACTATATATAAAAAACATCATTTGTTGTTTCTCAGGTGCTGTATAATCAGTACAAGTTTAGAGCTTCCCAACGACTCTGAAGGTAAGTCTGTAAGGCTGGATTATAAAAGGCTGAACAGCTTGCCTTGTGAAACTCTTATGTAATGAGAAGATCACTTTGTTAATTATTGTAAAAAGTGTAGTAGCATCATAATTTTGTGTGTTTAAATATTAATAAGTTTGTCATCTCATGCTGTATAGCCCTTGTGGCTTAGCGCTTCTTTTTTGATTATAATAATAATAATTGTCATCTCATGAGAATGAAATAATGTGAATTTGTAAAATACTTTTTTCGTTAGATTTTGGACTACAGGTTCTCAGCGACTTACAGTGGGGTTATGTTCCCACAAAACCATCTAAAATATTTTAAGTCATATATGAATTACATGATAAATAAGTCAAATAACTACTGTCACTGAATAATAAACAAATAATTACTCTAAATACCAGTACTGAAAAGTCAGTAAATGAATACAAGTTATGGACTTGTTGCCTTCATATTGGGTAATTATCTCAAGTTTCACCTCCAAAGTAATTGTTGCCACACCATCGTAAAGTAGAAATATCCCGAGTCAAACCATTGTAGGTTGAGGCGCACCTGTAGTGTGTGGTATTGTGATAAAAGAATAGCCATTTACTGCAGGAATATTGCTCTAGTACATGTGTTTGAGGACACTTTCCATTTTATCACAGGAATTTTTTTTGTATGTATTTCAAAGTTAAAAAGGAGAACGATGTATTTATTGTTTGTGGTTCATGTATATTTGTAAATACTGTAGGGGTTATACAGCACCTGGCTTGGTTATGCAAAACTTGGCTTGGTTATGCAATACCTGGTTTGCTTATGCAATATCAGACTTGGTTGCAACATCTGGCTGAGCTATACAACACCTGGCTGGGCTATAAAACACCTGGCTGGGCTATAAAACACCTGGCTGGGCTATAAAACACCTGGCTGGGCTATAAAACACCTGGCTGGGCTATAAAACACCTGGCTGGGCTATAAAACACCTGGCTGGGCTATAAAACACCTGGCTGGGCTATAAAACACCTGGCTGGGCTATAAAACACCTGGCTGGGCTATAAAACACCTGGCTGGGCTATAAAACACCTGGCTGGGCTATAAAACACCTGGCTGGGCTATAAAACACCTGGCTGGGCTATAAAACACCTGGCTTAGTTATACTCAGATGATCTCTACAGATTCAACATTTTCCATAAATGTAACATTAACATTTTCCATAAATGTAACATTAACATTTTCCATAAATGTAACATTAACATTTTCCATAAATGTAACATTAACATTTTCCATAAAGAGGTGGGAAGTACAGTACCTGCACTCTGAAGGATGGGTGAGAATGTTACAGTTCTGAAGGTGGGAAGTACAGTACCTGCACTCTGAAGGATGGGTGAGAATGTTACAGTCCTGGAAGCGGGAAGTACAGTACCTGCACTCTGAAGGATGGGTGAGGATGTTACAGTCCTGGAGGTGGGAAGTACAGTACCTGCACTCTGAAGGATGGGTGAGAATGTTACAGTCCTGGAAGCGGGAAGTACAGTACCTGCACTCTGAAGGATGGGTGAGGATGTTACAGTTCTGGAGGTGGGAAGTACAGTACATGCACTCTGAAGGATGGGTGAGGATGTTACAGTTCTGGAGGTGGGAAGTACAGTACCTGCACTCTGAAGGATGGGTGAGGATGTTACAGTTCTGGAGGTGGAAAGTACAGTACCTGCACTCTGAAGGATGGGTGAGGATGTTTCAGGATGGACAGTCGTGTGTGTAGTGGACCATGCATTGCAAATCTCGGGTCAGCTGGTCGGTGAATTAAGAGTGAGTACAAGTCCGTGTTACTGATAACATCTACCCTTTTTCTGGTAATAAGTCTCATAGGTCAATTGTTTATGTTATGTAATTTTCCATCAGGATATGTTGTATTCTCGCTCTTTATATTAGGTAAACTATAGTCATAGTTCCCATTTTTATTTGTACCCTCTTATGCCATTCCATATTCTGTTAAGCACTGGGATAATACAGGAGATGGGTTCACTTGCTGGGATACCTCAGGCAGAGTGGGTAAAGGTCTCACAATTTTCAGAATTTTTTTTCAGTGTGCCAGCCATCCCAGGCAGGGTGATCTAAAAAGAAAAACATAATTTTTTTTTTTATATTTAGTGATGTATACAGGAGAAGGTGTACTAGCCCCTTGCTGCTGGCATTTTAGTAGCCTCTTATGACACATGACTTTCAAGAGGAAAAATTATTTTCTTATGCTTAGATGTTGGTGGCATAGCAGTGTGGTACAGTTGTCTTAGTCATGGAACAATGATGTATAAAGCCAGGATTACCTATACATCTATCACTTACAAGTCAGAGTAATGGTATAGACATGTACAATATTGTACAGTACATACAGTGGTACCTCGGGATATGAAATTAATTAGTTCCAGAACGCTGTTTGAGTGCCGATACCAAACGAATTTGTTCCCATAAGGAATAATGTTGGTTTAGAAAGACACATAAGCAAACACTATGACATATTTATTAGAAAACGTTTCAGTCCTGGGACCTTGATCACTTCTAACATACAGAGGTAGAAAGATGTTATATATATATAGGTGGAGAGTGAGGTGTGACGCACGTGACCTGAGGAATGTCAAAAGAACATAAGAACATAAGAATGGAGGAACACTGTAGAAGGCCTACTGGCCCATATGAGGCATGTCCTTATCAAAACAACCTCTACTTATGATGAGGATGGGTAGACGATGAAATCATGTGACTCCTGTGTTGTTGGATTGGTGGTGCTTAAGTATCATGTATGCCAATGTTTTTGAAATTTTGTAGTTTCCAGTGTTGCGTTCTATAGTGTCAGTGACAGCGATTAGTGAGGCTTCTAGGCACCGTCGGCGTCTGAGGTCTGGTTCGGTGAGAACGAGTTGTGCCTCATTCCAGTTCATCAAATGCCCCATGGAGTCTCTGTGGAGGACACAGGCGTACCTTACATCGTCTCTGTTAGAGGCATTTCGATGCTCATTCAGGCAGACTGCAAGATCTCTGCCTGTCTCGCCTACATATTTCTTGGGACAGAACCCACAGGGGATAGTGGCTGGGTTTATGTCATTCTAAATGCTGGACCCAACAAGCTGTCACTAGTTGAACTCACAGAAAATCAATTTAGACTCGTTTTACTTTTTTTTTTTTTAACTGAAATTAACTCTGTTTATTTCAGCACAACACAATGTTTGTACAACTGTGCTTCTCACTTTATACTGACCCTCGACGGTGCTTCTCACTTTATACTGACCCTCGACGGTGCTTCCCACTTTATACTGACCCTCGACGGTGCTTCCCACTTTATACTGACCCTCGACAGTGCTTCTCACTTTATACTGACCCTCGACGGTGCTTCCCACTTTATACTGACCCTCGACAGTGCTTCTCACTTTATACTGACCCTCGACGGTGCTTCTCACTTTATACTGACCCTCGACGGTGCTTCCCACTTTATACTGACCCTCGACGGTGCTTCCCACTTTATACTGACCCTCGACGGTGCTTCTCACTTTATACTGACCCTCGACGGTGCTTCCCACTTTATACTGACCCTCGACGGTGCTTCCCACTTTATACTGACCCTCGACGGTGCTTCCCACTTTATACTGACCCTCGACGGTGCTTCCCACTTTATACTGACCCTCGACGGTGCTTCCCACTTTATACTGACCCTCGACAGTGCTTCCCACTTTATACTGACCCTCCACTGTGCTTCCCACTGTATACTGACCCTCCACTGTGCTTCCCACTGTATACTGATCCACCACTGTGCTTCCCACTTTATACTGACCCTTCACTGTGCTTCCCACTTTATACTGACCTACCACTGTGCTTCCCACTGTATACTGACCCACCACTGTGCTTCCCACTGTATACTGACCCACCACTGTGCTTCCCACTTTATACTGACCCTTCACTGTGCTTCCCACTTTATACTGACCTACCACTGTGCGCTTCCCACTTTATACTGACCCTCCACTGTGCTTCCCACTTTATACTGACTCACCACTGTGCTTCCCACTTTATACTGACCCACCACTGTGCTTCCCACTTTGTACTGACCCTCCGCTGTGCTACCCACCTTACACTCGCACTAACCTTCCACTGTGATTCCCACTTTACACTTGCACTAACCCTCCACTGTGCTACCCACCTTACACTCGCACTAACTCTCCACTCCTTTATCTGCTACCACATATATCCACCTTGTCACCATGTGGTTTTAGCTTGTATTGTAATGTGTGTTACTGAAGGTGTCTGGTCCTCAGCTTAAACATGGCATTATTGTTGAAGAATCAGACACATGTACAACATATGATTATATTGTAGATGTTGCACCATCCAGTGACTTTATTAATACAAGGACATATGTTCTTGTATTGATAAAGACACTGGATGGTGCAACATTTACAAATAGATACCTGGATGTTGTACATCTGGGTATCTAATTCTTTACCTTGTTGGTATTGTATATCATTCATGTACAACATTATGTTTGGTAGCAGAGCAGGAGATGCGCAAATTAACATTAAGATCGACAACACTCTAATTGCCAGGCATAATGAGGGCAAATTCCTAGGTCTATACCTCGACAACAACCTGAACTTCAGCACGCATATCCAACACATAACCAAAAAAGTATCCAAAACGGTTGGGATCCTCTCCAAGATACGATACTACGTGCCGCAAACTGCCCTTCTCACACTATACCATTCACTTACATATCCATACCTCACCTATGCTATCTGTGCTTGGGGTTCAACTGCAGCAACACACCTAAAGCCAATAATAACCCAACAAAAAGCCACAGTAAGAATAATCACTAAATCCCATCCCTGGCAACACACCCCCGCATTCTTCATAGATCTAAACTTACTCCCTGTTCAGTACATCCACACTTATTACTGTGCAATCTACATCTACAGGACCCTAAATTCCAATATTAACCTTGACCTAAAACGCTTTCTTGATATTAAGACACATGTGCAACATCTGGGCATCTTCATTGTAGACGTTTCACCATCCAGTGGCTTTATCAATACAAATTCTAGGACATAACTTGAAGACAGTAGAACTATGTACAGAAGATGAGGTTATGTCCTAGAATTTGTATTGATAAAGCCACTGGATGGCGAAACGTCTACAATAAAAATACCCAGATGTTGCACATGTGTCTTAATTTCATCTTGTCGGTATTATATACCATTCTTACACAACTTGTCAGACACTGCAACATCATGGAATCTTGATTCTGAGGACATGTACATAACCTTCACGGCTACGACAACTACTACTACAACTAACCCATCTCTTTGGGAAGGACCTACTTCCACTGGGGAATCCTGCCTACCAGTGACTATGCCCTCGTCTGCTACACCTGACGTTACTATATAAGCGCCAGGCTCCTTTCATCTGCTTCAGAATCTCCACGACTATGGTGCTCTTCGCAGCTACTCCTAGGTTGAGGGACTGATTACCTCATCTTCTGTACATAGTTCTACTGTCTTCAAGTTATGTCCTAGAATTTGTATTGATAAAGCCACTGGATGGCGAAACGTCTACAATAAAGATACCCAGATGTTGCACATGTGTCTTAATTTCATCTTGTCGGTATTATATACCATTCTTACACAGCTTTCTTGATAGTTGTGACAGAACCCACAGGCACAACACCAGACACAAACATCTCTGACATTCCCCGTGTCCGACTAAACCTTTACAAAAATTCAATGTATGTCAAAGGCCCTAAAATCTGGAACACCCTACCTGAAAATTCCAAAACTGCAGACACATTCATCACCTTCAAAACTACCATCAGAAAACATCTTATCTCCCTGATACACCCTGTCAACTAATACGAATACCACCTGGTGGTTCACACTTACACTCGCCCATTTGACCATAAACAGAAATATCAATCTCAATCTCAAAATAATGAATCTTAACTAGTCATAAGTTGGCCTGTGATACTCCAATACTGAAACTATGTACTGTGCCAAAACAAAAGTATTCACATTGCTAAACTCACAAATAGTATTTAGTCACTTAGCCATAATACCAACTTACCTCATAATTTTGTAATATTTTAAACTTAAGATTTAATATAAATCTGCCCAAAATGCCTAGCCATGCTAGGTGTTCTAGTGGTACACTCTGTAATTATTATTTTACTACATGTAAACCACACAATAACCAAATTCTGTAAACTCAGCATTGTAATACTTATAGAGAATAAACTTTGAATTTGAATTTGAATGGTATTGTATACCATTCATTTACAACATGGTATTGTGTACCATTCATTTTCAACATGGTATTGTATACCATTCATGTACAACATGGTATTGTATACCATTCATGTACAACATGGTATTATGTACCATTCATGTACAACATGGTATTGTATATCATTCATGTACAACATGGTATTATGTACCATTCATGTACAACATGGTATTGTATATCATTCATGTACAACATGGTATTGTATATCATTCATGTACAACATGGTATTGTATATCATTCATGTACAACATGGCTGCCTCTCTTACAGATTTTGCATGTTCTGTGACTAAAATATTGTGGTTTTTATGAGTGATGGGGTCAGTAGAAGGAAATAAATGGCCCAGGATAAGAATACAACAGGTTCTCGAATAACATTGTTTTCTTATAACGTTGATGTGATAATAAAATTGAAAGAATATAATTATAAATTACTGTAACCCAAGAATTTGAAAAGTATGTGGTAATCATGTGATAATTGTTTCACTTAGTCTCCAGGAACCTGTCAATGACGTTAAGTGAGGATTTACTGTATGGGTCACGGACTGGGTCGTAGGGATGTTGACCCCCGAAGCCGCCTCCAGGTATAGTTAAGGAAGATACAGTGGAACCTTGGTACTTGAACTCAATTCATTCTGAAAGGCTGTTAGTGCCTATCTGCTGGAGTATCGAACAGTTTCTTCCCAACTAATTTTCTTGTTGGTCAGCTGTTATCACTAATCCTCGTAGGCCCTGTAGTGAATTATTTATACAATATAAAAAAATTGATAATAAAAATGGAAAATTATTATAATCAGAAGTGCTAATGAAGGTTGAAAAATACAGAAATAATATGAAAGAATTATGTGACATAAGACAAGCATAAAGAACCAAGACAACTGGAAGAAAACTTTGATACAGATATTGAAGCATCAAGGAAGGTTTCTTGATGCTGGTGAGGGGCTCTTGATCTAGGGGACTGGATCTGTGCTTCTACCCCAGCTCCCCTTCAGGTGCTACACAATCCCTACAGGTTTAGTGCTCTCCCATAATTTTTTATTAACACATTGGCCTTCTCCCACCAAGACAGGGCGGCCCATAAAAGAAAAACTTTCATCACTATTCACTCCATCACTGTCTTGCCGGAGGCGTGCTTACACTACAGTTATAAAACTGCAACATTAACACCCCTCCTTCAGAGTGCACTGTACTTCCCATCTCCAGGAATCAAGTCCAGCCTGCCAGTTTCCCTGAACCCCTTCATAAATGTTACCTTGCTTACACTCCAACAGCATGTCAAGTCCTAAAAACCATTTGTCTCCATTTGCTCTTAACATGCTCACGCATGCTTGCTGGACGTCCAAGCCTCTCGCACACAAAATCACCTTTACCCCCTCCAACCTGTTGTGATCCCCCTCCTACATACTCTAACCTGAGCCTCACTATCCTCGTAAAAACTCTTTACTGCACAATACAAATAGGTAATCTAAATATTGAAGTCGATACACTACCTGTAACTACCATTATCACCATTAACTACTACCATCACCATTAACTACTCACAGGGCTCAACATGGCCGACACGGCAGGTTGTGTAACGGGCTAGCTGCGGGATTTTCAAGGATAGCTCCTGGTCAAAGAGGCTGACCAGGTCCCTACTTAACAGAACTCAGTGTGAATGCTTTGAGAAGATACCAGAGCAGCGAACGGACATCCCAGTGCATCGTTTCAGCGTAAATAGTTGAAGTGTTGTGCAGTTTCAGAGGATTTGGTGTTGTCGAGTCAGGACCAGTCAGCGCCTCCCCCCCTCTCCGCTGGGGGGGAGGGTGTGTGTAGTAAACAGTGACCCTCTCATAACGCCTCACCCCTGCCCGTCTCCCCCGCCTCACCCACCCAACTACCAGCGCCACCCCATCTGTAGAGGGTACTTCTCCCCTAACCCACGATGTCAGCGATGGCACTGCAGCCACAGGGAGTGCCGGGCTCACAGGAACTTCCACTACAGGGACAGCATCGTGGAGTTCGACCGCGAGGCAGCTGTCAGGTGTGCCACAGGCAGTGTGTACTCAGTTCCTCAAGCTTCAACATCCGTGCACACGAGGGCCTGGGATCTTCAATCAACTTGGCGTCCACCAGGACGCTGACATGTCCCTAGGGGAGCTCTCCATCGGGCTGTTAACGGAGTCACTGGCTTCTTGGACCTCTTGGGGAGGGTCGATGGTGCTCGTGCAAGCAGCAGATCCCTGGGCAACTTGCTGCTGTTTGCAATGGCTGTCTACCGAGGAGAGACAGGCACCTAGCAACATCTGTTGTTGGGGCAATGGATGAATTCCCTGCTATGTTTGTTAACTGCTCATTACTCTGTAATTTGTCTATGATTGTAATCATGTGATAATGTGTTTATCATTCATTACCTTTGAAACTTGTCATGATTTTGACCAGCTCTACCTGGAGCTCATTACCTTTGTAACTTGGTCATGATTATGACCAGATGTAGTTCATTACCACTGTAACTTGCTCAGCTATCAAAACTTTGGCGTCCAGTCCCTGGACCAATTATGTACCTCTGTAATCTTTTGACTACCGCCCACAGGATGGGTATGGGGTGCATAATAAACATATTAAACTAACTATTAAACTAACATTAACTACTACCATCGCTACCTAACACGTTAATGTGCCTCAAGATCTATCCTAGCATGGGCCAGTAGGCCTACTGCCATACTTCTCTAATATTTAAACTTATGTTTCTCCAGCCTATAAACTGTGGGAATGCTTGGTTCCTAAATCTGTACTCTCTAGGGCTGTATAATCCTCCGGGTTTAGCGCTTCCCCCTTGATTATAATAATAATAATAATGTACTCTCTAGAATGCAGGAGGGAGAGATACATGATTATATACATCTGGAAAATCCTAGAGGGACTAGTACCTAGAGGGACTAGTGGTGGTGGCCCGGTGGCCTGGTGGCTAAAGCTCCCGCTTCACACACGGAGGGCCCGGGTTCGATTCCCGGCGGGTAGAAACATTTCGACACGTTTCCTTACACCTGTTGTCCTGTTCACCTAGCAGCAAATAGGTACCTGGGTGTTAGTCGACTGGTGTGGGTCGCATCCTGGGGGACAAGATTAAGGACCCCAATGGAAATAAGTTACAGTCCTTGATGACGCACTGACTTTCTTGGGTTATCCTGGGTGGCTAACCCCCCGGGGTTAAAAATCCGAACGAAATCTTATCTCTTATCTTCTTACCAAACTTGCACACGAAAATCACTCCCTGTGAAAGCAAAAAGACTTGGCGTATGATGCAACATCCCCCCAATGAAAAGCAGGGGTGCCACTAGCATGATGAGAGACAATACAACAAGTATTGGGGGCCCAAGACTTCAACTGCTTCCCAGTGTACATCAGGGGGATTGCCAATAGACCTCTGGCTGTCTTCAAGCAGGTACTAAACAAGCATCTAAAGTCAGTACCTGACCAGCCGGGCTGTGGTTTGTATGTTGTATTATGTGTGGCTAACAGTAACAGCCTGGTTGATCAGGCCTTGATCCACCATGAGGCCTGGTCACAGACCAGGCTGTGGGGGCATTGACCCCCAGAACTCCAAGTATACCAGATATGATCTATCACAATAAATTCTGATACAAGATTATTGTCTTAATAAAGTTACTGTCTGTGTCTACAACTACAGATGGCACCTATAACATTGCACTTTGGTGCCATCTTGTATAAGGAAAATGATAGTGCTTGGAGTTGTCACTACACTGCATTTGGGGTGCCACCTAGTGCAGGGAGACAGCACTGTATGACCCAGGTGGGTTTAGTGCTTAGTTTTGATAATGGCACAAAGTTAATGAAAATAGCACTAGGTTGCCATCTATTGGAGGAAGAATAAACTAAATTAGTTAATTTTTTGCACAATAGATGGCCCTAAATATTACTAATGAAAATGGCACTTGGCTGCCATCTATTGTTGTAATTATTTACTAAATCTAGTTCAGTTTTTGCATAATAGATGGCACTGTCAGTTAATGAAAATGGGAAGATAAAGGGCAGACTAAACTAAATATTTTTTTAGTTCACTTTTTGCTCAATAGATGGCGAAAAAAAAATTTGAAAATGGGAAGATCAACTAGGGGAGACTAAACTAAATATTTTTAGTTTCTTTTTTGCACAATAGATGGCGCTGAAAATTACTAATGAAAATGGCACTTGGATGCCATCTAGTGTGAGAATTATGAACTAAACTTTTAGTTCATTTTTTGCACAATAGATGGCGCTGAAAATTACTAATGAAAATGGCACTTGGGTGCCATCTAGTGTGAGAATTATGAACTAAAAATATTTTATTCGGTCTCCCCTAATCAATCCTCCCATTTTCTAATTTTTTTTTGCCATCTATTGAGCAAAAAGTGAACTAAAAAAATATTTAGTTTAGTCTGCCCTTTATCTTCCCATTTTCATTAACTTAGTGCCATCTATTATGCAAAAACTGAACTAGATTTAGTAAATAATTATAACAATAGATGGCAGCCAAGTGCCATTTTCAATTTTTAGTGTCATCTGTGCAAAAAATTTATTTAGTTTATTCTCCCTAAATTATTATAATCAAAAAGAAGCGCTAAGCCACAAGGGCTATACAGCTATTTTCCCTAAAGTAAATGGCAGCCTGGTGCCATTTTCATTAACTTTTACTTTGATACCTATTGCAGCAAGTGATGCTAACTTGTTCTGTTACAGAGGGTGAAGCACAAAACCTACAGAGGTCATATTATTATTATAATCAAGGGGAAAGTGCTAAACCCGGAGGATTATACAGCACCTGGGGGGGGGGATGTGGAAGGCATTCAGGCTTAATTCGGGGAACTGGAGCACAGATCTAATTCCCTAAATCAAGAGCCCCTCACCAACATCAAGGAACCTTCCTTGAGGGGACAGAGGTCATAGTGTGCCTGGGAATTGGGAGGCAATTATAATCATAACTAAGAGCTAAACCCACAAGGGTCAATGAGAGGCAGGCCAATTCAATCCAAGAGAGGATTATTACAATCAAGGGGGAGCACTAAACCTGGAGAATTATACAGCACTTGTAGGAAAGAGGACTGAAGGTATTCAGACTCAATTCAGGGAACAGGAGCACAGATCCAATTCCCTCGATCAAGAGCCTCTCGCCAGTATCAAGGAACCTTGAGAGGATCCAAGAGGAAAAAGTCCAGTTCCTTGCATCAGGTGCCCAACACTAGCATCAAGTTCAGTAGATGCAGGAAAGTGGTCGAGAAAGACACATTAGCATTATTATTATAATCAAGGGGTAAGTGCTAAACCCGTAGGATTATACAGCTCCGGGGAGGTGTGGAAGGTATTCAGGTTTAATTCAGGGAACTGGAGAACAGATCCAATTCCCTAGATCAAGAGCCCCTCACCAGCATCAAGGAACTTTCCTTGAGTGGAGAGACACGAGCAAATGTGAATATCTAGAAAATATTTGTGTTCTGGGACTATGATCCTCTGTAACAAACACAAGTTTGAGAACAACACATACTGGCAAGAGTGTAAGGTGATGACCTGACCAGTGAGGTAGGAGACAGCATCAGGTAACCTTTGAGGTCGACTGACAACTACATCATGAAGTGGACAGGTTTTGGTTGAGTATCAGATGTGTCGGTGTTTTCCACATGTTATTATGACCAGCTTTTTTGTCCAGTTGCAGCGACTGCAATTAATCAAGGTTCCAGGCATTTTCAGAATCTAAGGTTGTGTTTGACATAAGGACACAAGTGCAACTAATGCAACATTTTATTTTAACAATTCACTCTGCAGGAACTTTGTTAAGACATTACAAACAAGGACACAGAGTATATATAGGTATAGTGTGAGGTGCAAAGCATAATACAATCACTGTAGGTAATAGCAGTAGTATTTGTGGTAGTAATAGTACTAACAATACCAACAATACCACCAGTCCGATGACATTCTTCTTTGCAAATATACAGGGTCTAAAGCCAGCAACAAACAACAAAATACCTTTCATCCGTGGACTGCTTGCAGAGGCAAAGGCAATGTTCGCGGCTTTCACTGAGACCCACATAAAGGATCACTTGGACAACGAAATATGGATCCCAGGTTACAACCTATACAGATGTGACAGAGTGAACAGGCAAAAGGGGGGGGGGGGGTTGGCCTGTACATTGCAGTCACTTGTTTGCACAGAACTGCTAAATGCCTCAAATGATGTAGTGGAAGTTTTAGCAGTAAAGGTCGAGAACCAAAACCTAGTCATTGTGGTAGTCTACAAGCCTCCGGATGCAACATCCCAGCAATTCCAGGAACAGCTGTTAAAAATTGACCACTGTCTGGAAAATCTTCCAGCTCCTGCACCCAACATCTTGCTCCTGGGGGATTTCAACTTAAGGCACCTAAAATGGAGGAATGTAGCAAATAATATTGTTGCAGTAATAACACCAGGAGGCAGCTCTGATGAAAACTCACACTCACACAAGCTTTTAAATCTCTGCACAAAATTCAATTTAAACCAGCAAATAATAGAGCCTACTAGACTGGAGAATACACTAGACCTCATCTTCACTAACAATGATGATCTGATAAGAAATGTCACCATATCAAAAACAATATACTCAGATCACAACATAATTGAGGTTCAGACATGTATGCGTGGAGCCCCAGACCGACATAATGAGACTAGTCACAAGGGAGCATTCACCAAATTCAACTTCAATAACTAAAACATAAAGTGGGACCAAGTAAACCAAGTCCTAACCGATATAAGCTGGGAAGATATACTAAGCAACACAGACCCCAACGTATGCCTAGAACAGATTAACTTGGTGGCACTCGATGTATGCACAAGGCTTATTCCTCTAAGAAAAAGGAGGAGTAGATGTAAAATAGAAAGAGACAGGCGCTCCCTTTACAGGCGACGGAAAAGAATAACAGAGCGGCTAAAAGAGGTCAATATATCTGAAATGCGTAGGGAGACACTGGTCAGAGAAATAGCAAGCATCGAACTCAAGCTAAAGGAATCTTATAGGAGTCAGGAATCGCGGGAAGAACTAAAGGCCATAAATGAAATCGAAAGAAACCCAAAGTATTTCTTCTCCTATGCCAAATCAAAGTCGAGAACAACATTCAGTATTGGGCCCCTACTTAAACAAGATGGGTCCTACACAGATGACAGCAAGGAAATGAGTGAGCTACTCAAGTCCCAATATGACTCAGTTTTTAGCAAGCCGCTAACCAGACTGAGAGTCGAAGATCAAAATTAATTTTTTATGAGAGAGCCACAAAATTTGATTAACACAAGCCTATCCGATGTTATCCTGACGCCAAATGACTTCGAACAGGCGATAAATGACATGCCCATGCACTCTGCCCCAGGGCCAGACTCATGGAACTGTGTGTTCATCAAGAACTGCAAGAAGCCCCTATCACGAGCCTTTTCCATCCTATGGAGAGGGAGCATGGACACGGGGGTCGTCCCACAGTTACTAAAAACAACAGACATAGCCCCACTCCACAAAGGGGGCAGTAAAGCAACAGCAAAGAACTACAGACCGATAACACTAACATCCCACATCATAAAAATCTTTGAAAGGGTCCTAAGAAGCAAGATCACCACCCATCTAGAAACCCATCAGTTACACAACCCAGGGCAACATGGGTTTAGAACAGGTCGCTCCTGTCTGTCTCAACTATTGGATCACTACGACAAGGTCCTAAATGCACTAGAAGATAAAAAGAATGCAGATGTAATATATACAGACTTTGCAAAAGCCTTCGACAAGTGTGACCATGGCGTAATAGCGCACAAAATGCGTGCTAAAGGGATAACAGGAAAAGTCGGTCGATGGATCTATAATTTCCTCACTAACAGAACACAGAGAGCAGTCGTCAACAGAGTAAAGCCCGAGGCAGCTACGGTGAAAAGCTCTGTTCCACAAGGCACAGTACTCGCTCCCATCTTGTTCCTCATCCTCATATCCGACATAGACAAGGATGTCAGCCACAGCACCGTGTCTTCCTTTGCAGATGACACCCGAATCTGCATGACAGTGTCTTCCATTGCAGACACTGCAAGGCTCCAGGCGGACATCAACCGAATCTTTCAGTGGGTTGCAGAAAACAATATGAAGTTCAACGATGAGAAATTTCAATTACTCAGATATGGTAAACACGAGGAAATTAAATCTTCATCAGAGTACAAAACAAATTCTGGCCACAAAATAGAGCGAAACACCAACGTCAAAGACCTGGGAGTGATCATGGAGGAGGATCTCACCTTCAAGGACCATAACATTGTATCAATCGCATCTGCTAGAAAAATGACAGGATGGATAATGAGAACCTTCAAAACTAGGGAGGCCAAGCCCATGATGACACTCTTCAGGTCACTTGTTCTATCTAGGCTGGAATATTGCTGCACACTAACAGCACCTTTCAAGGCAGGTGAAATTGCTGACCTAGAAAATGTACAGAGAACCTTCACGGCACGCATAACGGAGATAAAACACCTCAATTACTGGGAGCACTTGAGGTTCCTGAACCTGTATTCCCTGGAACGCAGGCGGGAGAGATACATGATTATATACACCTGGAAAATCCTAGAGGGACTAGTACCGAACTTGCACACGAAAATCACTCACTACGAAAGCAAAAGACTTGGCAGACGATGCAACATCCCCCCAATGAAAAGCAGGGGTGTCACTAGCACGTTAAGAGACCATACAATAAGTGTCAGGGGTCCGAGACTGTTCAACTGCCTCCCAGCATACATAAGGGGGATTACCAACAGAACCCTGGCAGTCTTCAAGCTGGCACTGGACAAGCACCTAAAGTCGGTTCCTGATCAGCCGGGCTGTGGCTCGTACGTTGGTTTGCGTGCAGCCAGCAGCAACAGCCTGGTTGATCAGGCTCTGATCCACCAGGAGGCCTGGTCACAGACCGGGCCGCGGGGGCATTGACCCCTGGAACTCTCTCCAGGTAAACTCCAGGTAAACAACTACTACCACTGCCTACAATGATTATATTATACTTTGCACCTTATACACTACCTATATATACTCTCTGTGTCCATGTATTGTCTGTAATGGGTTTGACAAAGCTCCTGGAGAGCAAAATGTTGCTTCAATAAAATGTCACATTAGTTGCACTTGTGTCCATTTATCTAACATACTGTCAGTAATTCTACAGTCAATATTACATCTCAAGTTGTGTCCTGTGATGACTTTCAATGTCAAAAATGCCTGGAAGCCTCATTAATCATTCACAAAAACTGAATAAAAAAAGTTGGAAATTATATGGTGGTTGTGGGGATTAGCTCCCCCTGGGCTCGGTCACAGACCTCCTAGGCTCCCCCTGGGCTCGGTCACAGACCAGGCTTCCTAGGTAGGAAAGGAAATATTACAGAATTAACTCGTAAACGGTCCAAACGTATATATACTTTTTTCAACATTTGAAAGTATGTAAAAAAAGTAGATCTACTTTTTTTTTGTTATATTTGAAAATATGTAAAAAAAACGTAGATCTACTTTTGTAGCGCTACACGTGAACGTAGATCTGCTTGGACCGTTTACAGGTTAAGAACTATGTATTACAAAACACAAAGGAAAGTAATATAAGAAAGGCAAATGTTTTGTTAGTGGGATGAATTGTAAAGGACCTGCCTAGTATGGGCCAACAGGCCTCCTGCAGTGTTCCTCCTTTCTTATGTTCTCTGTTCTCTTAAATTCCTGTGTTTTCTGCTCCCTCTTTACTGTTCTCACTTTTTCAGTAGTTTTCAATTTAGTTATTGTTTGGTGTTTTTTCTGCTTCTTTGCACAACAGTTGTGTCAGGGAAGAGTTACCAGTGTCATGTATATGTATTTTATATTTATGCGTGAGCGTGTTTGATAGGAGTGAATGGAGACAAATGGTTTTTAATACTTGACGTGCTGTTGGAGTGTGAACAAAGTAACATTTATGAAGGGATTCAGGGAAACTGGCAGGCTGGACTTGAGTCCTGGAGATGGTAAGTACAGTGTCTACACTCTGAAGGAGGGGTGTTAATGTTCCAGTTTTATAACTGTAGTGTAAAGCACCCCTCTGGCAAGACAGTGATGGAGTGAATGATGAAAGGTTTTCTTTTTTGGAGCCACCCCACCTTGGTGGGTCGCCCCACCTTGGTGGGTCACCCCACCTTGGTGGGTCGCCCCACCTTGGTGGGAATCGGCCAATGTGTAATAAAAATAAATAAAAATAATTCACCATACATACAATAAGACAGAACACAAGGAAATGTTAACAAGTGTAAAGACTAAGAAGAAAACAAGGAAATGTTAACAAGTGTAAAGACTAAGAAGAAAACAAGGAAAGTGTCCCTACTCAGTGCTCAGAAAGTAAGACACAAAACCCTCATGTACAATACTGCAAAACATTGCTTAAGTAGAGTGTTTACAACAGTATGTTTGTGTGACTACTTGAAAACATTAGGAAAGGACGATCAACTTCATAATACAAGGTGTGGAGTCAAGAGTACAGCAGCTGATCATGTTACCATGCAAAATTTCCCTGCATACTCTAAGCAAATTATTTCTGAGAATGGTTCCAATCTAAACTGAGTGTTTAATGGTGACAAGATAGGACAACCTTGAAGGTGCATGCCATGAAGAACCTACATTAACAAGCAAGTAAAAAGTGCAGCTTGTTGCAAAGGAAGTAAACATTACCTTGCTTCTCTGAACAAATGTAACAGTTCAATTGCAAGGCAATGGTAATTTACAGTGCTGTAAAACATCAAGACAAACCCTGTCTGTTAAATAAAGCATTATTTTATTCCTGCAGTCAAGATATACCTGGCCAGAAAGATAATCTTGTATTCAAGGTTCTCCTCACTCACTCTTGATAATGGAGAAGTCAGAAAGACATTTTAGCACAAATACATGTGCCCCGTTATGTAAAAACTCATCAGAGTAATGGATGGTGGTTCCGAGACTGTTGCGCCAGAGTAATGGCATAAATTTAACATCGCAGATGTTCTTGTGTAAATGAAGGGTAGGGTTAATTATGACCTTCAGTGGTGAATAATTTATTTCATTTTCCCCTAAGTAAGGATGGAGGTAGGTTGAGGAAATTGAGGATCTGGCAAGAACCAAGTTATGAGGAGTTTGAAGATGCAAATGAAATGCTGCAAGAGGTTGATAAAGAAGGAACTGCCTGAGGAACCAAATTCATAGGAAAGAAGCCAATAAAAAATAGTATGATTAGGAAGAACTTGAAGATAAACTACTTAACACTGTAGGAGCTACTTGAGGAAATCCTGGATATTGGTAAAATGCTTGAATTGTCACTTAAAAAAGATCTTGAGAAGTGTGGAAGCATTGTTCTGAAGAGGATTTTGGAGTAAACAATGATGCCTTACCATATTTTAACAGTCCCTTCAATAGTATATACAGTGGAACCTCTAGTTGCGAGCGTGTCCACGTGCGAGTTTTTCCAAATACGAGCAGTCGATGGGTCGATTTTTTGCTTCCATACGCGAGCAAAATTTCCACAAGTGAGCAGACCTCAAGGCAGGTTCCTTGACACTGGTGAGGGGCTCTTGCTCTTGATCTCGGGAATTGTATCTCATTTGTTTGTTGGACTATCTTATTGAAACTTGGGCAATGTATGATGGAAAGATGCTTCTTAACCTACACCTAAAATGAAAGAAATCTAAGCATAAATAATAGAGTTCACTTCTCAGCAATTAGCCACCCCTTAGTGGTAATTTTGAATGGTTTTTATGGTTGTATTCTCGTTTTTTTGGTCTCATTTGATAGAATGGAAGATATATTACAGAAATAGATATGATTTTGATTGCTTTCATGACGAAAAGTGCCTTGAAATTGAGCTCAACCTAGGAGAAATGGTCCATTGCTTAGCTGTTTCAGAGTAAACAAATGACGTCACTGTCCATTCCAATATGCAGTCGTGAATGGGTTGACATATTTATACAATTATTGCAATAAGGAATAACAGTAAATCTTATATTTTTTGTGTGAATAAAAATTACAAATAATTTATATAATAATAATAATAATAATAATAATAATAATAATAATATGTATAATAATAATATGAATAATAACAATATGTATAATAATAGTATAATATAATAATAATAATAATAATATAATGTACAGTGGAACCTCAAATTTTGAACTTAATCCGTTCCAGGAGCTAATTCTAAATTCGAAAAGTCTGAAATTAGAAGCAATATTTTCCATAAGAAAAAATGGAAATACAATTAATCCGTTCCAGAAACCCAAAATATTCACAAAAAAAAAAACATTTTATAGAGATTAATTACAGTTTTACACACAATAAATACTATAGTTTTTAATTATGTATAGTAATACATATAAAATAACATATTTACTTACCTTTATTGAAGACTGGTGATGGCATCTGGAAGATAGGGAGGAGGAGAGAGGGAGTTGGGGTTAGTGTTTGGAAGGAGAATCCCCCTCCATGAGGACTTCCGGTATCAAAGCCCTCTCTGGGGTTACTTCCCTTCTCTGTATTTTAATGCCATTAGGACCAGCTTGAGTCACTGGACCCCAGTCTCACAAAATAATGGTCTACAGTCCTCTGTTTCTGTCTCACAAAATAACTATCCACAGCCGTCTGTTTCTGTCTCACAAAATAACTGTCCACAGTCGTCTATTTCTGTCTCACAAAATAACTGACCACAGTCCTCTGTACATCCTGGCAAGCTCAACAAGTCTCACTCCAATCTCATACTTCTGTATTATTTCCTTCTTCACATCTATGGTGTTTCTCACTTTCTTTACCACAGGGGTGCCACTAGCAAGTTTCTTTGGGCCCATGGCAGCTTATTTCACAGCCCCACAAGCACTAAACACAATTAAATAATCATAAAATGTGTGAA
The DNA here is from genome assembly GCF_038502225.1 of Cherax quadricarinatus. Classification (NCBI taxonomy): domain Eukaryota; kingdom Metazoa; phylum Arthropoda; class Malacostraca; order Decapoda; family Parastacidae; genus Cherax; species Cherax quadricarinatus. The sequence goes on from NC_091299.1 coordinate 59,451,357, forward strand.
TGAGATCGCAGGTTAGTGTTCACTCAAGCATAAACAAAGCTAGACTGCTCATGGTGCCTGCATGGGGACGCGGACAGAGCGGGCCAGTGGACAGGTCCTGTACCTGGCGGTCCAAAAATAAGGGCGCATTTGATAATAGGGACACAGTTTGTCCGAAAAAATGGTCTTATTTTCGAAACGTTCGATATGTGATACGTTCGATTTTTGAGGTTCCACTGTATAATAATAATACATATATAATAATGTACTACATATAATAATTATAATAATAGACGGCTTCAAAAGGCCATCACTAGATGGCAGTGTTTACCACAACAAAGAGGGAGCGGTTGTGGCCACCTCCACCTGTTACATAATGATATTTTTATTCATTTTAGAGTATATATCATGTTTCTTTGTTAGTTATATTATTTGTTATGTCATATCAGATGAACTGTGATGGATAAATAAGCCGTATAGATGATATTAGCGAAGTTGTTCATGAAGCATTTTGCCCGGTGTCCAGACAAACTCTCGTCCACCACTGACATTGCCCATACCACTACATGAATGACACATTTTATTAATTTTAGAGTATATATCAGGTTTCTATGTTATTTATATTGTTTATTATGCCATATTAGATGAAGCGAGATAGATAAGTAAGCCGTAGAGTTGATATTAGTGAAATTATTGAAGTGGAGAATTCCACTGGAACGGATTAATTGCATTTCAATTAATTTAAATGAGGAAAATTGACTGCAAATGAGCAAATCCAGTTGCGAGCAAGGTCATGGAATGGATTAACCCTTTGACTGTTTACGCCGTATAAATATGCCTTACACGCCACTGTTTCTGACGTATATATACTCATAAATTCTAGAGGCTTCAAATCAAGCAGGAGAAACCTGGTAGGCCCACATGTGAGAGAATGGGTCTGTGTGGTCAGTGTGCACCACATAAAAAAAATCCTGCAGCAAACAATGCATAATGAGAAAAAAAAAACTCTGACCATTTTTTTGGATTAAAACACCGACTTTGAGGTGCATTATCATATAGTATTTATCGTTGTATTCTCGTTTTCATGGTCTTAGGTGATAAAATGGAAAACATGTTACAGAAATAGAGATGATTTTCATTACTTTCACGATGAAAACGACCTTGAAACTGAGCTCAAAGCAGCGGAAATGTTCAATTTTTACCAATGTTCAGGAGTAAGCACATCACACCACACGTCCAATACACGTCAACTGGGGAGTCTAATATTCTTTCACTAGTGCACTGATATTATTTATACCATTTTTAAAATAATGTAGTAGTCTGCATACCAGTAAATTTTGTATTTTTTTTTGTGTGAATAAAAAATCAAAATAGAAAGCAATAGAGGGGCCTAGAGATGTGACTAATGAACAGAGGATATGTTATTTTAGTGCCAAGAATGTCTACCTTGCTTATTCTGGACCCTATTTTGAAATTGGCATCTTTTTTGATTTGAGTGAAATTGGCCAAATTGCCAATTTCTGACCACTTTATTGGGTAGTTCAAATCGGTAAATAGATGGTTTCTTGTACTCAACTGATAGATAAAATGGAGTTCTAAAGAAATAGCTATGAGTTTGGTCAACTGGAACAACGGAATTGGCTAAAAACAGGGCTTAATGTCGGCAAAATCGCTGATACGTATATGTCGCCGAGACCGCTAACTTCGCGGGAGCGTAATTCCATGAGTTTTCGACCAAATTTCGAACTTTTGGTTTCATTACCATCGGGAAAAGATTCTCTATCATTTCATAAGTAAAAATAATTTTTTTTTTCAAAAATTTTGCGGCATAGAATGACAGTTTCAGAAAGGGGCTGCGACAGTCAAAGGTTAAACTCGCAAGTAGAGGTTCCACTGTAGTATATAAAAAATGAAATTATGACTACATATTTAATTATTACCTAGGTAGTAGGTTGGTAGAAAGCAACCACCCAGGGAGGTACTACAGGGAGGTACTACCGTCCTGCCAAGTGAATGTAAAACGGAAACATGTAATTGTTTTACATGATGGTAGGATTGCTGGTGTCTTTTTTCTGCCTCATAAACATGCAAGATTTCAGGTACGTCTTGCTACTTCTACTTACACTTAGGTCACACTACACATACATGTTATTTATTTTATTTATTTATTTTATGTCTTTGCAAACAGCACATTGAGATTTTGTATTTACAATAGTGAGTTGCAATGCAAAGACAGCCTCTATTATGCCTAGGCATTATGGCCGCCAACTTAACATTATTGGCTTACACTCTACTTAATACTAAGGAGTGTATCATAGTTGTACAGTCGGATAGTAATTATTTCATAGGTGTAGAGTAGAATATTAATTATAAATGAATCAAAATTTTAATAATACAAAGATATATTTATATTCGAAAATGCTTTTTGTGAAAACAATGATTCAATTATATTCCTGTCAACAATGGATAAAAGGTTCAATGTGATTGTTTCAGTTATGATGTGGGAGAACATAGGTGAGAAGTGTGTATTGAGTATTTAGCATTTAGTCTAGGGTGATTAAGTGGCTTTTGAGAAGAGTCTTAAATTGATTTTCAGACTGAGTTACTTTAATATCTTCTGGTAATGAATTCCATATTTTGGGGCCCTTTATGTGCATAGAGTTTTTACACAGTATGATATGGACACGAGGTATATCAAAAAGAGATCTGTGTCTTGTGTTGTGGTCATGTGTCCTGTTTAGGTTGGTGAGGAGAAGTTTGAGTGGGGGGTTCATATTTGCGTGTATTGTTCTGTGTATGTAGTAGGCACATGAATAAGTATGGATGTTCTTAATGGTGAGCAGATTCAGACTTTTGAAAATTGGTGGAGTATGCTGGTGGGAGTGGGAATTTATCATCATTCTTACTGCTGCTTTTTGCTGGGTTATGAGGGGTTTTAGGTGATTGGATGTTGTTGATCCCCATGCACAAATTCCATATGTAAGATAAGGGTATATGAGTGAATGGTACAGTGCCAGGAGAGCTGATTGTGGAAAATAGTACCTTATCTTTGATAGTATGCCTACAGTCTTGGAGATTTTCTTGGTGATTTGTTGTATGTGTGTCTGGAACTTAAGGCTACTGTCAAGGTGGATACCTAGGAATTTACCCTCTGTGAGTCTTGTGACTGATGATCCTTTTAGTGTTATGTTAACTGGATCATTTGCAGTTTTGTTTCCAAACTGAATGAAATAGGTTTTATCAGTGTTCAGGGTAAGTTTGTTAGTCATCATCCAGGCAGATATTTTCTGTAATTCAGCATTGACTGTGTTTGCTAGTATGACTGTGTATGGGTGGGAAAAGACATATGTAGTGTCATCTGCAAATAATATGGGTTTGAGTAGCTGTGATGCATTCGGTAGATCATTGATGTAGATGAGAAAGAGGAGTGGTCCGAGGACGCTTCCTTGTGGGACTTCTACTGTGATTAGTTGGGTGGAAGAGTTTGCATCATTTGCATACACATATTGAGTTCTGTTACTAAGGTATGACTTTAGGTAGTTGAGGGAGTGGCCTCTGATACCATAGTGCATTAGTTTGGAGTACAGCAGTTCATGGTCGACTGTATCGAAAGCTTAACGTAAATCAATGAAAATGCCCAGCGGGACTTCTTTCTTTACAAGTGCGGTATATATTAGTTCTAGCATGTGTATGATAGCATCATTTGTGCTTTTATTATTCCTGAATCCAAACTGACAAGGGTTTAATATGTTGTGTGAAACGAGGTAGGAATAGATCCGTCTATGAATTAATTTTTCAAAGATTTTAGAGAGCAGTGGTAAGTTAGATATTGGTCTATAGTTATTCAAGTCAGCTTGGTCACCTCCTTTATGGATCGGAGTGACCCTCGCTATTTTGAGGATTGTTGGGAAGGTAGATGATTCAGTGGATTTGTTAAAGTGTGTTGCAATAATTGGTGACAATACTTGAGAAGCTTTTTTGTACATAAAAGCAGGCAAGTTGTTTATGTCTCCTGCCTTGTTTTTAAGGATGTTTATGATGAGCGTAACTTCAATGGGGTTGGTTGGAGCTAGGAATAGCGTATTTGGGTAGGTACCTATGAGGTAGTCTGATGGATGGGTGTTTGTGCTTGGTATTTTGTTTGCTAGATTTTTTCCTACAGTGGAGAAGAAAACATTAAGTCTGTTTGCTGTTTCGGTTGGAGTGAGTAGGGGTTAATCTGATTTTGTTAGTTTGATTGCTTTATTTTTGGATAACTTTTTAGTTCCAAGAATTTCAGATAGAGTTTTCCAGGGTTTTTTCATATCACCTTTGATGTTGTAGATGAATGGTTCAGAGAACCGACATGTTGATAAATTAGACACATGTGCAACTCTTGGGTATCTTTATTGAGGAAACGTTTCGCCACACAGTGGCTTCATCAGTCCATACGTAGGAGAAACTTGAAGAACAGGAGGAGAATGAGGTAATCAGTCCCTCAACCTTGAGTCGATGTGTTCAGTCCATCAATCTTGAATAGAATACGGCATATGAGCAGAGAAGCAGCTTATAAACCATATGGCAGGAGAGGTGCAGCAGTCATAGGTGGTGTCACATTTGTTCAATGTGGAAGTAGGTCGTGCCCAAGAAGTAGGCAAGCGAAGAATTCCTAAGTACTAAGATCCCAAGAAGTTGCAGTGTCTGACAGGTTTGTAGATGAATGGTTTGTAGATGAATGTCGGTTCTCTGAACCATTCATCTACAAACCTGTCAGACACTGCAACTTCTTGGGATCTTAGTACTTAGGAATTCTTCGCTTGCCTAATTCTTGGGCACGACCTACTTCCACATTGAACAAATGTGACACCACCTATGACTGCTGCACCTCTCCTGCCATACGGTTTATAAGCTGCTTCTCTGCTCATATGCCGTATTCTATTCAAGATTGATGGACTGAACACATCGACTCAAGGTTGAGGGACTGATTACCTCATTCTCCTCCTGTTCTTCAAGTTTCTCCTACGTATGGACTGATGAAGCCACTGTGTGGCGAAACGTTTCCTCAATAAAGATACCCAAGAGTTGCACATGTGTCTAATTTATCAATCACCTTTGATGTTATGTAAGCTATTTTCATAATACAATTTTTTTTAACCTTCTTATCAGGCTGGTAAGTGCTGATGAGTAACTTTTTGACTGTTCTCTAGTTATTTGACCCATTCTATACTGTTTTTCATATTTACACTTTGTGTTAATGGATTTGAGGATGCTTGGTGTTAGCCAGGGATTATTCAGTCTCTTTGCTGTGATCTGTTTAATTTTTTTGGAGCAATGTCTGTTATAGAGGCATTGGGATTTTTTTTTAGAAACTTATTTATACATACTTCCCTGGTTGGTTGCTGTCTACCAACCCACTACCTACACATATCAATATTAAATTTTAGACTGATACCCATGCCATCAAAATTAGCTGATAATAACAGCAATAACATTAGCCAATACCACTACTTTGGCACAACCTCAATGTTACCAGACAAGTAAACCAAATTATTATTATTCTTAACATATCAGCCATTTCCCACCAAGGCAGGGTGCCCCCCACAAAAAAAAAACTTTTATCATCATTCACTCAATCACTGTCTTTCCAGAGGCATGCTTACACTACAGTTATAAACCTGCAACATTAACACCCATCCTTCAGAGTGCAGGCACTGTACTTCCCATCCCCAGGACTCAAATATGGCCCACCAGTTTCCCTGAATCCCTTCATAAAAATTTCCTTGTTCACACTCCCCTGCACATCAAGTCCTAAAAACCATTCGATCCTATATAACATGCTCACTCATGCTTGCTGGAAGTTCAAGTCCCTCATACACAAAACCTCCTTTACCCCATCCCTCCAGCCTTTCCTAGGCCGACCCCTACCCCGCCTTCCCTCCATTGCAGATTTATACACTCTCCAATTCATTCTACAGTGGAACCTCAAATATCGAACTTAATCTGTTCCAGGAGCTAGTTCTACATTTGAAAAGTCTGAAAATCGAAGCAATATTTCCCACAAGAAATAATGTAAATACAATTAATCTGTTCCAAAAACCCAAAAATATTCACAAAAAAATACATTTTATTGAGATTAATTACAGTTTTACATACACACAACAAATACTATAGTCTTCAATTATGTATATAAATATAAAATAACATATTTACTTACCTTTATTGAAGATTGGTGATGGCATCTGGAAGACAGGGAGGAGGAGAGAGGGAGTTGGGGTTAGTGTTTGGAAGGAAAATCCCCCTCCATGAGGACTTCTGGTAAAGTCCTCTCTGGGGTTACTTCCCTTCTCTGTCTTTTAATGCCACTAGGACCAGCTTGAGAGTCACTGGACATCTGTCTCACAAAATAACTGTCCACAGTCCTCTGTTTCTGGTGCCTCTTTAACATTTCCCTAAAATGGGACATGGTTTTGTCACTGAACTTGTTGCAAAGATGGCTTGTTTCAGTTTGCTCAGGGTGGTACTTCTCCACAAACATTTGGACATCATTCCACTTGGCGCAAATCTCCTTAATCTTTGAAGAAGGCACCTCATCCACTCCCTCTTCCTCCTCCTCTGAAGCAAGGTTCTCAGCTGTGGTCTGATACTGCTCCAGATGAAGCTCTTGCAGCTCTTCAGTGGTTAGCTCTTCCCTGTGGTTCTCCACCAACTCTTCTACATCCTCACCACTCACCTCCAGCCCCAGGGACTTCCCCAATGCCACAATAGAGTCCACAGCAGGCAGAGGGTCAGCTGGGTCAGGGTCAGGGTCAGTCTCAAACCATTCAAAATCCCTCTTTTGGACACAATCTGGCCACAACTGTCTCCAAGCAGAGTTCAAAGTCCTGGAAGTCACTCCCTCCCAAGCCTTACCTATAAGGCTTATGGAGCTGTAGATGTTGAAGTGATTCCTCCAGAACTCTCTTAGCGTCAACTGAGTGTCTGAGGTCACTTCAAAGCACTTTTCAAACACTGCTTTTGTGTAGAGTTTTTTGAAGTTAGAAATGACCTGCTGGTCCATGGGCTGGAGGAGAGGAGTGGTGTTAGGAGGCAAGAACTTCACTTATATAAAACTGAAGTCCCTAGACAAGAGGTCTAATAAGTTTGGAGGATGAGCAGGAGCATTGTCCATTAACAGGAGGCACTTGAGTGGCAATTTCTTTTCCATGAGGTATTTTCACACTGGGGCCAAACACTTCATGGACCCATTCTTTGAAAATTTGTCTTGTGACCCATGCCTTAAGATTAGCTTTCCACAAGACACATAACTTGTTCTTAAAAACATTGTTTTTCTTAAGCACTCTGGGATTTTCTGAATGATACATAAGTAAAGGCTCCACTTTAAAATCACCACTAGCATTAGCACAGAACAAAAGAGTAAGCCTGTCTTTCATAGGCTTGTGTCCTGGCAGTGCCTTTTCCTCCTGGGTAATGTAGGTCCTCTTTGGCATTTTCTTCCAAAACAGGCCTGTTTTCTCACAAGTGAACACTTGTTGGGGTTTGAATTTTTCAGTGTCTATGTACCCCTTAAACTCCTGTAGAAACTTCTCAGCTGCCCGTTTGTCTGAAATGGCTGCCTCACCATGTCTTACAACATTGTGTATGCCACTACTCTTCTTAAATCTGTCAAACCAGCCTCTGCTGACCTTAAATTTACTATCAGCACTGGTTCCAGAAGTTTTCTGTACCAGATCGGCATGCAACTTATTTGCCTTTTCGCAAACAATCGTCTCTGAAACACTATCACCCGCCATCTCTTTATCCTTGATCCACACCAGCAACAACTTCTCAACCTCTTCAACTATTTATGGCCTTTTTTTGGTTAGCATATTAACACCTTTTGCAACATCAGCTTCCTTGATTTGTTCTTTCTTTGACAGGACAGAACCGATGGGTGACTTGTTTTTCCCTTAGAGCCTGGCAAGCTCAGCAAGAGGGGAGGGACATACACAAGCAGAGAGGGGGGTGGGACACCCACAGGCAAAGAGGGAAGGGAGGGAGGAACACACACACACAGACAGAGAAGGGGAGGGCAGGAGGGACACACACAGGCAGAGCGTATGTTATTTTTTAATTTCACACACTTTGGCAAATTTACATGGCTCTGGTGGCCTGGTGGTTAACGCTCTCGCTTCACACGGCGAGGGCCTGGGTTCGATTCCCAGCCAGAGTAGAAACATTGGGCATGTTTCTTTCCACCTGTTGTCTATGTTCCCCATCAGTAAAATGGGTACCTGGGTGTTAGTCGACTGGTGTGGGTCGCATCCTGGGACACTGACCTAATTTGCCCGAGATGCTCAGCATAACAAGTGGCTTTCTATGTAGTAGTATGTCATTGTTGTCAGCTAGGATTGTATACCATGTACATGTACTTGTAGTAAATAAAGATTATTATTATTATTATTATCTTCAAGACCCAATAAACTGGTACTCAAATGGCCAGCACATGACTTGAAGTCATTCACATTTACTTTAAATGTCCTAAACCTATCCAACAGATATTCAACAAAGGACACGTGGTCATCCCACGTATGAACAACTACAATTATAACAGCCAGGTAACCTTTCATAAATATTTTTAAGACATCAATCTGCTTCGCTTTAACAATTAAACAATAATATATACCAGGTAGCTTTCCTCAGGTTTCCTATTATAGTTTCCACTTGCTGCCTCAGGTTTCCACTTGCTGCCTCAGGTTTGCACTTGCTGCCTCAGGTTTGCACTTGCTGCCTCAGGTTTGCACTTGCTGCCTCAGGTTTGCACTTGCTGCCTCAGGTTTGCACTCACTGCCTCTAGTTTCCACTCGCTGCTTCTGGCTACGTCTTCTTGGCTAAGGCTCCTCAGACTCCAAAATCACATTCATCAACCTGTAAGACAGAAACAAATGCATTTCAAAATTTTTTTTATTTTATTATCACACTGGCCGATTCCCACCAAGGCAGGGTGGCCCGAAAAAGAAAAACTTTCACCATCACTCACTCCATCACTGTCTTGCCAGAAGGGTGCTTTACACTACAGTTTTTAAACTGCAACATTAACACCCCTCCTTCAGAGTGCAGACACTGTACTTCCCATCTCCAGGACTCAAGTCCGGCCTGCCGGTTTCCCTGAACCCCTTCATAAATGTTACTTTGCTCACACTCCAACAGCACGTCAAGTATTAAAAACCATTTGTCTCCATTCACTCCTATCAAACACGCTCACGCATGCCTGCTGGAAGTCCCGCACCTCCTCCTAACTTCCAAACTACAAATTTTCTGCATTATATTCACACCACACATTGCTCTCAGACATGACATCTCCACTGCCTCCAGCCTTCTCCTCGCTGCAACATTCATCACCCATGCTTCACACTCATATAAGAGCGTTGGTAAAACTATACTCTCATACATTCCCCTCTTTGCCTCCAAGGACAAAGTTCTTTGTCTCCACAGACTCCTAAGTGCACCACTCACTCTTTTCCCCTCATCAATTCTATGATTCACCTCATCTTTCATAGACCCATCCGCTGACACGTCCACTCCCAAATATCTGAATACATTCACCTCCTCCATACTCTCTCCCTCCAATCTGATATTCAATCTTTCATCACCTAATCTTTTTGTTATACTATATAATAATAATAATAACAGCAAAGAGAAGTTTCAAAAGGCTGGCAGTAGTTGGAGCCACCATCAACAAAACATTGGTAACCACTACTTTTCACCTGTTGAGACTTAAGTAGTCTAAAGTATTAGGTTAAGTGTGTGCGAAATGTCTCGGTATGCTTCATGTTATGATACGTAAACACACATTGTAACCCTTGCAAAGAAATATTTATTTATTTATCTATTTATTTATTTACGGACTTCCCTTGAAGGGGAAGGACACATTCTGAAATTTCGTTCGTATCCAGAAGGATAAAAATCGACCGAACGATGGTTCGTATCCTGAAAAGTTCACAGGGTGGGGCGTTCGTAAACCGAGGTTCCACAGTATACTAATTCTTTATTTATTCAGACTTCTTACAATAAATATTTTAAGGTAAGTATTGTGTGTACTGTACAACCTCTCCTCACTTAATAATGGAGTTCTGTTCCTAATGCCACATCGTTAAAGGAATGCATCACTAAGTGAGGAGCATACTATAATAGTAGTGAGTTTGTGTGTCTCATCTTTGATATTGTTTGAATGTCACCTTTGCACCATTTATAACCTTTTGAGTATATTCGTAAGTGCTTATACAATAGTGTACTGTATATTGAAATAAAAAGAATAGAGGAAATTAGCTGTAATATACAGTAATATACTAGGAACTTTCTTTGGAGCCATGGTTATTTATTTTGCAGTTGCACTGCAAAAAAAAAAAAAAAACACTAAAAACACAATGGAAAGAAAGCAAAATGTTTGGATGTATGAGCAGAAGCTTCCTCATGCACCGAGAGACACAGGGAAACTGACATGCAAGCGGCCCCTGCCGGTGGACGGACGCGTCCGAAAGGGCCAATCACCGAAGTAATGGGCAATCACAGGGAGCCGAAAAACTGGCCGATAACCGAGGGTGCACCGTACATTATTTAGGTACAACTACTGGTCAGAGAGCCCGTCGTAAGTTTGAGGCATCGGTAAACAAGTATGTCGCAAAATGAGTAGAGGGTGTATATGCATTTTTTACACTTAGTTCTATTGATATAGTAAATATGTTATCAGGCTTTTACATTGGCTGGAAAGTGGAAAATGGCTATGTTTCACTTTTCATCAATTTTTTTTTTATATCAGTACCCTGGAACCTAACCTGCTGTTTAAGCATGGCCCGCCATTATATGGAACTGGGTTGTTTTCATTATATACTGTATAGTTAGAATAACAGTTATTACATTAACATAGAAAAGCTTTACAGAATAACAAATGCAAAATACCCAACCAAGGTGTATGTATTGTGAAATGTATATCATTCATGGGAATGTCTAATTCTTTATGTTGATTACTGTAGAAAATTGGCAGTTGGTTGGTGTGAACAGTAGTTTGCAGTAAGCACCAAACTTATAAGAAATTGAAGCAGGTGGCAACTGCTATCAACACCAGAATGGTTTGACATTAATAATTTAAAAGAAAGTAAGAGTGCACTGCATATTTGTTGTTTAATATTTTGTATAAAGCATTTTCTATAATTCTCAGAACACACTGGACATTATTTATTATATTTGGGAATGTACTTATACCACATTTGAATATGTATTTTTTTACAAATAATAGACACCATGTGTGTGCACCATAATTACTGCCAATATAGGCAGGCAAGTAGGAAGATTAGTTAAGTTCATAATGAATCAATGGGCTGTGACTTTTTTGTGTTATCCTAGGTAATGTACACATGTTAATATTTTTTTCAACAAACTGGCTGTATCACACCCAGTTGGGGTGATCTAAAAACAAAAAGGAGTTTATCTGTTTAAATTTAGTAAATTTAGTTCCTAGTTATGACATGCATGACTTGCGCAGGAAGAATTGTGTTCCATGGAGATAAGAGGAAATAAACAAGAACTAGTAATAAAATAGAACAAAACCCAGAGAGGTGTGTACATGCATGTGTAGTGTGATCTAAGTGTAAGTAGAAGTAGGAAGATGTACATGAAATGTTGTCTGTTTACGAGACAGAAAAAAGACATCAGCAA